>NC_136471.1:5209822-5809822 GCF_902686455.1 Sciurus vulgaris | reverse complement strand
ATACATATATTACGTAGATCCATAAAATAATACATAGATATGTAAGACTAAACTGTGGCTGTCAAATCATGTTCCATGATTTGAGACTCCAACTCTAAACCCAACTATAAATTTATACTAACTCCTGGGAATATGTGCGTGTATTCATTGTATCTATGTGTTTGCCAATTTCTATATCACAGATACTGCATCATATGCTTTGCTATTTGTTGTCTCATGTATCCCCATTTTATAGATGAAGAAACTGAGGATCAGTGAGGTTAAGAAACTCACCCATTATATCATAGCTCCCAATGTTTATTAGAAGCAAGGATTGAAAATAGAAGCATCTTATTCCAGAGTCTGAACTCTTAACCAATACTCTTCACTGCCCACTTAGAAAGCAAGATTAATAACAGTTCCTTAGGAACTGTAAGATACTGAATTAAGTTATCTCAACAATGGACAATTCTTCCCTTGTTGCTATTCTAGACTTTTAGAATTCTAGAAAGAGCTGTCCCAGACAACCAGGCCCATCTAAGGGTTCTAGAATTGCAAGCAAAGACATAGGCATCCAAAGATTTGTCTAGCTTGTCTCTCTCTACTCTGTCTTATTTTGTATTGGTAACTGGAGGGCAGCTCAATATTTATGGATTTCCTTTATAATTGCATCCATTTTCAAAATCTGTTCAAGTAATTCCTTCTAAATTAACTGCAGAACTTTCCAGGAGTGACGTGATTGCTGTGCTGATGTTAGGGTGAAATGTTGTTAATCTTGTTATTAGCACAGCCTGTCAAGGAGCTGCTAAATTCTCTGCCTAATATTGAATCAAAACAACTCTGTCATTCTACCAGCAGAGAGAGAATGTGTCCTGCAAATGCTGTCATTGGGCTTTTCAGTGGGCTGAGGAGAAGACCTAGTTTGGAATTTTCTGCTCATAGCCTTGAGTTTCACACATCATTTCTATCTGCTCAGATTTGAGGATTCTTTCCCCATCTGGCTTATCTAGACAAAACAAGGGAACTGAGGTGTTTCTCTTTTAATGGGAACTATGCATCCCACGGGAGAGAACAAGACACATGTATCTTTTTCCAGCCAATTGTGCAGTATGGGTAGGTGAAGTTGGCTCTCTCATTAGAATGTCTCTGCCCCCACCCACTATATACTCACCCAGATAGCTTATTTCAGAAGATTCTGGTGCCAAAATAGGCCAATAAGTTGATGCTGACCTCTAGCTTTTGGTATAGAAGACCCATTCCTACCTGCCCCAGCTACATACACTGCTCACTTAAGAAGTCATTAAAACATTGATCTGGGTATTTAGTTAAGAATGCCACAGGAAGCTTTGTACAGAACACCCAAGGGACACACTGGCTCACAGGAGGCAATGACTAGGTCATTTCACATTGTTCTTAGTATTTTATTACATAAGAAAATATTTTAGATGCCATAAATAATTTACTTCCTTATCAGCAGAAATTACTTTTTGTTGCATAATACACATAAAAAGTATCACATAATCAAATGAAGTTGATACCTAGACAAGGAGCCCATATGTTATACATAACATGAAGAATCAATGCATTGTTTAGTGAAATAACATCTGCTAAGCAATCAAGCACATGCAACCCATGCACAGAAATTACTATCCAAGGAGGCAGGAGAGCATCCCAAGCACTTTAGGGCAGCTTCCAGTCCCAGTCCCAGACTCCCCACCCTCAACCAGCATAGGAATAATTTTCTTATGGCTGAGGCTGCCTCCTCTGCTAACAAAGAGGAGGCCAGAGAGACTTCTCATAATCAAGTATCAGAGAAGTCTATTTGAGTGTGTAAAAAGGACCCCTAGTCATCATATAGTTTTTCCCAGGTACCATTCTAGACAGACATTCTAATATCCCAGTCACTCCAGTAGGTTGTGGAACCTCAGAGATGCCACTTTCTGCTAGTCAGTCAGAGAGAATGGTAAGATGGTAGGGCCATTCTACCATTCATGTACTGAGGGGCACAGGAAGTTGTAATAGGACAGATATTTGCAGGTCATTTTCCATCCCTAAAGTAATCTGTAATAAGACTTAATAAATCAGAGTACTGTAAGATAATTACTTAGTCCTAAATGCTGATAGCTATATTTGCTATGCAAATTCACTGGTTTTGTCTATACCATGCCATGAAAAATTAGTAAACTAGGTTCATTTAGACAAAATGAAAAGTTAACATTTTCAACTCAATAACATTTAGCTATCTAACAGATTGATATCAGATAGACCCTGAAGTGTAAGGCCCTGTTCCTTTTGGATATAAACACCCTTTACTAAATATAAATTCATAACATATAAACATAATGTTCTTATATGTCATAAATATATTTTATAAAATATATTTAAATACATTTATAAATGTAATTTAAATATATAATTTCAATATGTAATGTATAAATATATGCATATATCTAGAAAAATAGATCATATCTATATATAATATATGTAGTGATATATGTGTGTGCATAACACTCTTCCACAGGATTATTATATATTTTTAGGAGCTGTTGAGAAAATACATGGTGAATTCAGTAACATTTAAATTAATTTTGTCTTTTATACTTGTGACAACACTAATATCATTTGTGTTGTAGAGTTTTGGGAGCTCGATAATATTAAATTAATAATCATTGATATACGCATGGAACTTTGGTTCCCATGGAGGCACTCTGTAAGTTTTGGTTGAATGAATAAATGCCTGGGTGGATGAACAAATGAATAAATTTTCCAATGACCACATGATTTGGATGTTACGTGAGAACAGCTTCTCAATCTAATGCACATTGATATTATTTAAAGTTCTGACCAAGAACTACTCTGATTTTCAGAATTCTTTGGTGATCTGGACACGTTGATGGGGCCTCTGACCCAGCACAGCAGCATGACCAATCTTGTTCGCTACGTTCGCCAGGGACTGTGTTGGCTGCGCATTGATGCCCATTTGTTGTAGTGGGTTCTCTCCTCTCTCTAGCATCACCACCCATCATTCTACCTCTACCAGCACACCGATGGTCACTGGTGGAACTCCACTCATTTGGGAAAGTTCTCTTTGGTTATGTTTGTTTTTATGCTTCTTTTGATACCTGTGAAAAACTGAATTCATTGTAAGTGGACACTACAACTTGAAAGCAGTGTATGTTTTATTATTTTTCAGTATTTGATATGCATTTCTCAGATCCCACCATCTTTTTGTGCTTTATGAAATGATGATACCTACAATATTGTTTAAGTCCACATTACTCAAAGCAAAAAAAATGGGAAGCATGTGTGATGATGACAGGTTCCTGAGAAATGAAACAAGTGGTCTCACATGTACATGGAAACTTAGACACAAGGGACCTACAAAGATTTTCAGCAACAGCCATCCCCCAAACTCTGCTCTTATCCAGAAAAGAATATGCTTTCGAATCCATTGTTAAACTTTTGTGGTCCCCACAGACTTGATCTTCAGGTAAGAATTTTCTTTGTTAAAACCCACTTGTTTGATATTGGAGCAACATTATAAATTCAAGAAATCAAGAAAATGAGGGAGCAGAGCAATGGCACTCTCGAAACAATGCTGTGCCACAACCCAATGACATTTTTGTTCACATCCCATTCCTGATTCCCTATATAGTTTAGATTTTAGTGATGAGAAGGAGGGGTGACATTTATTTTGACAACTTTAAGGCATCAGCTGGCATAAATATTTTTAACTCCATAATTTAAAGCTTAAATCCTCACCTGAGACTCTCTTTGTGCATAGGTTCTCTTTTTGAGGAGCAGTTTGGTGGATACACACTTTTTTAGCCAAAATGCTATACTTCAGTCTTAAAGTTGAGAGATAAGAGAGGTCTGGAAAACGCCCAACGAGGAATTCACACCTCCTTTGCAGTTGGTAGACAGATCAATAACTGGCAGGATTTTTAAACTGTATTTTTCTCTAACATATGGAAACACAAGTCATATTATCACTACCTAGAAGTAATAATATACAATTTGCTTCCTATTGTTTTAAAATCTGGACCAATTATTATTTACATTTTCTATTTTACAGTGTTTCTTTCTTTACTTTTTCTTTTATCTTTTTTCCCTTTCCTTTTTCTTTTGTTGGGGGAAGGGACCTATTAGCTTTTGAATGAAATACAATCACTGATTTTATTAAACTTTATATTAGTATGAATTACTTCCATGAAAATTCCAAAGAAAACTCCAAACTGTAAGTAGTAGCAAACTTAAAATGAGCCTTGGGATAGTGTTTTATCCTGGGGTACTTTGAAAGAGCCCTGAAGATTGGGACCAGATTACCTAATTTGGAGACATTTTCCCATCAGTCATGACTATTTCCCCTTCTTATGGTCCTCTGTATTCATCTTATATCCCTAAACACCACAATGTAAATATCATCTTTGGTGTTCTAGCTCCCCAGAAGAATCCCCCACTTGTAGTAAACACCATTCATGCATTAGTTACTTGTAATTACCTGCTGGCATATAATTCCTTGTAGCCTTTAATCTGCTGAGCTATTGAATTCTGTTCACCGAGTTATGTCCAGATAAATAATAGATATGCACATGAAAGATGCAAACTTGCATGATTTTTAAAGCAAGTCATGCAGGTCTATGATGGGAACAGCAGGTGATCACTCTGCACTCTCCTTGTCAAGGTTAGATATATCCTCAGTTGCATAAGAGTCAGACTTGAGCTCTGCTCTGGTACTCTTTGAGTTCAACGCCCTTTGTTGTATGATAAGGTTGTGGAAGTTGTAGTCCAATGGCTGAAGCCTCGTTAATATGGCTGATGGGAACATCCCAGCAGCTGAACCCCACACTTTTTATGCTCCCGATGCGGTCGAGCATTATGTTTACAGTGTCAACAACAGCACTTACACATGCGCACACACACAGACTTACACGCACACACAAATGAAAACTGAAAGAATCTTTTCTGAGCCTCTTAAATGAGGAAACTGATAACATGAAAGACTCAACACCCAAGGTGGGTGTCACATATAAAAATTAAGCTGATGACTTTGCAGTGACTCAAGTTCTTGGTTTTCTGTGACCTACCAGGTAGAGTGCCTGGTTATTACTTAATAATGAAGCCCACCATCTTTACTTGTAAGTTTAACCTAGACTATGATCCTATAACATCATGGATTTAGGAGTAGATTCTTCTTGAAATTCAATCTCCAGAAACTAGACTAGAATTGTAGGGGCAGTTTCCCAAGGAAACAAGCACATTGCCTCATGGATGAAAGACTTGTAGCTCTAGTTTCAGTGACTTGTTATATCTACTTACATACAACAGGGAGGCAAGATGATTCTCTGTCATCTCTGGTGGCTGAGTGTAAAGTGCGTGCCAAGTCAGCAGCACCATTAACAAATCTGACAGTTGAGCTCTGGATCACCACCTGATTATTTAGTAGGCCTATTTTAATGCAGCTTAGAAACCAATTAAATATGGAGGATGAATTGCCTTCCTATCCCTGGAGTTGAGACGTCTTTCAGTTTCATGATTAAAGATTGTTACTGTTTTCTAGGCACTCTGTTCATCACATTGTAAATGGTGATGTGTGTCGTAGGTGTGCAGCTATTGAGAGATTTTGTCAAGTGAATCTCTGGCATACCAGTTTGGGGGAAGGATATGAGACATGTGAATGGCAGTGAGAGATCATGCCTCTAGACCTTGATGGAGGCTTGGTGAGAACACATCTAAATAAGCATGTGGAGGTAGGGGATGGGCAGAGCAATGGGCAGCTCCACCTGAGCAAGTATAAGGAACAATCTCAGCCCTACAAAGTGACCCAGGTAGGGCCACCACTATGCCTTCATTGGTCACCCAAGCTCCAACCACAGAGAGTCTGAATGGTTTGAGTTAAGATGTTGGCTTGGCTTTGGATTTTAATTAGCTTTGGATTTTTTAGTGGTTTTGTCATATTACTGTCTGAGTTTGGTAGGTAGGATTAATTTGAAAAGAGTTTACTAGTGTGGTCCTTGGGGTAGAATTTAGCTGTAAGCATGTTGTTAGCCAGCCTATAGACTGTTAATTCCTTAATAATCTCATTGGGAAAATACTAGTAGTTTTGTATTGGGATGACATAATTGGAAAAGAAGATTAGCTATTGCTACTTTTAAAAGACTTGAGGTTGGGGTGCTTTTTCTTCCCATGTAATGTAGTGAAAAGATCCAAATATTCAGTCAATAACCAAGTTACAAAAAAGAAACCATTGGATAAAATGTGTTTTGTTAAATCTCCAAAGGGATAGATTTTCCTTCAGACATTACATGGCTAAATGCACTTGATTTGGTGTGCATTGGAAAGACGCTTGTCCTATAGTATCTTTCCCAAAGCTATCTAAAGATGATTTTGTTTTACTCAAATTTGCATCCCAGAGGTTGAAGTTGGAGTTTAAAGTTGAAAAGCATTTTTGAAGGCAGACTCGATTGAGCTGTGAGGGTGAAGCCCTCACATTCTTCTCAACAGACATGATAAAATTCACCTGCATGAGTTGGCAGGTGGGAAAACCAAACTGGTCACTGGGTAGGACTACTCAGTAAAGCAACGAACTGCTTGCTTAGAGAAGCATCACTATCCCCATTGAGAAAAGTGTGTGGCAAGATGAGATAGCTACACAATATCAAAAGAATGGGTCGATTCAGTGCCCCCAAATTCAGTTCTGTGGGGAAAAAAAGTATTGAGCCAGTTGTTGGTGTTCTGTTACACGACTGGCAGACTAAATTCTTTGTTGTCGTCGTTATTGTTGTTGTTGTTGTTGTTTCTCATTTCCAATCGCACAGCCTTATTCTCATAATTAAACTCTGATTCATTTTCTCTTTGGTGTTAGCAAACTCCAACAACAGAAATGGCATCTGTGCATTGATAATCAGCATTTACCCTGGCAGGAGACTACTCAGATAGGCTGGTCTCAGACATTAATCCTACCATCTGATATTTCCGGCAAAAGAAAAAGTATTAATTCCCTTTCCATTCTCCTCCTCACAAATCTTGAAGCCCTCTTTACCAAGAGCATCACATTTTTCTCTGTAACAAAAAGAAAATCGCATTGTGGGGAGGGCGGAGGGGGGGTGTGGGTGGGGGGTGGAGGGTGGGGACGCCCCTGGAGGCCAGACCGCAGTTCATACCCCTTCCCGCTTCTGACATAAAATGTTAAAGGATCATTCATAGTGCTCACATTGGCTTAGGGGACACCGAACTGCTTTTGAGATCCATGATCAATCATCGTTCTTCTGAGATTGGAGCTTTGCTGTTTCATTAACTGTGCAGTGTAGACTAATGGTGTTTAATAAAAATCATTCAAAATTTCAAACTCTTTTGCCGGTGACCTCAGTTTGTTGCCTCTTTGATTTGTATCAGACTTTGAAGAGGGAAAGGGGAAGTAAAGGAAACCTGCCAGTAGGCCCCTGGCAGGATACTGCAGCAACCACCTGCTTACCAGTAGTGCCTGGTGAGCAGCAGCATGCAGAGAAGCTGTGGGAAACCTCCTGAAGAATTCCCCAGTGGATGTTTTCAGCTGCAGATATCTTGTTCCTACTGGGGGCCTCATTGTTCTTCAATCTTCACAGCAGGAAGCCTATCCGGAGAGAATTTCAGATGCTGTACATATTTGGTTTTGTCCTGCATCATTTGTGTGACTACAAAATAGAAGTGTCTCTGACAGTAGAGCACAGTGTGTAACAATGTGTAACCCAATGCACCCCAGATGCTCACACCCTTCTGTGCTTCTATAGGGCTTGTGAAACTGGGGGAGAAGGAATCCCTGATAGAGAGCAAAATTGGGAAAAAACCAAGAGAATGAATTGATGCCACATTGCTCAGACCTTTGTTCAGCCTGGCATAAAACCAGTGGTGTGCTGATAAAATGTTTAGACACTGGCTCTCTGAGAATACAAAGATAATTATTAGCATTTGCCAATTCTCATGGTGAAAATTCTCCCACCATCACAGAATTCAAGCTACTGAATTTGAAATCACTGAACACAGTGTTGGGAGAAGTGGTACACTGTTCCCATGTAAGCCTGGACAAACCAGCTTTGAATTCACTACTGAATGCAGCTAGTCAGAGGGCTTACCTTTTGTACATCTGTTCATGTGAACACACACACATTTTATGACTAAAACTATTACATTGTTTGAAAATGAATCATGTATGAATGTAGGTAGTTCACAATGAGGCACTAGAAGTGTGGGCTGTTTGGAAGCCTAGGTTTGAAACAAGGTAGTTGAAATGAATGAAATCCTCTGGAGCTGACAAGACCCATGAACCAGTGATGGGTGCTTAATCTTCACATATCATAGATAAAATGGAAGTGAGATAAGCATTCTGAAAACCCTCATGATTTGTTTTTTAAAAGGATAAATGAGTGATCATATTATTATCATCATCATCAGTTTTATTTTACCAACTTCCAACTACTATTTCTACTTAAACATGTACTTGGATAAAATAGTTTTGGGGCCTTTGTGGAGAATAGCACAATCTAAAACTTTCTATATATTTTCCTTGTAATATGAAACCCCAGTAATGCCCCCATATCCATATTTTTGTTCATAAGGTTTTGCTTTACTTCTTAGGAATCTAAATTTTTGTGAACATTTGTTTCTAGTTAAAAGTATCTACTTACTGTCCTGGCTCTGAATTCAGACAAGAATGTCTCAGGTATCAATTACATGATTAATATTCAGAATTGACCATCCCAACCAAAACAATGTGAAGGAAACTCATTTTTAACAAGAAGGCATAATCTACAGTAATTTTTTCTAAGTAAATAAAACATTGATTAAATACCCACCCACACATACACACTCTATTTGTTCATTAGACCTCCTCATCATGAATCTGCTTCCAAGTATAATAGTATAAAAGTCTCAAATAAACCATTGTCCTGGACCTACGCATCTTCTACAGTTAATAAGTGGTTTAGGCCTGGGAAGGTTGAAGAACTTGCCTTCAAATCCTACTTTTCTTTAAACATTTCCATGTTATTCCTGGGTCTGTGTCCATATCAAATGTTAACCCTGGAGAAGATCCATATCTTGCTCTTTCATCCTGGTCTTTCTGTCTTTTGCTTCTCTCTGTGTATAGCATGTTGGCAATGTTGGAGGGATCTGTCCCTTCCTGATAGGTATTCCTACAATATTTGTTCTTACTGGAGAATGGTCTGCTTTAACCGACATTATATTTACACAGGAACTCTGAGTCCCCCCAGAAAATGGACCAGTTTTCATGGCTACAAAGAAATAGAAATGTGTTTACCATCATCTAGCACGTCCCCTATTGCAAAACCATCCTTGCTAATCAACCATATTGACCCACAGATATTACAAATGAGATTGATTATGTATCAAGACAATTTGTCAGATAGTTTTCTTCCTGTATGATTCTACTCTGTATGTTTTAGAAAGAGAAATGTCTGAGATAAATCTGCCACATTCACTCAATTTTACAAACTGTTGTTTTTAGTCCTTCTTTTCATTGGAGTAGTGCTTGATATAGTGTTGTCTTTGAAAAAATTAATATGTCAAAAGTGACCCTTGTAGAGCTACCATGCTCAGCAATGGCCCTTGGGATCAGAAGTACCTAAAAATTTTCCCATTTGCACATTTTGTTAGACGAGTAACATATTGTTAGGATCCCCAAAAAAGAGACTAGTGTCTTTTATGGTGATTGGGGCTTGGGTTTTTCTCCCTTGTTTTTGCTCTCTCTTGCTCCCACTCTTGCTTTTGCTTTCCTGTTGGCATTCTTTCCCTCTCTAAACAAATGAATAGTTAAATTAAATGTGTGCCTCTGAATTGTACTTGTTTGTGCTTTTAAAAAATAAATTAATAAAAATAGATGTGTCCCGATTTAAAAGCTGCCACTTGGAAAGGCATGCTATATTAGAAAAACATAATAATCTAATAAGCACATTATTACACAGCAGTGTAAATATTAGTCTGTTGAATTCATTTGTCCAATTGTATAACTTTGTGGAGCAGTGTTCTGACCTTTGCTACATAATTTTGGAGCAAGTGGAGTAGTTGCAGGCAGACAAAGGAGTGGTACGAGCAAGATTTTTCAATGAAGTTTAGTTGGAAGTCTGACAATGGCAGCCATCTTCACAAGATTCTGTAAACCACTATGAATATAAACAACGATTCTTTTTTCAAGATATTTCCCGAAGCACTTCAGTAAAGATGGTTTAGGTTCAACATCTTTCCCCCCACCTCTTTTTCCCTTTTATTTTTTTTGAGTGGGGTGGTTTATTATTATGACTGAAGAAATATTTTTATTAGAATGATATCTCACTCTGTCTTCCTCCCTTCCTCCCTTAATCTTTCCTTTCATTCCCACCTCTCTGGATGCCTCTGGAGTCATGGGTAAATCTGCATTAGATAAGGCTACAGACCAGAAATGCAATCCAGGCAAACACTGATGGGTTTCCAAAGAACACTCCATCTTCATTGGATGCTTCCACTTCCCACAGTGACAATAGTAAGAAGGAGAGAGGTAATTTTTGCAGAGTAGCACTTTTATAATAACCTCTGTGACCTAATGCAATTTAACAAATGACTCCACCTGTTTTTCTAGTAAGTACCTTGAGTGAGATTTGCAAATTACCCCTAAGAATTGAAAGGAGTGTCTTCTGCCTTGTCTATAGTGTGTGTGTGTGTGTGTGTGTGTGTGTGTGTGTGTGTGTTTTCTCTCTAACAGGCACATTCATGTGTGTGAAATATTTCTTAACATCCTCATTAGCCTGTATATAAGAAACAAAGATAATCTTAACATGTTATGAATGAAGATGTGACTCTAAACTTTTTTCATGATCAAATCCTTTACTAACATTCATTTTAAAAGTGCTGATTTAAAAAAAAATTAATCCAAAAATTTACATATATACACAGCTCCTGTGTTTTCAAATCATTTGTCAAGATTAAAATTATCTGTTTCTGCTGTGATGGGTTATTTATTGCCTCCAAAGTTCTCTTCCATAAGGAGGAAGCTAGCAAATGTACAGAGATTTTTGTATTGAACCAAGAACTAGAGTGTGCACCATCCATTACTAGGCTGCTGGCCTGTGCTCTGCCACTTGTCACCAGTGACCAGTGTTTGTCCTCCATCACCACTCCAAGCACCCAGGTGGATTCCCTTTCCTTCTTCTTTTTTAGCTTATTCTAATTAGTTACACATGACAGTAGAATGCATTTTGACACATTATACAAAAAGGAATATAACTTCTCATTCTTCTACTTGTACATGATGGAGAATCACACAAGTTCTGTAAGCATATATGCATATACACTTAACACCAAAAAAATTACCCAATCAGTAAATGGGCTAAGGAACTGAACAGACACTTCACAGATGAATAAATACAATTAATCAACAAATATATGAAAAAATGGTCAACATCTCTTGCAATTAGAGAAATTCAAATCAAAACTACCCTAATATTTCATCTCACTCTATTCAGTGAGATTATCAAGAACACAAGCAACAATAGGTGTTGGCGAGGATGTGGAGAAAAAGGCACACTCATACAGTGCTGGTGGGGTTGCAAATTAGTGCAGCCACTCTGGAAAGCAGTGTGGAGTTTCCTTAGAAAACTTGGAATGGAACCACCATTTGACCCATCTATCCCATTCCTTGGCCTATACCCAAAGGACTTAAAATCAGCATACTACAGTAACACAACCACATCAGTGTTTATAGCAGCTCAATTCACAGGAGTTAAACTATGGAACCAACCTAGATGCCCTTCAACAGATGAATGGATAAAGAAACTGTGTTACATGTACACAATTGGATATAACCTAACCTTAAAGAAGAATGAAATTATGGCATTTGCCAGTAAATGGATGGAGCTGGAGAATATCATGTTAAGCAAAAAAAGCCAGTCCCAAAGAACCAAAGGCCAAATGTTTTCTCTGATATGCAGATGCTAATTCACAACAAGAGGGGGACTAGGGAAGAATAAAGGTACTTTGGATTAGGCAGAAGGAAGTGAAGGCAGGGGACGGGGTATTGGGGTAGGATTGATAGTAGAATGAATCGAAATCAGACATTATTAACCTTTTATTGTTCTTAGAAAAACTGATTCTCACATGTATTTTAAACAGAAACTTTGTATATTTAAGTATCATGGAAAATATAGAGCAACTGGGATACAGATGGGAATTAGTGTCTACGTATGTGTTACGTGTAGAGAGATATTGCTCACTGACACCATATCATTGGAACATTGTGGCAAGTCATGCTGCAAAAGAACATGTTATCTGTGTGTGTGTGTGTGTGTGTGTGTGTGTGTGTGTGCACATGCATGTGTGCTGCATGCCATGTGTCTGGCTTGCTGTACTTCCTGTGATTTCAGCTTTCTCCTGAAATAAACGTCATTCCACGGTTCCAGGAGACCATGGCTAGGTTAATATAAGAAGGCAGGTATTTCAGGTATTTGAAATCAAATCTCCCTTCTTCCTGGAAGCTCAAGTCATAGTATCATGGCTCAATCAAATGGATTACATTGACCTCTATAACAGAATAAACTCTGTTCAAATACTTCTGAGTTTCCAAGATAAATCCATAGATCAAGAATTATGGGAGGGAAGATGGAGACCATCTCGGCTGCAGCAATATGAGCTGAGTGGAACCCTGTGGTTGGAATAGACTTGCTTTGAACTGACACTCAAATCTCTAGAGCCCATGTCTGGCCTGACCCCACTTCGAGTAGAAGAGCATTATCAGGACTGGCCTAGCCAGACTCCTAAGAAGAAAACTCCCAAGGCTATGCCCCAAGGGAAAGACTCTTCCACAGTGGCACCTCAGGTGGCCATTAAAATGAAAAGATCATTCAGAAATTACCCCCATGGCTTTACCACAATCCAATCAGTCTTTAGAACCACTTTTTGAGTGCAGATTTCCGATGACCATACTTATTGCAGATCCACCAATAGTAATCGCTCTTCTTAATATGCATGCTCATCTAGTCAGAATTTCAGTCAGTTCTAATGTTCTCTATAAGCTTGATTACTCATTATAATATCAATTAATTAATGAAATATTAACTGGTTTTTAAAAACTGGTTTCATGTTATTTATATGCATAAAATTATATCTGCCTGTGTGGCTGTGCATTTCAAATGTGTGGCACACAAGCATTTTGTTGGTGCTTTGTTCTCAGTACAGTAACTCTGTATACAAACATTTTAATGTGGTTTTATTGTTTCCCCAAAAGATATCTCTGTAAAAATTATCTTGACTGAGCTGGTGTGTTGGTTTCTTTCATAGAGGCATTGACCATACTGCCAATGCATTGAATTATTTAAAAATGCTAAATAAAATTTTTATGAGAGCCTCATTTTAGACATGTAGATTATTCTGCTTACTGATTTTCTCAGCAATAAGTACCTTGTTACCACCTCTTTTACATTATACCATATACATAGCCACCATCTCTACTTACCTCAATAGTGTGAAAACTGAGGGTCATAAAGAAAATAACTCTTACAAACTCAATTCATTTTGTAAGAGAGAGAAATTCTTAGGTCATCATTCAAAGCCCATTTAAGAGAAAATTGGAAAATGATCACCTGAATTTCTAGCTCACAGACAACAACAAAAAAATCTTGGAAAGCATAAGGTCATAACTGCACTTGTTGGTGAGAGGAGACAGAGGGAAGATCAAAACTAACCTAAAAACGTAAAGGCTTTGCTGACAGTGACTATTTGCTGCACGGACATGCAGCCACTAGTCTGATAAGATGGCATGCGCAGTGATTTCAGTTCACAGTAATGATTTAAAGTCATCAGGAATAGGTCATCTTAGGTAGACTCTGCTAGAACTATTTCCTCCAAAATGTTCAACATCTTTTTGGCAAAGAACAGGTTTCAGATATCTTGAAATTTCATTTTTATGGAATGTAGTATCCAGCTCTGTGAAGTAAGGAGTTGCGGTGCTAAGACCAAACAGTACAAAACATTGACAATCAGCTTGGCTGAATTTCTTGTGAACAAATGAACTACATTTGGCCTGGTCAGATATTTTGACTCTGTAGAATCATGATCACATGGTATTCCAAACTAATAGAGCTCAGTGTGGTTAAAACTGATAGTTGTAACACTACAACACTACCCTAAGAGTTCCAATTCCTTTCCCATATTTGAAGCACACAATATCCATAAGTATGAAAATTCTTCTTGTAAGATAATGAAGAAATATTTGATCTGATTAAATAGAGCTAAATGGGTTATATAAAGCAACCAAGTTCTTTTTTACTTCTCTCAAAAAACAGATGCCATAAATTATGATGACATGCATAAAAATATGCATGCATGCAGAGTAAAACTGGGGGAAATACACAGAATGACATTTTAAAAAATTACAGTGCCAGCGTTTTGAAATTGATCAGTTTGTATGAACACTAATAAGTACACTAGTAGCCACGCACTTTTCAGGCACTTTCTTGTATGTGAATGCAGTAAACTTCATAATAGTTCCATGAAGTAGTGACTAATATATCTCTGTTGAACAGATGACAATATGGAGACAAAAAGAGGTTATATAACTTGCTGAAGACCACACAGGCAGGATTTGGACCTGGTGTTGTCCCAAAGGACTTGATCTTTTCAACTACCTTCTACAGTTTCACTGCTTTTCTCTATTAATAGTGCTCTGATCCTACAGTGTATTTCATTTTTGTTTAGAAACAAAAGTAGAAAAAGGTCCTGAGTCCTTGGGAAGTAATGTCCTCTCAGTTCTTCCAGAGGTTTCTAATGGAAAAGCATGCATTTGGTCAGCACTTCAGGAAAGGAATGTTCTGTGAAGACTGAGGTTAGGGCACAGTGAAGTGGTGCCCCTTAGGCTTGGAAGCAGCAAATCAAAGAGATGATTCCACTTTCCTGGCTGGCCACTCTGGCTGTAGTGATTGGCAGGCTTGGATAGGTAGAGCCTGAATATTAAATACTTTGGAGACAGGTCCAGCCCTAGTTTCAGTGCTGCTGCAGCAGGTGAGGTAGGATTAGAGTGAAGGTCTCAGTGCCTGACTTCAGCAAGATACTTAATCTTTCTGTGCCCCACTTTCTTCTATGAAATGAAATTGACATCCAGAGAAGAACAAGATGTCACATAGACTGGTGTTTCTCATCCTACATTTCTTTTTGGCTACTCTGAGGAATCATTTTCTCCAAATATTTTCTCTGACCCACTGTCATTATCACAGACAACGGTCTTTACTCTTTGAGTGTGTAAGAGTAGTGAAGGCAACTCTGAGGTTCCAAGTAGAGTACAGCATATGTCACAAGTGGGCAAGCTGCAGCAGAGTGTGACACGAAAGGCCACATATGTTAAAGAGAGAACACGTTTAGTATTATGATTTGGATATAAGCTTTTGAATATATTCAAAAGCTCTTGTGTGAGTCAATGCAGGAGTGTTCAAAGCTGAAATGATTAGATTTTGAAATTTGTAATGTCATCAGTGGATGAATCCATTTCATGGATTAATAATTTGAAAGACAGATCCAAGATGGCCGACTACAGGGAGGCTGCGTTCCTTGTCGCTCCGTAACGCCGGTTTCAAGCATAGGATATCTGTTTCTCGGTGAGGAAGTTTTGCTGCTTATCGATCCCCTGGTGTTTACATATTTGTCTGCTGTGATGACCTGCAGTCTGCCAGCATATCAACGCCTTTTTTGAAAGCAGATTGCTCACTGTCAGGCGTCTATCATCCGACATTTGCCTGCCTCTCGCCTGTCCATCGCCTGCCTTACTCCTATCCATCCCCCAACACTTGAGGTTGTTCACCTCCCAATCGTCCGACAACAGACAGCAAACTGATCGTAGACTGCCAGTGGAGCACCAGCTGCCTGCAGCTGCCTGGAAGTTCACTGTTACAGTACCTGCAGGTTTGATTACACGTGGCTGCTGCCATTTTGAGACAACTGCCAGGCCCCATAGGACCCCTGATCGGACTGACTGAGCCCCATCTCCAGGAGCCCTCAGCCCAACTGATCACTCCCTGCCTCTGGAGCCCTCACATTGACTGACTGCTCCCTGCCACCAGGACCCCCAGACCAACTGACTGCGTCCTATCACCGGGACCCCAGACTGACTGATTGCACCCGGCCTCCAGGATCCCACAACTACACTAAACACACCGGACCTCCAGGACCACTGCCAGACAAACTGCATCCCGTCTCCAGGACTTCCAGCTGACCATGGCCACACTCTGAGCTGCAGCTCCCCATTTACCAACACATTTTGAGCCAGAGCAGCCATCTTGGATAATCCTGGAAGCTGGAGCTCCGACTTTGGGTGGGGCAAATCCCATCCTGAGACGCCTGCTGGAGGCTTGAAGCTCATTGTCAGGTACCTATCATGCATCAGGCTACTGAACTCTGGGAGGTTTCATTAGTATATGACTGTTATACAGTAGATCTTCATTTTTCTCCTTTTTTAAAAAAATTTAAGATTTTATTTCTTTACTTTTCTTGTTCTCTTTTCCTTTTGTTTACCTGTTCCCTCAGAGTCTCTTTCTCCCTTTTTTGCATGCTAATATTCAATTTATTTTCATTACACTCACACCCTTTGTATTTTCTAGAACTTCTGTATATTCTTTTCTTATCCCATTAACAGCCACATTCTACAGTCCTCTGCATCCTCTTTGTCCTCCATTAGAAACCACAGACCTTATTGCAAACCTGTTTGTTTTACCAAAGATAATATTTGAACTCACTCTGTTTACTATGACAATTTTGTTGTTGTCCCCATAAGGGCTATTTGGTCTAGGATTGCATAGTGTCTGATTTGGGCACTGCTAATATTGATCTCCCCTTAAAAAAGGGTTTTGGAAACCTATAGGACCACTATAAGCCTATAGGGGGAAATCTGCAATACCCCAGATCTGCACTGCTAGAGGGGAAGTTACATGAACAACATGAAAAAACAAGGGAAGAAAATGATCCAAACAAATCTAGATTCTATATTAATAGAATCCAGTGACAGTATGATAGAAGAAATGTCAGAAAAGGACTTCAGATTATACATGAGTAAGATGATTCATGAAGCAAAGGATAAGATAAGAGAGCAAATGCAGGCAATGAATGATAATACCAATAAGCTGAAAGAGCAACTGCAGGAAGCAAAAGATCATTTCAACAAAGAGATAGAGATTCTCAAAAAAAACCCAAATGGAAATCCTTGAAATGAAGGAGACAATAAACCAAATAAAAAACTCAATGGAAAGCATCACCAACAGACTAGACCACTTGGAATACAGAACCTCAGACAATGAAGGCAAATTATTTAATCTTGAAAATAAAGTCGCCCAAACAGAGAATATGGTAAGAAATCATGAACAGAATCTCCAAGAACTATGGGACATCATGAAAAGACCAAATTTAAGAATTACTGGGATTGAGGAAGGCACAGAGATACAAACCAAAGGAATGAACAACCTATTCAGTGAAATAATATCAGAAAATTTCCCAAACCTGAAGAATGAAATGGAAACTCAAATACAAGAGGGTTACAGAGCACCAAATGCACAGAATCACAACAAATCCACTCCACATAATGATGAAAATGCCTAACATTCAAAATAAAGATAGGATTTTGAAGGCCGCAAGAGAAAAGCTTCAGATTACATATAGGGGGAGACCAATACGGATAGCAGCCGACTTCTCAACCCAGACTCTAAAAGCTAGAAGGGCCTGGAATAATGTATTTCAAGTTCTGAAAGAACATGGTTGCCAACCAAGAATTCTATACCCAGCAAAACTGACCTTCAGATTTGAAGATGAAATAAATTCCTTCCATGATAAACAAAAGTTAAAAGAATTTACAAATAGAAAGCCTGCACTACAGAATGTTCTCAACAAAATATTCCATGAGGAGGAAATGAAAAACAACAATGGAGGTCAGCAAAGGGAGGAACTACCTTAGAGAAAAACCACTCAAAGGAGAAACCAAGCCAACTTAAAAACCAAAAATAAGCCAAATGACTGGGAATACAAATCATTGCTCAATAATAACCCTGAATATTAATGGCCTAAACTCATCAATCAAAAGACATAGACTGGCAGAATGGATTAAAAAGAAAGACCCAACAATATGCTGCCTGCAAGAGACTCATCTCATAGAAAAAGACATCCACAGACTAAAGGTGAAAGGATAGGAAAAAACCTACCATGCACATGGACTCAGTAAAAAAGCGGGGGTTTCCATCCTTATATCAGATAAAGTGGACTTCAAGCCAAACTTAGTCAGAAGGGATAAAGAAGGGCATTTCATACTGCTTAAGGTAACCATAAATCAGGAAGACATAATGATAGTAAATATTTATGCCCCAAACAATGGTGCATCCCTGTACATCAAACAAATCCTTCTCAATTTCAGGAATCACATAGACCACAACACAATAATTCTGGGCTACATTAACGCACCGCTGTCACCACTACATAGATCTTCCAAACAAAATCCAACCAAACAAACCATAGAACTCAATAACACAATCAATAACCTAGATATAATAGACATATATAGAATATTCCATCCATCAATGAGCAGATACACTTTCTTCTCTGCAGCACATGGAATCTTCTCAAAAATAGACCATGTGTTATGCCCCAAAGCAGCCCTTAGGAAATGCAAAAAAATGGAGATACTGCCATGTATTCTATCACATCATAATGGACTGAGAGTAGAAATCAATGACAAAATAAAAAAGGGAAATTACTCCAACACTTGGAGACTAAATAATATGCTATTGAATGAAACATGAATAACAAAAAATATCAGGGAGGAGATTAAAAAATTCTTAGAGGTCAATGAGAACGATTATACAACATATCAAAATCTCTGCGATACTATGAAAGTGGTACTAAGAGGAAAATTCATTCCATGGAGTGCAGTCCAGAAAAGAATGAAAAGTCAACATGTAAATGACCTAACATTACAGCTCAAAGCCCTAGAAAAAGAACAGAATAACAGCAAAAGTAGTAGAAGAAAGGAAATAATTTCAATCAGAGTTGAAATCAATGAAATTGAAACAAAAGAAACAATTTAAAAAATTGACAAAACAAAAAGTTGATTCTTTGAGAAAGTAAACAAAATAGACAAACTCTTAGCCACACTAACAAAGAGAAGGAGAGAGAAGACTCAAATTACTAAAATACATGATGCAAGAGGAAATATCACGACAGACACCACTGAGATACAGAACATAATGAGAAGCTACTTTGAAAATCTGTATTCCAACAAAATAGAAACACTGAAGACATTGACATATTACTGGAGACATATCCTCCTCCCAAACTGAACCAGGAGGACATACACAATTTAAACAGATCAATATCAAGCAATGAAATAGAAGAAGACATTAATAATCTACCACCCAAGAAAAGCCCAGGACCAGAAGGATTCTCAGTCGAGTTGTACAAGACCTTCAAAGAAGAACTCATTCCAATAATTCTCAAAGTATTCCAGGAAATAGAAAAGGAGGGTACCCTACCAAACTCATTCTATGAAGCTAATATCACCCTCATACCCAAAGCAGGTAAAGACACATCGAGGAAAGAAAATTTTAGACCAATATCCTTGATGAATACAGATGCAAAGATCCTTAACAAAATATTGGCAAACCGTATCTAAAAACATATTAAGAAAATCGTGCACCACGATCAAGTGTGGTTCATCCCTGGAATGCAAGGATGGTTCAACAGCCGTAAATCAATAAACATAATCCATCATGTCAATAGACTTAAAGATAAGAATCATATGGTTATTTCAATTGATGCAGAAAAAGCATTCGACAAAGTACAGCACCCCTTCATGCTCAAAACACTAGAAAAAATAGGGATAGTAGGAACATAACTGAACATTGTAAAGGCTATTTTTACTAAGCCCATGGCCAACATCATTCTTAATGGAGAAAAAACTGAAACCATTCCCTTTAAAAATGGGAACAAGACAGGGATGTCCTCTTTCACCACTTGTATTCAACATTGTCCTTGAATCTCTAGCTAGAGCAATTAGGTAGACCAAAGAAATTAAAGGGATATGAATAGGAAAATAGGAACTTAAGCTGTCACTATTTGCGGATGACATGTTTCTGTATTTAGAGGATCCAAAAACCTCCTCCAGAATACTTCTAGACCTCATCAATGAATTCAGCTAAATAGCAGGCTATAAAATCAACACGCATAAATTTAAAGCATTTTTATACGCAAGCGACGAAACAGCTGAAAGGGAAATGAGGAAAACAACTCCATTTGCAATAGCCTCAAAAAAAAAAAATACTTGGGAATCAATCTAACCAAAGACGTAAAAGATCTCTACAATGAAAACTACAAAACATTGAAGAAAGAAATTGAGGAGGACCTTAGAAGATGGAAAGATCTCCCATGTTCTTGGATAGGCAGAATTAATATTGTCAAAAAGGCCATACTACCAAAAGTGCTATACAGATTCAATGCAATTCCAATTAAAATCCCAATGACGTACCTCACAATAATAGAGCAAGCAATCATGAAATTCATCTGGAAGACTAAGAAACCCAGAATAGCTAATGCAATCCTCAGTAGAAAGAGCAAAGCAGGGGATATCACAATATCAGATCTTCAACTCTATTACAAAGCAATAATAACAAAAATGGCATGGTATTGGCAAAAAAATAGACAGGTAGATCAATGGTACAGAATAGAGGACACGGACACAAACCCAAATAAATACAATTTTCCAATACTGAACAAAGGTGCCAAAAATATGCAATGGAGAAAGATAGCCTCTTCAACAAATGGTGCTGGGAAAACTGGAAATCCATATGCAACAGAGTAAAACTAAACCCCTATCTCTCACTCTGCACAAAAATCAACTCACAGTGGATCAAGTACCTTGAAATCAGACCAGAGACCCTGCATCTTATAGAAGAAAAAGTAGGTCCAAATATTCACCTTGTTGGATTAGGATCAGACTTCCTTAACAGGACTCCCATAGCACAAGAAATAAAAGCAAGAATCAATAACTGGGATAGATTCAAACTAAATAGCTTTCTCTCAGCAAAGGAAACTATCAGCAATGTGAAGAGAGAGCCTACAGAGTAGGAGAATATCTTTGCCACTCATACTTCAGATAGAGCACTAATTTCCAGAATATGTAAAAGAACTCAAAAAACTCTACACCCAGAATACAAATAATCCCATCAACAAATGGGCTAAGGATATGAACAGACGCTTCACAGAAGAAGATCTACAAGCAATCAACAAACATATGAAAAAATGTTCACCATCTTTAGTAATAAGAGATATGCAAATCAAAACTACACTAAGATTCCATCTCACCCCAATTAGAATGGCAATTATCAAGAACACAAGCAACAATAGGTGTTGGAGAAGATGTGGGGAAAAAGGTACACTCACACATTGCTCGTGGGACTGTAAATTAGTGCAGCCACTCTGGAAAGCAGTGTGGAGATTCCTTAGAAAACTTGGAATGGACCTACCATTTGACCCAGCTATCCCAGTTCTTGGCCTATACCCAAAGGACTTAAAATCAGCATACTACAGAGATACAGCCACATCAATGTTTGTAGCTGCTCAATTCACAATAGCCAGACTATGGAACCAACCTAGATGCCCTTCAATTGATGAATGGATAAAGAAACTGTGGCATATATATACAATGGAATATTACTCAGCCATAAAGAATGATAAAATTATGGCATTCGCAGGCAAATGGATGAAATAGGAGAATATCATGTTATGTGAGTGAAGCCAATCTCAAAAACCCAAAAGACGAATGATCTCACTGATAAGCGGATGATGACACTTAATGGAAGGTGGGAGGAGGGCAAGAATGGAGGAAGGAGGGACTGTATAGAGGGAAAAGAGGGGTGGGAGGGGTGGGGGGAAGGAAAAAATAACGGAATGAATCAGACATCATTACTCTATGTAAATGTATGAATATGCAAATGGTATGCTGTTACTCCATGTACAAACAGAAACAACATGTATCCCATTTGTTTACAATAAAAATAAATTTAAAAATAATTATTTGAAAGAACTACTGTACTGGGTGATAGATATAAGCAGGTTGGGTGGATCTCAAGAAAGTAGGTCACTGGGGGCATGCCTTTGGAGTTTATATTTTGTCCTTTCTGCCTCTCTTCTCTCTCTATCTCTGCTTCTCAGCCACCATAAGTTGAGTAGCTTTCCTCCACCATGACCTTCCACTGTTATATTCTGCCTCACTTCCTGTCCAGAACAATGAAGTCAGCCAGCCATGGACTGAACCTTTGAAACAATGAGCCAAAATAAACTTTTTCTCCTCAGTTGTTCTTGTCAGGCATATCAGTCACAGTGATTAACAGGGGACAAATTTACTTCATGAGTTTCTGTAAAACTCACAGTTTTTGACTTAGGTGGAAGATTTTGTCTTCCCTCCTTTTTAGAAAAGGAAATAAAATATTAAACATTTTACGTATGTTATAAAAGTGATCTATGTAATTCTGTAAGAAGGATTTTGTCAGTGATTTTCAGGTACAATGATATGAAATTGACATGTTGTCAAGGCCCTTTGCATTTGTGCAGGTCATGGGGGGTCTATCGGGATTGATGGTCACACAACCTAGTGTGTGAGTTCAGAAGGCAGTACATGAGTTTCAATCCTTATCTCTGTAAACCCGTGACTCCCCACCCTGAGGAAACACCTGCAGTGATCAAAATGCAAATACCAGCCTCACCTCAGAGATTGTGATTCCAGAGGTCTGGGTTGGAGGTCTGTGACATCAGTATATTTTAAATCTTCCTTGTTGATTCTCACGTGACACCGGAATGAAGAACTGTTATTCCAAGCTCATCAGAGGAAGAGCCCAATTGCTCATTCATCCCACCCACCTTCCTAAGGGGCAGAACATAATGGTGCTTCTGGAACTCTAGGGAAAACATCCCATGGGATTAGAAACTCAGACTATTTTTCTCCAGGGAAGGGATTTCCATTCATACTTTTTTAAGAAGCCAGGAATCTTCCAGTTAGCTCAAATCACAATTTGTTTGAATATATTCTTATTTCCTGTTTTAGTCAGCTATTTCACTGCCTTGAGTAAAAGACCCAACCAGCACAACTGTAGAGGAGGAAAAGTTTGAGGGCTCATGATTTCAGGGGTATTAGTCCATAGAAGGCTGGCTCCATTCCTCAGGCCTCAAGGTGAAGCTGAACATTATGGCGGGAGAGGGTGATGGAGGGAAGCAGCTCACATCAAGGTGATCAGGAAGCAGAGAGAGACACCCCTTGCAAGATACAAATATATTCCCCAAAGTCACACCCCCCAATGAACCACTTCCTCCAGTCATACCCCACCTGCCTCCAGTTACCACTCAGTTAAATCCCATCAGGGAAGTAATGCACTGATTAGGTTAATGTTATAACCCAATCATTTATCCTCCAAACCTTCTCGCATTGTCTCATGCATGAGATTTAGGGGACACCTCATCCAAATCATAACATTTCCCAAATAAGAAAGTCCCTGCAGTTGGCCAGAAATATGAGGGGGAATCCACATTCTTTCAGCATGTTTAGGCTTGAACAGAAGATGATGGTGGCCTTCTTAGATTCTTCCAGAATTCCCAAATCTGAGGACCCAATAGCGCAGGGAGTAGGAAGAAAGCTTCTCTCATACAGATTCATCCTTGTACTGAAACTGCAGGATAGAACACTATGGAATAAGCAGAGGGGATGATGCCACCTTTGATGCTGTCTGAGTTAAATACCTGGGTTATCTAACCTCTGTGCATTTGCCCTTATGTGGTTCTTTCCAGTAGGCTAGGACTTGTTAGCTCAAGTCAAATACTCTCAGGCATCAGACTGAAAATTTTAGATATCTAATTGTTTTAAATATAGCCCAAATAAACATATTTTAACTGTTTATAATCTGACTCCTTTGCATGCCCCATGAAACTTCTCAACATCTGCTAGGCATAGATAAGACAAATCTTGAGGCTTTAAAGACTCCATGCCATGCTGCCCTTCAGAGATGTCTAACAGAAAGTCTCCCCCTCATGCTGCTGAGTGATGTCACCCAAATTTATAAGCCCACTCTCTGTTTGCTCTCTCGCCAAGGAGTTCCTTTGCTCTCCTCCACTTCCCGGTGATGCTATCTATGCCCTAGCCTCTGGAGGGTCTCATCCTGTAAGGAACTTCTTTCAACACCCCTGCATATTCAAGCCTGTAAATATGTCACCCAAATAAAGGCTCTTATGTGCCACTGCCATCTCATGGTTTTCTTTTTCCCTGATCAGTCCCCAGATACCTCAAACTCACTGACAACTGACAGAGGTCTCCTTCCAGAATTACCCAAGTACCCTGGACAACCCCAAAACTAAACAAATCATGACTTAGACTCACTGAGCAAGTCATAGTCACTATAAAGACTTCACTGGGAAAGAACCAGCTCCTTTAAGATGTGCCCAAAACCTTACAGTGCCCATCAGTGCTTAGGTCCAGCTCCTGCCCTACCAGCTACGCCCCCAGCCCTCAAACTCCAACCACACATGACCTCTGCCATTGCCCTGGACATATGGCCCAGCTCATCTCTACACTCTGACACAGGACACCTTGACCTTGACTGAGTGTAAAATCTTACCAATTCCTGGAACACAACCCAGAAATTCTTATCTAGTTGAGTTGGGCACTGCTCCTTCACCCTCAACCTTCTTATTTGGACAGTTTGAAAAACCCTCCAAATACTTCCTATCTGCATTCAGAGTTAAGAATCAAGTTTGCAGTCCAAGCTCCTTCAGCTAGAGTTGCATCCCATACTCCTCCAGTACCTGTCTTTGGTGATCATAAACTATCTTTTTTGTGTGGGGGTCTACTAGGGATGGAACCCAGGGGTGCTTAACTACTGATATACATTCCTGGTCCTTTTATTTTTACTTAGAGACAGAGTCTCACTGAGTTGCTCAGGTCTCACTAAGTTGCTGAGGCTGGATCTGAACTTATGATCTTCCTGATTCAGCCTCCTGAACCATTGGGATTACAGGTATGCATCACTGCACCCAGCTGCCCATAGCCTATCTTTGGTAGATCTTCACAGGTATTAAAAAGCCACTAGACATTTGGTTTTGGGAGTCAATTTCCAGGCTCATATGTACCCTTAGATCCCTGAATGTCCTTAAAATCCCTGTGAAATCTGTTATCAACAGAAAGTCACCCACAAAAGAATAATTTTTACTAATACGACTATCAAGTACAAATTGTACCCCTTTATGTGTTAAGACATGCCTGTGCCTTCTTAGATTGTAATCTTTACTTGAAGGCACCTCAGAACACAAAACAAAATCCATAAGATCTGGGTAAGGCTTCATATTAGTTTTCTGTTAATGGGTAACAAAATATCACAAACTTGGTATCTTAAAATAGCACACACATGCTGGGTTGTGGTAATGCATGACTGTAATCCCAGCAATTTGGGAAGCAGAAGGATTGCAAGTTCAAGGCCAGCCTCAGCAACTTAGCAAGACCCTGTCTCAAAATAAAAATTTTAAAAAGGGCTGGGGATATTGCTCAGTGGTCAAGTGTCCCTGCATTGAATCCCTGATACAAAGCAAACAAACAAACAAACAAACATCAGTAACAACAACAAACAGCACAGCAAGTACATTTATTATCCAACAGTTTGGATGGGTCAGTAGTCTGGGAACTAGTTAGCTGCATCCTTTGCACCGGGTCTCACAAAGCTTTAAAATATTAGCCAGAGGTATGATTTCACCTGTACCTCAGTGTCCTCATCCAAGTTCTTTCAGGCTGTTGACAGAATTTATTTTCATACACCAGTACAATTCATGTTATCTTGCTTCTCTTAGGACAGCAGGAGAGCCAGTCTCTCTAAACCAGATTTCAATGTATTCTCCTGATTAGGTTAGGCCCACCCAGGATAACCTCTGGATGAATTCAAATCAAACTGATTAAGAGTCTGATTACTTCTGAAAAATCCCTTCATCTCTGCCATATAGTATGACATAAGTGATATTTATCCTGTTCACAGGATTTGCCCACATGAAAGGGGTATGTGCAGGGTATGTGTACCATGGGGCAGGGATCTTACAGACTGACATAGATATCTGCCTAGCTCTTGCCTGTTAAGTATTGGAAGACTTCACCTACTGCATAGAGAAGACTCCTCCCTCATGTCCTTGAAACAGTGGGCCTAGAGCCCCTTGAATCATGGCCCTGCTAGCAACATAGTCTTTTGCTCCTTGACTTAGTTTCTCCAAGCAATAAATTATTCAAGCAACCTTTACTTCTGATCTGCTTAGGGGAGCATGATAAATTAATGAATTAATTGTGTTAAGCTCATTAGTCAGATGAAAGGTGCTATGGAAATGCAAATTATTATTATTTTGATATCTTGTGGCTGTCAATGCAAAATTTGCACTTAGCTATTAGACACTGTATTCTTGCCATCTATCAGCCCCTAGTTCAATAACAATCCTTGTATTTGGTTTCAAACCATTAATTTGAAAATAACCACCTTGGTGCTCATGAAGTACTGATGGGGGATTATCTGCCCTGGGAACATGCCAGCAAAAATTAGTAAAAAAAAAAAAAAAAAAAAAAAAAAAAAAAAAAAAAAAAAAAATTATTTTAGCTGAAGCTCAAAGAGAAGAACCAATGAGCCAATGAGGAAGCAAGAAGAATATCTTTCCACTGTTTGCCTCCTTTATTCTCCAAGGATGACAGAATATAGATGTGGTGCTGTCTCCCAGCATCTCCCACATCCCCAAGGGCCCCTGTGTCCTGACAGGTGGCCTACAGACCAACAGCTCTTTCCTTCTGACTAGAGTTGTAGCTAGCTCAAAATGATTTGGGGTTTCCTTCCCTTGGTCCTGCCGGGGCAAATTTCCTTCCTGGTCTGCTCTTCTTAGACTCTCCCAGAAGGCCTGAGCCCTGCTCCCCAGGTACAGTAAGACTCTCAAAAGGTCAAGCCTTGTTCCTCTGATCCTCTCTCTCCAGTCTCTGCCTATTTCTGCCCCTTGAGCTGTGTATAGACTGTGGTGCTATTTCCTTCCATCCCTCCCCTGTTGGTCTTGGGGCATATTTCCAGACCCAGCCCAGCTTGTGCCTTCCTTGCCCACGGGGGGAGATGAAGAGTAAAGAACATTCGCAATAGCAGGAGAGAGGATTGAACAGGTGGGAGGGGGAAGGAAGCAGGCCTTGACCTAGGGTCACCCATGTCTGCCTCATCCCTGGCTGTACATGGTGTTCCCACTTACTCTGGTAGCAAAGGGCTGGACCACAGCTGCTCCAGACCTTTGGTCTAGTCCAGTTCTCCTCTGTGGCTGCAGGAGACCCCCATGCAGCCATTGGCAATAGTGCTGTGCAGCTCAGCTCTAATCCTCCCAGGGACACAGTAACTGGATTGGAATATGCACAGCTGGAGGAGCAAGCTGGGGATGAACCTGTCATCTTCCTTATCTCAGCACTGAAAAACAACTTTAAATGCTTGCCATGAAGGAATCTGATGGATTTCTGCCTCTAGGTCAGAGGCCTCTAGCCACAGTTTGAATTGTGTCCCCCCACCAAAAATTTCATATGTCAGAGTACTAACCTCCAGTTCCACAGAAGGTGCCTTACTCGGAGATAGGATCATTCCAGAAGTAATGTAGTTAAAATCGGGTCCTTAGGATGGGTCCTAATCTAACATGACCAGTGTCCTTATAAAAATGGGCCATTTGGAGAGAGATTCATATATAGCGAGAAGGCCATGTGAACATGAAGATGGCCATACAAGCCAAGGAGAAAGGCCTGGAACAGGTCCCTCCCTCACAGCCCTCAGGAGGAACCGTATTACCCACAATCTTCAGCCTTTTGACCTCCATAAGTGTGACATCATAGCCCTTTATCATTCAGTCAGGGGTCATCACATGCACAGGGCAAGGTTCCAAGAACTGATAGGGTGTGTAGGTAGATGACCCCCTTCCCTCATGGAGCTTATGGTCCAGCAGGAGAGAAAGTCATTTAGTGGACAATCACACAAAGAAATCCTGAACTTCAGCTGAGGTGGCTGTTATGAAGAAACATCGCCTGGGGCTGCAAGAGCCAAGTAAGGCAACACTGAGGAGGTGTCAGTGGGGTTGCCCAGGGAACACTCAGTACAAACGCCCCATAATAGGCCTTGCCACAGGCCCCTACTGAGACTCCCAGATGGCCTTACAGCAAACACATCAGTGCCAGTTAGCCATGATCAGCTGTGCGAGGGCACATGCTAAAGACACTCACCAGAGGGAGCCCATCACCAGGAGAGGGGGAATTCAGATGAGAAATTCAATGAAAGCTAAGTCAAGAATGAATGGGCCTAAACAGTACCTTTGACTAGTTGTTTCTCTCAAATCATGACATGCACACTGAGGACAACACAGGTGCTATGTGGTGAAGCCATGAGGAGGCTGGCCTTGTCTTCACTTGCCACTCTGCTGCGTGCTAGTGAAGTTGCCCCAAACAGGTCACTTAATCATTCTGAGTCTCAACTTTCTCATCTGTAAAATGGGGATGATGAAAATGTTTCTTAGGAATGAAACTATCTAAAGGAGGCACAGGAGAAATAATAAGTACTATTATTAACATAATGCAGGACGAGCAAGTGAGCCCCCTGAGAAGAGGGCATCTTCCATCAGGGCAAAGACCCATGATGAAAATGTAGTAATCAAGGGGAGAAGGCAGGGCCCAGCTCCTTCTCCAGGACACCCAGAAATTGTTCCCTCGACCTATCCCCAACCTACACTGGTCCTGGCCCACACCTGTGGTCCTGTGCCTTTATTTCCTTCGTGATTTTCAAGGACTGTAATTTATGGCTTGGCAAATTCTGAGTTCTTTGTAGTGGAGCCATTGTGTTTGTTAGCATAATCATTTCTCAGAAAGGATGTCAATAAAGGCCGAGGATTGAAACACAAAACCCCCCACAACCACAACTGCTAAATAATTTCTGGAATGAGTTGTCAGGAACCTTTTATTTACTGATTTCGCGCATTTCATTTATTTCTGGCACGGGGCCAACCTTCCTGACAGTTAAGATTTATTGATTTAATTGCCTAGGGTAACCATGCAATAAAATCATCTCAAAGATAAATTTTCATGGCACTGTGCAGCATGGAGGTAATTTTTCAAATGCTACGGCTATATTTCTGCAGGTTACAGGTGCAAAATTTGCTTAAAGCAGGGATGTCTCATTACTGCAGTTCGGGAACATTGGGGGTCAGCTCTTTGGTGGAAATTCTTTGGAGGGGAGAGAGATAGAGTGGGAGAGAAAAGGAGAGACAGAGAGAGGAGAGAGAACAGGAGAACCTAGCCCTTTCAGGAAAGAAATGATATTTCCTTAATTGGTTCATATATTCAATGCCCATGAGAAAGTGGGGCTTCACTTTAATTAGGAGTGGGCTTGGAGGTTATTTACAGTGTTCTGTGGAATCATTTGTTTCCAGCTGTGCGACGCTTTGTACTGCATGAGCCTCACAAGGTAGATGATTGCCACTTGTGACATTCGCGTTTATTGCTTCTTTAGATCTTTTTATTTACCCTGTTAAAGTGCTCATTATGGCTCCGAACAACGGGTAAATGAAAAACTCTGATTAACTCCCAGGTTAATGGTAACATTTCAGGAAGTCAGAAATAGCATAAACTTTTAACAATGTGAAATCTTTTCTTATCTCTCTTGATTTATTTTACAGTGTTTTTGCTTTGATTGCAGGTTTCAGATGGTGCCGTTTAATAGCTTATTAAACTTGCAGCCTAGCAGGTTTGCTGTTTGGATAAAATTTTATTTTTGCTCAGGTGTAAACTTTAGGAGCAGGTAAGTTTGGTTTTGGTTATTTGTTGTTGTTTGGTTTGGTTTGGTTTTGACGTTATTGAATTTCAACTTCTGGGATCTGGCTGATTTTTGCAGATGCTCTTTGTGCGGTGAAGGACCACACAGGAGCTAGTTTGTTGCCCTTGAAACCTCATCCTTGCCTGCAATGGAGGGGGGAGACAATCTAGAAAGGAGGAGGAGCTTGAGGTCCTTCAGATGAGCCTGAGCGAGGACCCCAATGCCACGTGCTGTATTTGAATCCCAACTCCACGCCTTCATTGCTCACAGTGGGGAGTTTACACCCAGGGAGACAGGAGAAGAGATACTTCTTTTTATATATTTCTTTTATTGGTTCTTTGTAGTTATTCATGACGACAGAGCTACTTCTAAAAGCGGGTCTACAGACGCTCAGGGCACATATTCCTGCTTTTCTCCTACCTACGCTGCCCCCTTCACATTATTCCTTGTCACTGAGCCCAACTGCACTTTGGTCTGGTCCACACATTGGCTCTCTCTGTGCTTCAGTTTCTCAGTTTACAAATAAAAGGGTAGGCGCTCATTAAATGTTCTGCCAGCTCTGATCGTCTGGGACTCCGGGACATGTGCACCCCCACCATGTGGTCATTAATATAGTTGAACCATCCTCCCCTGCACCAATAAACTTCCCGAATCCAAATAGCCACATGTTCCAATGACCCAGAATCACATCATCCAATGTTTCATGGCCACATTGTCCTCCAATGGAGTGGGCTTTGCATCATTCATGGGCTGTGATTTGCAGAACTACACCAATGTGAAACTATCACTAAAAAGGCAGCAACAGAAATTTGAAGCAAAGAAAGTGGCAGGTACAGCTGAATGTGCAGACCCGCTGTCCTACCATAACAGTGGCAGGGTGGAAACTCATTTGATGAGAGGGGATCCAGGGCAGTTTTCTGAGCCTCGGTGCCAGGACTGGTTGTTGCGCACAGGGCCTATGTCCACATTTACTCATCCCTCATTAATCTGTGAGGAGTGCGTTTTAACTGGGGCGATTTGGAGAAGAATGAGGGTCCTATGTGAAGAATGAGGGACCCTGGGAGCACTGAGGGCATCAGACCTACACCTGACTCAGGCAACCTGATTGGCAACTGCCTAGCAAACTAGACCAGGGTGCTCCATCCTTGCAATAAAGCAGCAGCCTCTGAGCTCTTTTTTCTGTTTCCACTCTACACAGCCACCAGAGGCATCTTTTTGACATGCAAATATAATTGTGCCATTCTTCATTGAAAATCTTCCATAAACTCCCCATCACTCCCAGGATAAAGTGCAGAAACTTTAGTGTCATTTGACAAGACCTGTATGACCTGGCTCCTGCCTTGGTCTCCACTGTCCTCTCCCTTCTCCTTCAACCAATTGCCCTCTCCTGGAAAGCTCCAATCAATGAGCCAGCAACCACACCAGGGTCTCAAAGTAAACACACAGAGTCATCCTTGCTATTTTTCATTTCCATAACCATTTATAGCCAATCCATCAAGCAATCCCATCAACTCTACTTTTCAAACAGATGTGTAAGACATCTCCTTCTCTCTACTTGTACTGCCTCCACCTGGGCCAAGCCACCCTGTTCTCTGTCTTGCACGTTAGCATAATACTCACAGAAGTCTCCTGGGCAAGGAAAACTAACTATGGTTAACCCTCAGTTTCCCAACATATTTCACAATGACTTTTGTTGAACAACTATCATCATTCATTCAGAGACTATTTTTGAGTGCTTTCTTTGTACTATGAATTGTTGAGGTGTTGAGAATACATCAGTGAAAGCAAAAAAAAAAAAAATAACAAAGTTCTTTTTTCTTACATAGCTTGTGATTCAGTGAAGAGGACAAGCAATATGCAAAATAAACTCATATCTAGACTATCATGTAGTTAAGTGCTGCTAAAGTGGGTCAAGAGTCTGACTGGGGAGAGGATCAAATGAAAAGTATAGGGCTGGCCCACATACGAGTACAGACTGTCTCCCCACTGTGACAGAAGGAAAGGTGATGCACATTGACATGCTCATCTTGGAATGAAATATTCTCATGTTCTCATGAAACATTGTTCAGGAAATGCTACCTAGAGACTACAGCTGAGTCTCTCAGTCTGAGCTCTTGCCAGCATCCATCAATTCACAAATACACCTCTACATCCACCTCTGCTCTGGCAGTGCCTGACCATTTTCCATTTCCCCCACATACCTTTGCCCACACTGCTCTCTGAACTTGAAATACCTATTTCCCCTTATTTGCCATTATAAATCAGATTTGCTTTCGGGTCCCTCATCTCCTTCACAGTTGGCATAAGGACTTGCCACAAGAGGATGCCCTGAAAGTGACTGGTAAGTTTAATTGGTGACTTTGCATTTGCTTAATTAACCCTTCCTGTCCAGGAGCTGCACCCTGCCCCTACTTTTCAAAGGAGAAAATTGAGCTCCTCTGAAGATTTCCTGGTTCAACAGGCTGTCTCTTCTCATTTGAATAGAAAATTATATCTCCAGGCCTCTGGCCACAACTTTCCCTTGGAGGAAGGCTTGAATGTGTCATGGGGAGCTCAGAGTTGCTCTACCCCTCTACAAAGCCTGATATCAAAGGCCCAGCCAGGACCATATCAGGGAAACTCTAGTTCTTTCCACTTATTCCCAGGTGGTTACCAAGGGGCACTTGAAAGTAATCCAGGTCCTCCCCAGGTAAAGAAGACAATGGCCCACAAAGGCCTCGTTCATGCCAGGAGAGGAGTTTAGGGGTCATAGAAGGAAAAGGCAGAAAGTTGATACCCTGTGAGGATTTCTGGAAGCTTGTTAGGACCCCGTTAGTCTAAGGTGAGGGATGGAAAAATGAAGGTCTCCCTCATATGGAAGACATTAACATTATAAAGCAGGAAGTTCGCGGTGAGGAGGATATTAAAAAGCACACACTTGTGCTAATTTGGAAACAGTCAATTGGAAGAATGTGCAGGAATGGGGCTGATCTGGCAATACTCCCTGGCTAGAAAGCTGGGGGCATATTTCTCAATTGATCAAATTCCTATGGGCGTCAGGCAGTCTTCTACTTCTGCCTCATCAAACGGCAGCCTGAATTCCAAGTGCACCAAAGCCTTTATGGCTCTGCATTAACATTTTAAAGTCCACTGGGACATGCATGGCTCTCTAATTAGAAAATTCCCATTGTCAGAGGTTCTAGGTCTCCAGCCCAGCAGGACCACTAAGGACTTTCCACTGTACTAGCCTCTCTGCACCTGCATAGAAGGAATGACTAAATTCTTGAGCTTGTCTGTGCAGGAGATGTACCAGCATATTTGGCATGGTGTGTACCACAATGACCATTACATGGTGAACCTCATGCATGCAGAGGCAAGCCAGAAAGGATTAAGCAAACCACACTGGGCCTGGTGTGAAGCCTTTGCTGTTGCTATCAACTCTGTGAGCCTGGTTGGTAAGATGGCAACAGCCCAAACAATGCATGTTTCCCACTGAATCAGGTCATTGCCATGGAGCCAAGCAAAACCCATCATTTAGGTTTCTTCCTGTAGCACTCCTTTCCAGAATATCCATGTCTTCACCAAGCCAACCATATCAGCCTGATAGAAGCCTGGGGATTAGCCCTGACAACTGATACAGCCTCATAAACATAAGTTTGAAGAAGCTGGACTAGGGCTTATCATACCATCTCATTGTTTCTCTCCAACAGTGATGACACTTTTCATTCCCTGTTTGAAAAAAAGCATTTACTAAAAACTCGATATCAGCATTTTTGTCATCTTCCAAGTCAAAATGGGGTTCTCTGAGAAAGGAAAAACAAACCAGCCAGTTCAGTTCACACCTGGACTATTTTGTTCTTTGTGTCAACCATTAGACTACAGTGTGTAAAAAGTGCTGTGCACATAGTTCCCATTTTCATCACACAGAGTTCTAAAAAGACACATACTCTAGTTTTGAACTTTAATAAAATTAATACTTACTTTTCTACTTTGCCAAGGCCATTGCTATAACTGTCAGTAAGACAGAGACTACTAGCACAGTTTGCTGTCACTAGGTTGATTTGTGCTCAGGTTCCAAAAGATTTACCCACCACAGCATTTGTACTATCAGTGCAGATGTCAACCCAGAGAAAAAGGGAAATGATAAAAGTAGCTTTAACCCCACAGAGTCCCGAAAGTCTCTTGGGATACCTGTGGGTCTATGGATCACATGCAAGAATCACTGTTCTACTTCATTTTCTTGCCACTGCCTTCACAATGGATGACTAACTCCACTACCTCCCAACTCTGGAAGATGTGTCATTGTGTCTGTCTCCACACACACAACTTTGAGAGGTTACAGTAGTATTTCTTCCTGTATCCCTGTCACATGGGAGTGTCTGGTACATGGCAGACCCTCATTTAATATGTGATTAATGAAGGACTGAATTGTTGGGAGCAGAGCTGAATATAGAGCACTGCTTGAGATTCACCAAGAGGTGTTCATTCATCTCTCTAGCCCATTCCTTCACCTTCCTGGTTTCTGTACACTTAAGAGGGGATTGTGCCTCTCTCAGAAGATTGGTGCTTTCAGAGATGAGTGAAAGCTACATTTACAGAGCCCCCTCTGCAGGGACTGTTTGCACAGGTCCTCAAATTGCTCACTAAATGGGGACTTGGTGGGAAAAGTGGAAATTCCACTCTTTTTCTTGCAAAGGTCATTTTATTTTTCATTTTAAGATACTGATGTTGCAGGCCTAATGAGGTCCATTGACAGAGGAGACGGCACCAGGAGGCCTCTCAGGGAGGGAAGGCTGTACCTAAAGGGCAGGTTGGAGTGAACCACAATGAGGCAGAGCAAATAGCTCTTGGAAAGCACTCTACAGAGAGTCTCAGAAATGAAAGCCACATGTGAAAACAAATCCCACACTTAAAAGGTAACTCATAGAGGTCAGAGAAGAAGCAGGATCTGTGTGCAAGAGGGATGGCATCCCACAGGGAAGTTTTTTTTTTCCTGTTCTGAGCTGCATGTCAATGAATGCTGTGATTGAGACCATAGGAGACTCTTCTGTCTCATTCACTGTGGCCTAGCACTGAATGAGTGAATGAATGCCACAAATGGTATCACCCAAACAGCACATCTTACTATATCATTGCCACCCTCTTTACAGGCATCCTACTTGGGTTGTTGTTTCCACGGACTACAATGCCTTTCTGTGTCACCCTTGACTCCCTATGCCAGGCCACCCCCTATGTGGATTTTGTCTTAACCCAGTCTAGGCCCTGACTCTACTTGACCTTAGATGAGAGCACAGACATTAATTATCCTCTCCATTCTATACTAGGGAATAATGCTGGGAAGGGGCTACACTGTAGTTAGCGGTGTGAAGGGCCCCAAGCAAATATTTTTGTAGGTTCCTCTCATAATAAAACTTCAATTAGAATATGCATTTCAAAATTCCCAGGCCCAGGTGTATGCAGTGACTCGTTGATGAAGACTTAGCGTCACAGTGAGAAAGGAGGTATTGGATGCTTGTTTCTCATGCCGTCCGTGCAGGTGAAGGTTTGTGTGCGGTTCAGGTCCCATGTGTCCCTGCTCACCTCCAGGAGCCATCTCTTCATGATCGCTCTTGTCCAATGCACCATGGGTGGCTAACATGGCATCTCCCACTGAGAGGAAAAGGAAGTGTTGGCCTCCTTGCTCACAGTGCCTACTTGTATCGGGGTGGTCTAGATCCTCTGCCTCCCACTGCAGGTCCCCAGATCATTAACCTCATGTTGGCTTCACCACCACTCATGACGCTGCCATTATCCCTCGGGCCACCTGTGAACACCAGCTTACAATTGACCCTCCAAGAGATTGTCGCCATGCTTTGTTGATGATGACCCCAAATGCACACCTTCCCCGTGGTATGCAGGAAAATGCAAAGGGTAAGTCATTTCCTGTCACCTTCAAGGTACTGTTTGGCACTCTATAGCATAAATGAAGAATCTTCTGGCCATGTCCTCTCTTGAGCTTCCAGAGCAACCATCTCTGTGTTGGATCTGTTTCTATGTACCTGACCCCTGCGTTCCACACACGGCCACCAGCAGGCGGGATGGATGAGGGGCCCATCAGCACAGGGTGAAGAGTGGTTCTGTTCATGTAAGGAATGAACCCGACATCAGCACATGATCAAAAACAAAAGAGGACACTTATCAGAAGAACCATTTGAGTCGTGGGTCAATGGTCTCAAAAGTTCTCAGAAGATTTGTCACTTCCATATGGCACAGAGTCTATAGAAGGGGTGGTGTCCTGCATGCCTATGACAAAGGGCCATATCATGTAAAGGACCCCAGCCACTACAGTTCCTCAGCTGCTGTAGACTGGAGGTGAGCTGCAGTCAGCAAGCAGATGGGCAAGGCTTCGTGCCTCCACATGCAACTCATACCCAAGGGTTGGTAGTGAAGTAACAGGAACCCAGAGTTGTGAATTCATTCTGTGTCAGTCACAAATGAGGGTCAGACCAAGCTAGCATGTCAGCACTGTTCTGGCAGTGTAGTCATACACATTGCCACAGGAGAAATGCCACACAACACACTGGAGAGCCTGCAGGTATACTTCCAGGAACAGGTTGAACCCACAATCAGGAGTAAGGACACCACAGTTGGAGAGTGCTGGAAGAGCAGAAATGGGGACTGAGACCAATCTGGGTCTCTGACCAGACTCAGGAATCTCTGGTCATATAGCATTGCTCATCTGTCTGGTTCCTGACAATGGAAAATTACTATTAAAATGGCCAATTAAGCCTTTCCAGTGATTACAACCCATGAAGGACACAGTCCAGGCCAGCAACCCTGAATGACACTGCTAGCATAGATGACATTGCTGGCCCTGGCTAATGACAAACATGAGCCTTTGCAAGACTTTCCAAAGTAGGGAACCCCCTGAGAAAGAGAGGTAGGAACAGAAGAGATAGTCATTAAGGTCTGAGGGCAGCAATGCAGACAGTCACTGTACTTCCAAGCTCTCTTTGAGTCTAGGTGGAATTATGAGATGAGTTCTTATCACTGAAATGTAAAAATAACTAATGCATGCACCAAACTAGCTAAAAAGGAGATATGGCTCTTCCAAAATGTACAAAGTATACACGGGTCTTATGTTAAAAGCAGGCACGATACTGGTTCAAGGTCTCCAAATGTGTCTTTTCTGGCACTCCAATTACCAACAACCTTGTCAAGGCTGACATAGCCTGTGATTCGATGGGGCTGCAGCAGGTGAAAAGACCAAAAGTCTGCAGGTCACAGTTCAGGAAAGAAAGATTAGCACAAGGTAGGGGTCTGTATTTGTACCATTTCACATTTCTAGCTGCACTCTGCAAAGCTGACTCTTCTAGGTTCTGACAACTTAGTCCACAAAAGTCCCCCAAAATACAGATGCCATTTTAGAAATAGGGAGGCTGGGGCAGTGGTGGTTAACTTTAAAGCTAAAGAAGGAGAGAGGGAGAGAGAGATTATAGTTGATTCATGTTCCCTGAATTTATTAGGCAGAGCTTTGATTGACTACATGATTTCCTGGCCCTTCATAGTCTTCATTGTTCTGTGAAATATAGCATATAGAACACTAATAATGGATGATATTGATTTAATGGGGGATTTTCATGAGGAACAGATTTTTATGAGATGCAACAGTACTTATGTGAAACATATTGACATTTTTAGTGGTTGACAGCATACACGCTGAGCAGCTTCCAGATTTCCAGGATGCAGGCTTCTTAGAGGAAAGAAGACAATGAAGATCATTACAATTCCTAAATTAACTTGGGAATCTAAGAAGTGTGAAGTATCATTGAGAAAGTAGCTATTAAGAGGGTCACAAGTTTTAACTCTGGGATTTGCAGCCACAGCTATCATGCCTTTGAAAACAATAGAAAGTACAGTACAGTTTTAGCTGCTTTAATACAGAAACTCATCCCACTAAGAAATGTCTTGGCATTACTCCAATCCTGGGAGTTCCAGCAAGTATGATATCTTCTTTTGTGGTTACCCAACTATCAGAGCCCAAGAAACACTGTAGAGTTAACAGATAGAATTATATGAGCAAGACAGAGAGATAGTGTAGAATGTAACATCTTCATCATTGACTAGATTGTCAGATTCTAAATATATCACTGGTCCCGTTGAGGTCTGAAACATTGTCAACTACTCCATATATCCTGCCAAGCAATCACACAGAGAGTTTACCTCAAAGGTGCACTTAGTAGGCATCAAAAGTCACTTAGCCATTGACTGTTAATTCTTTAGCTATATATTTCCCAAGACCTACTCTGTGCTAGGCTCTGGGGATACAAAAACAGAGCTTCCAGTTTCACACTCAACACATGACAGCAGAGACATGCATTCAGATTCCCACAATTCAGTTTGATCATTATGAATAGAAATCTGCTATTGTAGAATAATATGTGATGGCATATGGAAGTGATCAAGATATAGAAAATTGCAAAAGGGGATTGATAACACCATTCCAATGTTCTGAAAAAATAATAATGCAAACATATTTTTGCAAAGAAAAAAAATTGGAGTCTTCTAATCAAGGTAACATTGTCGATTCATACTTTCAGTCCTGTTCTGTCATATCATGTTTTCTCCCTCCTCTTCCCATTCCCATTCTTCAGACACACATCACTGTTAGATCAGCTATAGACAGAAAATTTAGAAAGCAAACATAACCACATTCCGAAATGAAATAACATCTTTGGATCAAAAATGGTATAGGAAACAAAGTAGCATACACGATGAAGGTGCAGGAAGGTCTGAAGGTCGCTGGATTCCAAAGTAATCAGAAACATCTAGGAGTGTCTGAGGTCAATGGAGCACAAGAATATACTACCAAAAAATGAGAACAGAAGCAAGGCTCACTACGTTCAATGAGGGGTGGTGGCAGAAGGCAGCTGAAATCAGCGGCCATTCACTGCACTCAGGGACACAGCTTAAATGAAGCTGCTCTATATGTATGTCTAGGCACATGGAGAAAACAGACCAAACTGTCCAGCTAGCTCATGCACCACTCTGCTGAAGCCCCTGTGATCAAATCTGAAATATTTCCAGTATCATGTAGGGGAGAGGAATCCTCTGCTGGACAGAGGGCCTGGAATTATGAATGAAGGCAAATACAAAATCAATAGAGAGGGACTTCAAATAAGTATGCTTATAATCCTAAAAGAGATAAGGAAGGAATAATTCATAAATGAAAATTAATTATTAAAGAAAATATAGAGGAATGAGACAATTTAAAATTAGAATTACTGGAAATTATGCACATGTATGTATGTATGTGTATATTTGGTTGAGAGAGAGAGAGAGAAATAAAACCCAGTAAATACCACCCCCTTCCCACTGCTTCCTACCACTCAGCCTCCTAGCCCTAAACTCTTGGTGTTCCACAGCTACCATGCTAATTCTAACCTCCGTGCCTTTCTTCAGGTGCTCTGTGGCCTGGATTATTTTTCTCCCCACTACAGCTAACTAACAGCTCAGGCACCAAGCCCCAGGCTGGGTTAGGTATTCTGGGATACCACTCTCATGTGTTTTTTCCTTAATCATGGTATAGTAATAAGCCAAAAACTGGTCAGTTTCTTCTACTAGACTGTATGCCTCTTGAGGGCAGGATCCATCTCATTCATATATGTATTCCTAGTGCAAAGCTGGATCACCATTGGTGCTCAATAAAGTATGTTGATCTAAAAAAAAAAAAAAAAAGAACAACTCAGTAAACAGAAAAATCTATACACTAAAAACAAAAAGCAAATCAGCAACCTGGAGGATAGTACTGAAGAATTGACTTAAAAATCAGTACATAGATATAAAGAGATTGAAGTCTATGAAACGAAATAAGGCAAAAAACAGCTAAGTGATATTAAGGATTTATAGTAACCAACAAACATGTTATAGGAGTTACAGAAGTAAAAACAAAACATCAAAGGAATATTTGAAAAATGAATGGCTTAGAATTTTCCAGAACTAAAGAAGGACATGTAACACACCAAGTCAATATCACATGGATTATTGTTTTAAATGTTAAAGGAAAGAAAATAAAACCTACAGAAAATAAAATAGTAGATAACATAAGAGAATATCCTCATAACCTTAGGGTAGGCAAAAATGTCTTAGTAAACAAAAATCAATCATAAAAGGAAAGATTGAAAACTGTACTTCATAAAAATTAAGAACCTCTCTAGCTGGGCCTGATGGCACACACCTGTAATCCCAGCAGCTTAGGAGGCTGAGGTAGGAGGATTGCAATTTCAAGGCCAGCCTCAACAACTTACCCAGGCCCTAAGCAAATAAGTGAGGTGCTATCACAAAATAAAATATAAAAAGGGCTGGGGATGTAGCTCAGTGGTTAAATGAACCTGGGTTCAATCCCCAATATATAAAACAAAAACAACAACAAAAAAGGTTTCCCTCCATCCAAAGAAAACAATCTAAAAAATGGGAAAGCAAGGAACACAGTAGAAAGTATATTTGTAATAAATTCAAATGATAAAGAACTTGTACCTGGATACCTAAAAATTCCTGCAATACAATAAAAACATTTTTAAAAGAATGAGAAAAAATATAAGCAGAGATTTTGTAACAGATGTTTCACAATAGATTTCTTCTCTAATTGCATCATGAGGAATACAGGAAGGAATCAACGCTTTCTGAGTGGCAGAAGCTTAAAGAGAGACCAGAGGAAGGAAGGAATGTCCAACATGAGTCAGTAGAGGAGCTCTGCTCATTGAAGTCATTTAGAGGCCCTGGCTGATGGAGGGTGCACCTCAAATTGTTATTCTCATGATTTCCTTAATAAATAGAAGACAATGCAGCAACTTGTGCCCAGGAGTGACAGTGATAGTTCATGGGCAACTGTGAGTGTGAAACAGTCCTTTGCTATGTCACTCCACTCAGCTTTGGGAGATTGCAGCAGAGACTAGGCTATCATCACTGATACACTGCCTTTGGGGATCTTGGAGAATCATTTAGAAAGTCAACTGTATACCTCTCACAGAATCTCTAAGAAATTGTCACTGAACAATTTCTTAGAGATTAGTCTTGCTCTGCTTAGAATAGTCAACAGAGAGCTAGACAGCAGCCACCACAGGAAGCTGACATGAAGAAAGTTTGGTGATGTGTCAAGCCAGTCTTAGCCATTCTTCTTAGGCATTCTCCATAGGAGATCTACCTTGAAATTAACAAAGGCTAAAGATACTCATCTCTTTCCCCACAATTTGTCGTACAGGATTTTACCTTCTGCCATGGCCTGATGTCATTTTGGACCAGCATTCTCCTAAACAAAAACCTTGGTGCTGAGATTTGGTATGATTTCAGTGTTCTCTCCAGGATTTCATGTGAAATTTAATCCTGATTGTGAAGTATTAAGAGGGCAGAGACTGGACTGGGTTTGTGGCTCTGTGGTAGAATGCTTGCCTTGTATGTGTGAGACACTGGGTTCAATCCTCAGCACTGCGTACAAATAAATAAATAAAATAGAGATATTATGTCCATCTACAACTAAGAAAAAAAGAGTGTGGAGACTTAATCTGATGACAGTGCTCAGAGGTGAGTCCCTTGAGCAATGATTAGGATTTCATAGTCATCAGGGTGCAGGAGATACACACGTGCATGCTATGTCTCTTATCATATGACACCCTGCACCACCTTGGGACTCTATTAGGAAGAAAGTAGATCATCACAGACCTGGACCCTTAATCCTTCAGAACTGGGAGTTAAAGAGACTTCTTGTCTTTATGAAGTATTTCATTAGAGTAATTTGAATGGACTACATTTGGGAATTACACTGGATGAAATCCATCAAGCTGACCTATGGTGGAATAAATATGGAATTTGGCATGTGGCAATAACAAGCTGCATTAGGTGTAGGTGGGCAGGACATAGACATGAGGAAGCATAAGTCAATAATCATTTGCTCATGGAAACACAGGGCTCAGACAAGGCCAACACCAGTAGAAAGTGGCATGAATCTACCCAGAGTTGACAACAGAGATTTCATGGAGTAACAGAAAGAGCGCTGGCTCAGAAACCAGAAGACCTAGGCTATTGTTCCTCAGTCTGATACCAATCTATAGTGTAACCTTGGAGACATCTTCTGTCTTCTCCATCTTACCATCCATAAGGCAAATGGGTTGATCTCTGCTGAACTGACTGCAGTAGGGAGTGATAGGGACTTCGGTGAGTTTGTGGCCTGTATAAAGGCATCGAAATGAAGTTTTTGAAACAGTTTGGAAGACAAAAGCAAGGTGTGTGTGTCTTATTTGACTTTTATATCTCCAGTCTGTGACTGACCCCTGGACCTTCTGGAAAGGTTGATCGAGGTGATATACGATTGATGTTAGGGTTGCTATGTTTCTTCTGACAAATTGGACAACCTGATGAACCCAGACTCAGTCACCCCTAATATCTTTCAGATGATAGGCTTAAAATCACCTTTAACTTTTAACACTTCCTGCTTAAGGAGATTTTTTCCAATAGTAAGGGTTTCAGAAGGATCTTTGCTATTATTTAGTCATAAAATATCTCTGGTACCCACAGAAAAAATCTCAGGACTGCTGCACATTAAGGTTTCTTTTTCCTTCACACGAATGGCTAATTGCCTTGGACTCCCAGAGGCAGTGCAAAGCAGAAGGGAGAGGGAGAATAAAAGAAAATTGCTTTAAATGGGCTAAATATACCTATGAAGAAAAAAAGCAAATTTTCCTACAAGGCAAGTGCATCAATTAAACCTTTCAATGGGGAGAGCTTACTTGTGCTCTCAGCATTAGTCTGGAATATATATTACGGAACTCTATTTACTCCTCTAATTAATATAAATGAGTGGTTACCATAGCAATTATTGCATTATATGATGCACATAAAAATCTGGCTATGCTTAGAGCTAGGGTCAACATTTTAAATCACTCTTGACTCATCATGAATCAAATGTCCCTTTCTGGATATTCCACCGTATGAAGTCTGAGCCTTTATTACCAACAATGGAATGTAGAACTAAGTGTAGCACATTTTATTTTACAAGTATATTAAACAAGCTAAACTCTACAATATTCCATTTGTGTTTCTCGCCTACCTTTTAGATGGGGAGCCATGATAGAGGCCTGCAAAGGGTCATTCGTTGAAGAGAATGATTCTCTTTCTATGGTTTAGATGTTCAGAGTAAAGAATTTTGTGATTTATCATACGAATGGCATAAAAAAGAAGAGTTTACATCAAACCAGAATCCACAAATATCTTTTTGGGTTGTACCAGAATCCACAGATATCTTTTTGGGTTGTGCCTGAGAAGAGTCTGAGGAAATGTGAGAAGCCCAGAGTAGCCAGGGGAGGAATCAAGGGTTGGGAATGTAATGAAAGAATGTGGGGGCATTTTCCTGGAATACAGCCTGCTGGTGTGGGAGTTGCCTGGAGGGGAGCAATGTCCAGATCTCTTCTCAGATTTGCCTGCATCTTAGCGTTCTTCTTGTGGCAGATCCATTCTTGGGTGACTGAGGCCCATGTAGTGATCGCCATAGCATACAGCTCTGCTGTCTACACTGCTGGGCTGTGCACTCCTTTGGAGCAGAGAGAGGCCTGAATCCCCTCTGTACTCTCTTCAGCAAACAGCACAAAGCCTGCTATAGAGGTATTCCATCAGGGCCAGCTTCATGGGCATGCAGCCAGGATAGCAGCCCAGGGCTCCAAAGCTCTAAACTCAGAAGGGCTTTGTGCTGGGCTTAAGGTTCTAGTCTTATCATTTTGAAATTCTTATTAACTTTATCTTTGAATGTGTGCTTTGGAAGTGAAATCACTGGGACAATGAGGCTGGGAGCCTCCACCCACTCCCATAACCCCTGTGCCTCCCTGTGCTCCCCTAGCCGTGGCATCCCAGGCACTGGCAGCCCTCTCTTTACACAACACCACTCAGTGACTGCAGCTGCCCTCTGATCCTGGTGAGGATCTGAGCATCAAAGTCAGGAGCTGCAGAGTATCAGGATGAGACATAGCATCACAGCCCATTCAGCAACTAGACAGGGAACCACTCATCCAGTCCTGATCCAGATACCAGTAGTCTCCTGGAGTAGACATTGCTGTCTCAGGCAGGGTTGAGGGGGCTCTTATGCTATGAATTGAGGTGGCTGTCCAGTGAGAAAAAGAGATGCCCTGCTTGACTTTCCTATCTTTGAGCACTCAGTCAGGTCACTGTATATATGTACGGGAGCTGACAGGAGGGGGAAGCTGGATGCTGGTGGGCCTTTTGGCACTCCCTGGGCACATTAGAGGGCTGTACTTCTCTTGCAAGTATCTCTGTGCCCAAGTGAATGTGACATTAAATATAAATAAAATGCACCAGGACACAGCCAGAGATAATAAAAGAAAGGAAAAAGATTGATACTTTTGCAATCTTAATAAAATTTTTCCTGAGTTCTAAAGAGCACCCATATTTCCATTTTGCACTGGTGGTGAAAATTGTGCCACCATCCCCCAGTAAACATTTATTATTAATAGTAGCTATTATGTACTGAACATTTATTGTGGCTGGGTATGGTACTAAGTATACATGCAACATCTCATGTAATCCTATGCCATCCTTATGCAATAGATGGTATGTCTTAGTATTTCTATTTTTAATAGTTTTCTACCTATGGGTAAATTACTTATCTTTATGTGCCTCGGGCTTCTTATCTATAAAATGGACCATATTAGGTTGAACTCTACGAAATTGTGATTTTGTAGGTCAGAAATGGTTAAATATTGCACATTTTGAACAATTCAATTTAATATTACTTTCCTTCTAGGAGTGCAGGGAAGACTTACTGATATAAAACAAAAATGGTATTGAGAAAAGTGCCTAGATCATAATAATTACTTGATTAATGTTCTCTATTCTTAACTTTTATTAATGATGATAAGAATCTCTTTTTTATATGTAGGAATTGGGGGCTCTTTTTGTCCTCTTTGGTACTGGAGATTGAGTCCAGGGGTGCTTAACACTGAGCCTCCTCCCCAGTTCTTTTAATCTATTTTTTTTTTATTTAGAGAAAGGATCTCACTAAGTTGTTCAGAGCCTCACTAACTTGCTGAGGTTGACTTTGAAATCTCCATACTCCTGCCTCAACATCCCAAGTCACTGGGATTACAGGCATGAGTCACCACACCCAGCAAAATGGGAGCTCTTATTAGTTAGGTAAGAATCCAAAGAGGATGGGTCTGAAATGGAAACCTAGATACCCACTACTCAAGCTTTAGTGCCTTGCCTCCATGCACAATTTGGAGAAAGCACTGGGCTCTTCCCATCTTGGTTCAACCTTGGCCCAAGGAAGTGGGTTCACATCCATAACCCTGACAGGTCTCTTTGAGTATATGGAGAGCTTGAATTCCATCATCACAGTTCTCAAGGCACATGACAGCATTGCTTTTTCTCTTGTCTGAAATGAGAGCAATTGCACAGACCTGCAAATGCAGTGCTTGCACATGCACTGAGGTAGGATGGCAGCTTGCCAGGTAGGGGTTTCCTAAAGAGAATGAGTGTTTTCCTGAATTTAGATCTAGTTTTCCAAGGACAAACATGTCTCAAGATTTGTCCTCTCTGATGGCTTCCTTCTTGGAGGACTCATCAGGATTATAACGGCAATTGATTTCTTTTTATTAGCTGAGGATGAACTGCAAAAGGGTAAAGGTTCGTTTTGGATAAATCCTCAAAAGTTCGGAAAGCTCCCAAGACTCCCGCTGAACTTTCTTAATCTCTCCACAGCTTTGCGTTCTGTGTAATTACCCATATTTGTGAAGGGTAAACTGCTCTTGCCTTCTTCATCTCTGTCACTTCCGATGGCCCGCAGGTCCCAGAAGCGCCACTGCTCTTCAGCGAGCGGCCTGTAGTTCTTTCTCCAGAGCCTACACAAGGTCAGAAGCACCTGAGAAGACAGAAGCAGCTCTTCCCGGAGGATCCCAGGCCTAATACAGTGCACTCCATTTGAATCAGAGAGCCCACAGTTAGGGGCCAGCGGGGGGAGTTCAGAAATTAAAAATGTTTTAAAAATGAAAGGCCCTTTGAAACGAATGTGTTACTAAATCTTTCTGGTAAGGACCTTAATAATGGTCCTCATTTGTCTTATTCACAGAAGAGTGAATAAAAACGTCTTTTCCACTCTCATTTCCAAGAATTTTCTACCAAGTCATTCCAGCAGTCTTGCAGAGGACTTTTGAGAAGTATTTTCTTACTTAGTTTCAGTCCTAAGGCAACATTACCCTGACCAGGAAGAGGAAAATGTGGGGAAAGTAGTCTAGAAAGGCTTTGGAAAGTTCACTGCCCTAATCAGAGAGTCAGGAGCAATTGGCTTTGTTCTGGCTCCACTGCCCTCCCCCAGGGTCACCTGGCCCCAGCCATTCTGGGTCTCAGTTTCTCTATCAGGAAAGTGAGTTTGCAAACTGTCTCTAAGGAGTTCTTCAGTTTCAACATTCTACTTTTAAATTCTCAGTGACTGGTTGGGTGCAGTGGCACACACCTGTAATTTCAGCTACTTGGGAGGCTAAGGCAGAAGGATCCCAAGACTGAGCCAGCCTGGGTGATTTAGTGAGATCCTGTCTCAAAGAGAAAAAAAATAAATAAAAGGTTGGGGATATAGCTCAATGGTAGAGCTCTCCTGGGTTCAATCCTCAGTACCAAAAAAAAAAAAAAAAAAAAAAAATCAGTGATGGTAGTATTCGTATCAATTATAAAATAATACTACCTATTCTTAAGAATGTATTATGTGCAATGTCACTGAGTAGCTTGTGTGAACTTAAGGCAGGTTACTTAAGCTCTTTGTGCCTTAGTTTCCTTATTTGCAAAATGGGGATAATAATAAGACTGATTTCCCATATAGGGTTGTTTTGAAAATTATTTATTTATTTATCTATTCTTTAGTGCTAGGGATTGAGCCCAGGGCCTCAGATGTTGGAAATATTAAATGAGTTAATGCACATAAAATTATCACATGGCACATGGAAGTGCCTCAAAAGATATTATCGGTGATTATTACTATGTGCTAGGCATTACATTGGGTATCTTATTCAAATTTATATGTTCTATGTCCCTCTACCAATACCAGAATCATTGTTCAAATGAACTTATCTGAAGGTAGAGTTAGAGGCTGCCTATAGAGTGATAGAATGGCAACAGAAATAGTGAAAAAAAGGAGTACCCTATACATAAAAATGAAGATTTTTAACTAAATGTTTTTAATGTCTTTTAAAATCTACAGTTAAATATAAGTGTCTATGTGAACTGGCGTAGCCTTCACAATAATTCTCGGGACCCACAACCACCAAAGTCCATGTTCTCCCCTCTCCACCCAAGAGGAAGAGTTGACCAAGATTACATCAATGATCTTCCCACTTTAGTGTCATTTGAAGTCCTGGGACAGACCCAGGTAGTGAGAAAGCACACAAAAATCCAAGGTCTTCTTCCCAGCTCAGCTATCTTTAGCCTTGGGCCTGGGAACAAGAATCCTTGCTTCCATACCTCAGTTGCCCTGGTTAGGGATTGAAGGATACGCTGCCCACATGGCCTTACAGGACAGTCCTGCAATTCTAGGATTTAATAGTTCTAAATGAAATTCCATCTAGGAGTTTCTGATGATGATCCTGACTACTTCCTAGATAAAGTTCATATCTTTCAAGACTGGCAAACTCCATGCCAGAGGAACACTTCAAGTGAGACAGTCAACTTTCTAAGCCATATCTGTTACCCTTACCTAAAACCAAAACAATCCTACCCATCATACTGGAGGCAGAGAGAGAGAGTATGGAAGTCAGGGGACTCCCACCTGTTACTCATCATTCTGGCTGGACTGTGGTCATAGGAACCCTGCTCTACACTACTTCATAATTTAATGGAGACACAGTTTGTGCATTTAAGTAAGATCTTACTAAGAGCTTGAGAATAATAGCTAGAAAACTAACCAAAGTTCTGTCTTGTAAACATTTATTTTCTAGGTAATGCCTAGGTCCTGCCCTATCCTAATCCCTAGCATACCTACAAGTTCAGCAAAAGCAATTTTGGCAAGCACCCAGGAGTACTAGCTCAAAAATGTGTACTCCTTAAACAGTAGAATCAAAAATGTCATTTTAAAAATAAATTATTTCCTTCCCTTCTCCTGATCTCATCAAGGTTACAATCTACCTAGTTGTAGTTGTCAAAGAATACACACCTGCTTTATGGATAGACCCTGAAAGTCAGGACAAAGTACAAATACTAGCTGGAGAACTTGAACTTGATTGACTATAACATAGTACTGGCAATCCTTACATCTATGCCAAGAACTAAAATGTGTCACTACCCATTATGCCATAGGCATCGTTCTAAGCACTTTACTTAGGCTACCTAATTTATTTCTCACAACAAGGTTATGTAGTTGACACTATTATCTTCACTGAAGAAAGGAGGAAACTGAAGACCAGAGAGGGAAAAATAACTTGCCCAAGCTCTCAAAGCAAATTGCAGCATGGTAAAGACTGAAGCCCAGCAGTCTGACTCCAGAGCCCACATATCTAACTAATAAACTGTGCTGTGGGATATATCCCAAAGCCTCCCCAAACTAAGCACACTAGGACATGAATTGGAGAGACCAGTCATCAAATTTGGGCAATGGGCTACTGGGTGCTAGAAACATGACCATCTGTTGAACGAGTATAGAATGAATTGCTTCAAGCTGTTCACAGGTTATAGGAGAAAGACAGACAGGTAGACGAATAATATAAGGCCATGAGCACAGAGGGACAGTTACTGCTTCCTCTTGGAGGGTTTGGAGAAGGCATCCAGGAGGGAGGATTTTTGCAAAGTTTTAAATAAGCAACTTCTATGGCCTTCCTCCAGGACAAGCTTGCCAGTTCCCCCAGAGTGATCTCCTTTAAGCGTAGAGCATATGTTGTTCATTGTTCTCATGAAATTAGATAAAGTTGACCATATTGAATATGAAAAGTACATAAAAAGTAATGCAGAATAATTTAAGAATACATAAATATTCTTATACCCATTAGGATGTATACTATCAATAAAACAGAAAAAAAGTAAATGTTAGAGAGGATGTGGAGAAACTAGAACCTCTGTGCACTGATGGTAGAAATACAAAATGACACAGCCACTGTAGAAGACATTATGAAGTTTTCTCAAACAATTTCAAATAAAACTACCATATAATCCAGGAGGTGCACTTCTGGGAATACATCCAAAAGGACTGAAAGTTGGATCTTGAACAAATATTTGCATATCCACATTGATAGCATTTTATGTACAATAGCCAAGAGGTAGAAGCAATCCAAGTGTCCATTGATGCTTAAATAAAATATGGAATATACCTACAGTGTAATATTGTTCATTCCTTGAAGAAAAGGGAGTTCCATCACATGATACAGCAAGGATGAACCTTGAGACATTACAGTAAGTGAAATAAGCCAGTTACAAAAGATAGAAGTATGAGTCTACATACATGAAGTCCTTGGAATAGTGAAATTAATAGAGACAGAAAGTAGAATGGTGGTTCCTAGGAGTTATGGAGAAGGCAAAACTGGCAATTGCTGTTTAGTAGGTATAGAGTTTCTTTACAAATTGAAAAAATTCTGGAAATTAGTTTTAAATAATGTAAACACTTAATACTATGGAAGTGTACACTTATAAATGATTAAGAAGGTAAGTTTTATGGTATAAAGAAAAAATGTAAACCATGTCAGTTAGGCTATAATCCTGATCAAATATAAAGTCAAAATGTTTGAAGCAGTGTCACAATATTACTGATCCTAATGGCTCAGTAATGGATCTTTGTTCACAATGATGCTACTTTGATTTCTAAGCACATAAAATGACAGCCAGATGATCCTGGAACTCAGTTATGAAACCTGCTTTTCCCTTTCTCTAATTCTAAAAAGTTTTCCCCATGTTAGGACATTGTTAGCATCATCACATCCCAACTATCTAACTGGGAAGACATAGCTACAGCACAGTGATCAACATGTTCAATAATCACATGCTATTTATTCTCTGAGGGATACAGATCATCAGAGTTCAGCAACAGGACCCTAACATGGAAGCTATTATATTCCCATTTAAATTGAAAAGAGGAATCTACAATCAGCATATTAAACAATAAAAGCCCTTGAAAGGCAAAGAATGGCCCCATGGAGTGAAGACTGGGATCCCCCATTGCTTGTCTATAGCAAGCCTTGTTCCCCACTTGTGTGTGGTCAAAGGGTCTTTGGAACTGAAAGGAACCTGGGATGTTTCTGAAGTACATGACAAAGGCAGGCTCCATCCAACCCTTCTATTGGACAAGTCTGTAAGTAACCATGAACTCATTGGCACGGGTGCTAGATAACCTCTGACTGGCCTCCTGTTCCGAGGAAGTGTGTGGTCCCATTAGGAATGACAGTAATGTGCAGTGTTTCTGAACCCAAAGTCTCCAAATTTCAGTTCTTCTACTTAGTGGTAATGTGATTAAAAAAATTCATTTTCCTTTGAGTTTCAATTTCCTCTTCTGTAAGATAACAAAGATAACAATATTGGGCCCACAGAGTTCTTATGAGGATTAATGTGATAATATACATAAAGTACTAATCACAGTACCCAGAATTGATGAAGCCCTTCATATATTATTGCTATTGTAATGTAAATAATTTTTATTTTAATATGGTGCTCAAAAAGGTAGTATCCAGTATCTTCCCCGAGGATTTTCTAGGAGAAAGAGAAATGTCTTCAGTCAGTGCCACACTGAACATAGAAGCTTCTAGGGACTTAAGGGCCAACAGGAGAGTATTGCCCAGGAGCACTGTTAACTACGTTGCTGTGTTCTTACTATGTTTCAATAAATGTGACTGCAAAGAGATGTCAGAGAAAGTACAGTCCAGATTTCTGCTATATCTGCTGGGCCCTCACCCTTACCCCAACTCCATCAGGAGCATTTGTGAAGTTGCTTGGCTCAGAGCCAATAGAAGAAACACCTGAAAGCCACAGTTTTTCTCCTACAGCTACTGCAGGTATTTCTTGATCAGTCTTTTTTTTTTTTTTTGTAAACAAATGGAATACATGTTGATTCTCTGCTTGTACATTCTTGATCAGTCTTGAATGACCTGACTATCAGAAAGGTAGACTTATTCCCTGCTAGACTTTAGGCCTTCCTTAAAGAATTATTTGAGTTTTCCCATACTAATTGGGTAAATGTTCGAGGGACTTTGAAGATAGGATACTGACAACCAGCACACCCGCTAGCACAGTCTTCAGGCTAAACCTGGAATGCACCATGCCTTAATTATTTTTAATAATTTATAATAGGTTCTTTCATTTTTAAAGAAGTTATTACATGTCAGACACAGTTCTAAGTATTTTATATATATACATATATATGTCATGTATACATATATATGTATATATACTTATTTGATACAACAATCCTATGAAGCAGATATTTTTAAAAAGTCAAGTTTTCTAGCTACTTTCCATAAGTCATGACTGGAATGAGCTCCTATAGCTCCTCTAGCCCTGTCTCAACCTGTTTTTTGTTGCTTTATCAGACTATCTAAAACTGGATAATATATAAGGAACAGAAATGTGTTTCCTCACAATTCTGGAAGCAGGAAGTCCAAGATCTTGGAATTGCTGCATCATTCCATAATAGAAGGAAGAAGGGAAGAGAGAGAGTAAGCTGATCTTGGCCTTTTATAATAAACATACTCCTAGGATAGCATCATTAATCCACTCATGAAGGCAGAATCTCTGTAGCCTAATCACCTCTTAAAGGTCCCATCTCACAATGCTCAATTACCTACCTTTAAATATAATGTTAACTAAATTTACCATTAGTCTTGGAGGGGACAAACATTCACATCATAGCAATCCTTAAAATACCAAATAACCTAAATGTAGGTGATGTTGGTACAAAGCCGTATTCCCTGTTCAAATAAACTGCTCTCTACCTGTGAAAGGTCCAAAAGAACCAAGAGAAGCATTACTTTTGAAATGAGTAATGGAAATGATCTGAAGCCATAGCACTGGCTTTGTAATACTGAGATAGAAAGTGTGAAGTATGTGAGTGAATGAATGAATGAATGAATTAAATATTAGCCATTTTTTCAGCCAAAACATGTTAATGATTGAATAGCTAAATAAACCAAATAATATATGTAGCAAAAGGCTTTCACTTCTATTTTGCAGGACCTGAACCAAGCTTTGGACCCATAGAAATCATTCTGTGAGTGCCCCAACCTTCATTGTTGTCCTGAAATGCAAGTGGGAGAGAAAGTGAGATCTCAGGAATAGGGGAGCAGGATTCTTGGGGTACCTGAGTATTGTGCATACAGTACAGTAAGAGTGGACGTTGTCTCTTCTTCCTCCAGCATGAAGAAGCCCCTACCCACTTTTTGCGCTCCCTGAGCTATTGAACATGAAGCTAGAAGATGGTTGCAGACCTCCCAGGATCTTGCATCTGGCCAGAAATTCACTGAAAGCCTTGTCTTAATGTTATTTCCCAGGAAAGTGCCATCCAAAGCAACTCAGCCCAGCCCTGCACTATTAGCTTCAGATGATCTGGGCAATGCAGATTTGTCATCCTTAATCTGGTGGTTTAGTCTGATCCCCAGGAAAGAGCTTTGAATCCTGGTTTCAGTAAACATCTTCTCTCTAATCTGTAAGCTATTTATCAAATATGAATGCACTTTTTGAAACGAGTAACTCATTTCCCTGGCGTTTTTGTTCCAAAAATAATTGGAAGTGACAATACAAAGAATTACACATAGAGTTGAATCATCATAAAATAAATATCCAGTTGGAACTGCCTTTGGAGGCGCACTCTCTTGTGCAGCTTCCTCTCTGAGGAGGCACTGGTACTTCCATAGGCATAACTGTGTTCCATTATTGATTAGCTTTTAGACTCTTGTTACATATTAGATTAGGATAGCTCTGTGAACAGCAAAAGAATAGCCCGACCACACATATAAACATCTTACAAAACAGTTTATAACATAATTTTTTTTAAAAAAGGGAGCCTAATTTGGTCAAAATTTGAGAAAATGGCAGAGTCCATTAAACCCATATTTTAAGTGGCTCATATTTCTGTTCTGTTCTTTCCATAATAAAGCCAAAGATCACATATATCCAATTTGGCATGAAGGCAAGCACATGCCTGTATGCATGTGTCTATGTATGTGCGTAGTGTATATATCAACCGTTTGGGGCAGCAATTTGACATTTAGGTATTAGAAGACGATTTAAAGGGAATAAATGATGTATATGATGAGACAATTCTTTAAGATTAAGCCATTAAAACTCCACGGTTTATGTGTAAATGGAATTTTAAGCTCAAATATTCTGAGTTTGTCCAAAAACATCTGGCACTATATTCTTACTTGAGCTCTCCCTTTACTGCTGAATTTTCCTTTCTTGTTCATGTGAGTGTATCTGCTTCAAAAACTGCATGGGCAAGGCACCACTGAAGCTTGGAAAGTTATGTTAGTTCTGATGTTCCAATACCAAAACAACCAACTGAATGTGGGCCAGTTTATCCAGAGCATTTCTTTGGTATTACCACAACCACAAAATCCTGTTTGCTGTGCTGAACTTCACTTAATTCATTCTGGAATTTATTCCTACTAGTTAGAGAGGCACAAATTATGTTTCCTCATTCTACCATTGTTCTCAAGTTCCTGACCAGGGACTTGTTGATCAATATTTGAACTTCTATTGATTTTGTATTATTGTTGTAATAAATTACCAAAATTTTAGTGAATTTAAAGAGCAGAAAATTATTTTCTTACAGTTATGGAGATCAGAATTGAGACATGGGTATCACAAGGTTCAAATCAAGCTGATAGCAGGATGTGGTAGGGGAAGCTATAGGGGAGAATCTCCTTTCTTGTTCTTTCCTGATTCTAGAATTATCCTGCATTCCTTGACTCATAGCCCCATCTTTCATGTTCAGTATCCACAATACTTCATTTATCTCATCTTTCTTCCATTGTGACAACTCTTTATGACTATGGCCAGGAAAGTTCCTCTATTTTTAAGGACTTACAAATAGTGGTTTGAGTATGTCACCCAAATTTCACATTTGGAAAAGTTAATTCCCAAATTCATATGTTACTGGTACATGGAAATGGGGCCTTTAGGAGGTGATTGAGTTACAAGGGTTCTGCCATTCATGGATTCTGGGTTGTCTAGAGAGTGGCTTTTTTATTAAAAATGAGCGTTCTCAACTAGATCCCATCTCTCCACCTTGTACAAAAATCTACTCAAAATGAGTTAAAGATCTTAATGTAAAACCTGATACTCTGAAACTACTAGAGGACAACATAGGAGAAAAACTTCAAGATATGGCACAGGCAGTGAATTCCTGGATAGGACTCCAAAAGTATAAAAAAACAAAACCAAGAATTGACCAAATTTATCATATCAAATTAAAAAGCTTCTGCACAGCAAAGTTAGCAATCAACAGTTAAATGACAACCTATAGAGTAGGAGAAAATATTTGCTAGGTATTAATCTGACAGAGGATTCATATACTGAATCTATAAAGAACTCAAAAAAGTAGCAATGAAGAAACAAATAATTCTATTTAAAAAATGAGTAAGTGATCTGAATAGGTACTTCGCAAAAGAAAAAAAAATACAAATGGCCAAAAAATAGATGAAAAATGCTCAATATCATTAGTCATTAGGGAAAATCAAGTCAAAACTAACTTGAGATTCCAACTCACTCTGATTAGAATGGTTATATTATTTAAAAAATAACAAATGCTAGTGAGAATATGGAGAAAAAGGAATCCTTATACACTATTGGCAAAAATGTAAATCAATATGGCCACTATGGAAAATAGTTTAGAGGTTTCTCAAAGAACTAAAAGTAGAATTACCACATGATTCAGTTATACCATTTCTGGATATATATCAGAAAGAAATGATGTCAGTACACACAAGGGACACCTAAATGCCTGTATTTATTGCAATACTATTCACAATAGCCAAGATATGGAATCAGTCTAGGTGCCCATCACCAGATGAATGTAAAGAAAATATGGTGTATATACATAGTCGAGTAATATTTATTCACAAAGAAGAATAGAGTCCTATCATTTGCAGGAAAAGATATGGTACTGGAGGGCATCATATTCAGCAAAACAAGTCAGATAAGAAAGAAAAGTATCACGTTTTCTTTCATATGTGGAAACTAAAAAAAGATGATCTTAAAAATAGAAGAGGGGCTATTAGGGACTCAGAAGTGGGGAAGAGAAAGGGGAAAAGAAGTGAGGGAAAAATGTAGAAGAAGGATGGATGGACAAGTTCAATGCAAAATATATGCATATATGGAAATATCACAGTGAATCATATGAATTGTCCAATTAATGAGTTGATTATCATAATAAAAAAGGAAACCTTAAAATAAAATAACATTGTTATGATTTTTGGTAAATAAGAATAATGAGCTCTCTCTGGCATGCTTGTTCTGTGTTCATGTGATGCCCTCTGTTATGTTGTGGTGCAGCAAGAAGGCCCTTATGAAATGCTGAGAAGATGCCAGCACCATATTCTTGAACTGCCTAGCCTCCAGAGCCATGAGCTAAGTTAATTTCTATTCTTTATAAGTTACCCAGCTTGTGGTACTCAGTTATAGCAACAGAACACGAACTAGGACATATGTAATTAGAAGAGAAGATAATCCAGGATAATCACCATATCTCAAGGTCTTTAACATTAATCTCATTTTCAAGGTTCACTTAGTCATGTCTGGTAACATATTCATAGGTTTTGGATTTAGGACATTGATATCTCTAGAGGCCATTATTCTGCCTTCCACAGAGTATTAGTTTTTTGGGGGGTGATGATGGTGAGTCTAGGAGGACTTCACTACTTCCCTTGGATCTAAAAAGAACAGCTGGATTTACTCAATGCAAGAAACTTGAGGAAGATCCTCTACTCTTATGGTGGTCATTGTTCAAGGCCTATCAAAAAGGTGAGAAGCCCATTCAGTCATCTCTGATTGACACACTGAAGTCCTTTGATATTTGGGGTCCCTGCCACAACCTGAATACTTAATAGCTTATTCTTCCTGAAATGAGAAAATGTTTCTGCCAAGGTGGATATTTTCAACTTCTATAAAGTTATTTTTTGCAGTTGTCTGTTTTTCACAAAGTATATATATCTTTAATATAAAACTACCTTTTCTTTTGCCAAATTAGCGCATAACATGCTTTTGCCCTTACTTGATAAACACCATTATCCATTCAAATGCCTACTAAATACCAGTGCGATTGTACAGAGTGAAGGAAATAGAATACTCAGTTGAGATGCCATAATCACTTTTTTTTATTGTAAACAAATGGTATACATGTTGTTTCTCTGTTTGTACATAATCACTTTTTAACTCAAATTAGTAGGCTTTCATTGAATCATGATTCCATGATAGTTAAAACAAATATAGGTGACCAATGTTGAGTTGAACAATGGCGTTTTTTCAGTGCAGGAAAGTAATATATTTGCCCCCCAAAAAGGTGTTTAAGTAATACAATATTTCACAATACAAATTGGCTGATACAATGGGTGAGGCAGTAATTCCAGTTTGGTGCAGTGTGGGAGTTGATAGAGTACTATAACTCCCAGAGACAATCTGGGTTGCTAAGTCCACAGGACTGGCTATAAATTTGGGCACTTCAGGCAGTATAATTCAACCTGAAAAAATAAACAATCCCTTTCTCCCTTTCATTTCCTGTGTAATTAAGGAAAATGCTGACTTATTTGCCTGGATAATTACTGGCCTATAGGCCTGGCCTCAGGCTGTCTACATAAGTGCCAATAAAGTCACCTGAAAAGTGAAAAATATCAAGCAATCAACTGTTGGCTTCGTCAAATAAACAGTTTAAATGATTTCCTTCCCCTGGCCCATTTTGAACTGTAGAGAAAATGTTCATGTGCCAGAAGTATCTTCCCCACATACAATTGAACTATGGAAGATGCTAACAAGGACACTCCTGAATGTCTGGTGTTTAAAGAGTTCTCCTGTTCACCCAGAAACTCCTAGCCTTCAACTCAGATGCAAAGCTTTTTGTCCTGTGCCCCTCCTTCACTGAGGAGACTGAGGTCAAGAGACATGAATTCATTTGAGTTAAGAGAATTAAGAATGGACCCATCTATTAGACTATCCTCTAGATTCTATTCTTAATTCTCTGCTTCTTATTACTTTTATGACTGGTAAAGTCAGTTACCTCTTCAAGTGTCAGTTTGTTCATCTGTAAATGGGTCCAATTTAAAGGTGCATTACAGTAAGCTCTATAGGAAATATGAGCAGGGAGAATGATGGAAATGTAGTAATGGTGACTCTACTGTGCCCCTGACAGAAAAAGGAAGAGGAAGGAGATTGGGGAGTCATTTGCCTTAGAGAATTTCTGTTTGCATCTTTCTCCACCACTTCACCCTCAATCCAATTCTAACTCAATCACTTGAAGGCTTGGAGGAGAGTAGAGGAGTGTATTATATAAAGTTCTCTAGCACACAGTGGTGTAGAGTTCCAAGAGGAACCAAGTTGTTTTTATGTTTCTTCGGTTCTTCTTGGAAAAAGAATTCACATTAGGAGATAAATAGAACCCAAAGCTTAACCATTATTTTAAATAACCTAAACATGCAAGTAAAACATGACCAACAGTATTGTAGTACTTCTCTACTACCTGGTTTCTTTAACTGAGATAGAAGCAGGGAAATTATGGGCTATGGAATTGGTGAGATATGACCTGTGTTGCTGGTTCCTCACATGCAAGCCTTTACAATATTGGACTATTCATTTTACATCTCAAATCTTTGGTTGTCTTACCTTTAAAATGGGAATGAGGATTACAGGTTACTTTAACCACTTTTGAATATACGAAGCAGAGTTATAACAATTAGTATTTAACTTTATTTGAATATATTTTTGTGCTGAATTTATTCCCTTGCCATCAATTCTTGTTTCTTCAGATTCTTCTAGGTCATCTTTTTGTTTTGTGCAACCTCCAATTCTGGTATAGGGACAAATGTTCCGTTTCACAGAGGATCATCTCAATGTGGCAGGGAAGCTCATACATGGGTTAATTTGACCATGAGCACTCTGTAAGTACATCCTGGGTGGTGCATCTTGAGTGCTTTCCTCACCTGAATAGAATGACCAGACAATACACATCTTCAACTTCAAATTAAAAATTACTCGCTGCATGTGCAGCAAAAATGCAAGCACTCTTTTTTGGACCTCCAAGCTTGTGTCCATCCCTACTAATTAACCTGGGCATACCCACCAACTCTACCATTGTAATGCCAAATAGCACACATTGCTGCTTTAAAGTGACAAATTTCAGATACTTAGTGGCTTTTCAAGATATTTGTACTCTCAGTAGCTTGAACATTTTCCTGAGTGTCTTTAAAGTGAACACAAAGATTTGAACCTCTAGATTGGAATGCTTTTGTGAGATTTTCTGACTCAAAAAAGTAATAAACCCTTTTCACAGGTAACCTCAGCCACTTACAGGAAGAACTATTTTTGTGTTTTTAAAATGAATTTTATATTTTAGAATAGGTTTTGATTTATATAGCTATTATAAAGATAGCAAAAAAGAGTACTCATGCAAAGCACTACAACTTCCTCCATGGTTAATTTGTTATATTAGTATAACACATTTGTTACAAGTGATGAGCTAATATCAATACATTATTTTTACAGAACTGTTAACTTTATTCAGATTCTCAGTTTTTATCTAATGTCCAGGACCTCATTGAAAGTCACATTCTGTCATCATGTCTCCTTAGGTTCCTCTTGGCTGTTAGGTTTTCTCAGAGTTTCATTGTTTTTGATAATACTGACATTTTTGAGGAGTAATAGCTATTTTGTCAAATTACCCTCAACTGTGACTTGTCTAATATCTTCCTTATGATTTCACTGGGGTTAAGGAAGAGCACACAGGTAAAGTACCATTTTCATTACATCTTTTCAAGGGAACATGCTAGAAACATAACTTTATGCCATTGATATTAGCTTTGATTGCTTGGCCAAGGTAATGCTTGTTCTTTCTCCACTATAATATTATTCCTGTTAATTTTACCCCTCACCATCTGTATTCCTTTGAAGTAATTAAACACAGTCCACAATTGAGAGATTTGCAATTATGTTCTACCTGCTTGAGGATGAAGTAGCTACATAAATTAGGCTGACTTCATGTAGAAAATTTGTCTCTAAGGTTTTAGATGTATCTCAATGGCAGAGCACCTGCCTATCATACACCATGCCCTGGGTTCAATCCCCAATAATGCAAAAATTAAACCAAAGAAAAAACAACAACAAAAAGAAGAAAATGTGTCTCCATTTAACTTTTGATTCATTTGTTTATATCAGTATGAATTCTTGGATATTTATTTATGTTTTGAGTTAAACCTAATATTGCCTTAATTAATTTGTTGCTAAATGTGTTCCAGCTTTGCCCACTGAGATTTCTTTTAGGTGGGCTCCTATATTCTTTTGACTTGCCTTCATCCTTTGTTTTTTTGATCATTTTAAAAATTTTTTCTAGCACTACAAAATGCTCCTCATTCATCTTGCATATTTCCTTCCCCAGCCATTGAATTCATTTCTTTTAAGATTCTTGGTTTCTTTCAGAGCAGAATGGTAGTAAGCATGTCCTGGTTAAGTTTGTTCATTTCTTAAAATCAAGAATCAATAAGTGGGATAGATTCAAGCTAAAAAGCTTCTTGCCATCAAAGGAAACAATCAATAACATGAAGAGAGAGCCTACAGAATGGGAGAAAATCTTTACCATAGGCACCTCAGATAGAGCACTAATCTCCAGGATATATAAAGAACTCAAAAAACTAAACACCAAAAAAAAAAAAAAAACCAATAAATAAATTGGCTAAGTAAGTGAGCAGACATTTCACAGAAGAAGATACAATCAGGCAACAAATACATGAAAAAATGTTCAACAATCAGAGAAATGCAAATCAAAACTATTCTAAGATTTCATCTCACTCCAGTCAGAATGGCAATTATCAAGAATACAAGTATGTGGGGGAAAAGGCACACTTATACATTGCTGGTGGAACTGTAAGTTGATGTAACCACTCTGGAGAGCAGTATGGAGATTCCTTGGAAAACTTGGAATGGAACCACCATTTGACCCAGCTATCCCACTCCTTGGCCTATACCCAAAGGACTTAAAATCAGCATACTACAGAGATACAGCCACATCAATGTATTTTAACTGCCCAATTCACAATGGCTAAACTGTGCAACCAACCTAGGTGCCCTTCAATAGATGAATGGATAAGGAAAATGTGGTATATATACACAGTGGAATCTTACTAAGCCTTAAAGAAGAATGAGATTATGGCATTTGCTGGTAAATGGATGAAGCTGGAGACTATCATGCAAAGTGAAATAAGCTAATCCCCCAAAAATCAAAAGCCAAATGTTTTCTCTTGATATGTGGATGCTGATCCATAATGGGGGGGTGGTGGCAGGCAAGGGAAGAAAGAAGGAACTTTAGGTTGGGCAGAGGGGAGTGAGGGGAGGGAATGGAGTATGTGGATGGAAAAGATGATAGAATGAGATGACCATTATTACCCCATGTACATATATGATTGTATGAATGGTGTCACTCTGCATCATGTACAACCAAAGAAATGAAAAGTTATACTCTGTGCTCCATTTGTGTACAATGATCGAAATATATTCTGCTGTCATGTAAAATGAATTAGGACAAATAATAAAAAGTTTGCTCAGTTTTATGAGGCCATCATCACTTCTAGTCCCTCTTAATTGAAAGAGCAAATTGGTATATACAAAAAACTGTAACTATTTCTGTATCTATCTATGTATGTATCTACCTTTATTTAGCTTTATATAAATTCACACTGCTTTCTCTGATTCTAATCCAGGACCATGGGGTTCATTCTAGCTTTCTATAACATGAAATATACATCATCTGTATATTTTTTCCAACCTTATTCTATATATATAATGTTTTCAAAAGTATTAAATCACACAATGGGAAATAACTTCCACTAGAGTATATTGTTTACATGCTGTTCTTTTTATCATTACATTTAATGTCTCCATTCATTTTCAAAGTTACTTAAGCCAACATCTTTTCCCCGCCCCCTTCTGTGAAGTTACATCATACATTTGTAAGCAAAAGTCAATTGTTTTTGCCATAGCTTGTCAATAGGGGTTCCCAATCTCCCAAATGATTTTTTAAATGGGTATCTATTAAGGTTCATACTTTGTGATGTAATGGTTTGTGTATTTTGACAAATACATAGTATCATGTGTCTACAACTGCAGTATCATACAGAATAGTTACACCACACTTAGAAATGCCTTGTGCTACAAATCAAAGCAAGAATCAATAAATGGGATGGACTCAAACGAAAAAGTTTTTTCTCTCAGCAAAGGATACAATCAAGAATGTGAAGAGAAAGCCTACAGAGTGGGAGAAAACCTTTTCCACACACTCTTCAGATAGAGCACTTATCTCCAAAATTTATAAAGAACTTAAAAAACTTTACACCAAAAATACAAAGAACCCAGTCAATAAGTGGGGCAAGGAACTGAACAGACACTTTACAGAAGAAGACACACAGGCAATTAATAAATATATGAAAAAGTGTTCGACATCTCTAGTAATTAGAGAAATGCAAATTAAAACAACTCTAAGATTTCATCTTACTCCAATTAGAATGGCTATTGTCAAGAACACAAACAATAATAGATGTTGGCATGGATGTGGGGGAAAAGGCACACTTTTACATTGCTGGTGGAGTTGCAAATTGGTGTAGCCACTCTGGAAAGCAGTGTGGAGAATCCTCAGAAGTCTCAGAATGGAACCACGTTTTGGCCCAGTTATCCCACTCCTCGGTTTATAACCAAAGGACTTAAAATCAGCAAACTACAGTAACACAGTCACATCAATGTTTATAGAAGCTCAGTTTACAAAAGCTAGATTGTGGAACCAATCTAGATGCCCTTCAATTGATGAATGGATGAAGAAACTGTGGTATATATACAGAATGGAATATTATTTAGCCATTAAGAAGAATAATATTATGGCATTTGCAAATAAATGGATGGGATTGGAGAATATCATGTTAAGTGAAATAAGCCAATCCCAAAAAACCAAAGGCTGAATGTTTTCCCTGATAAATGGAGAATGATATATAATGGGGGGGGGAATGAGAGAATAATGGGGGAACTTTAGATTATGTAGAAGTAAATGAGAGGGAGGGGGATATAAAAAATGATGGAATGAGACAGACATCATTACCCTATGTACATGTATGAATACATGAATGGTATGAATCCACATCATGTACAACCATGGAAACAAAGTGATGTACCCATTTGTGTACAATGAATCAAAATCCAGATTGTGGAAGCAACCTAGATGCCCTTCAATTGATGAATGGATAAAGAAACTGTGGTATATTTATAGAATGGAATATTACTCAGCCATAAAGAATGATAAAATTATGGCATTTGCAGGCAAATGGATGAAATTGGAGAATATCATGTTGTGAGATAAGCCAATCTCAAAAAGCCAAAGGACGAATGATCTTGCTGATAAGTGGAGGATGACACATAATGGGGGGGAGGGAAGGGTTAGTGTTATGGTTAGAGTTAGGGTTAGGGAGGGGGGCAAGTATGGAGGAAGGAAGTACTGTATAGAGGGTAAAGAGGGGTGGGAGGGGTGGGGGGAAGGGAAAAAATAACAGAATGAATCAAACAACATTTCCTATGTAAATTTATGATTACACAAATGGTATGCCTGTACTCCATGTACAAACAGAGAAACAACATGTATCCCATTTGTTTACAATAAAAAAATAAATAAATAAATAAAAAATAAAAAAATAAAAATAAATAAATAAAAAAGAATGACCTCAGATTCAGTAAAAAAAAAAAATTAAAAGATAAATAAAAAAATAATGAGCAAGGGGATTAAATGAGCAATTAAAATGTCTCCCATAAAATAAATAAATAAATAAATAAATAAATAAAATGTCCTTGGATATTCATAGTTTTCAGCATTTATGGCATTAAAGATGATAATCGAAGAATTTGTTTAATTCCAAAAAAAAGACTTGTCTTGTTCTTCATGTATTCAATTCTATTCCTAGTCCAAATCTGGCAACTGCTGATATGTTTTCTTACCCTCTTGTTTCTTTTCTAGAGTGCCATATAAATGGAATCATAAAGTTTTCTTCATTTTCAGGAGGATTTATTTTACTTAGAAAAATTTAATATTTGACCACGTTTTTGTGTAGCTTGAAAACATTCCTTTTTATCATGGAATAGTATTCTGTTATATGAATGTACCACAGTTTGTTAATCCATTTACTGACTGAATGGTAACTTTGTTGATTCCAGGATTTTTTAAAAAATATTTTTATTACTGCATTATCATTATACATAATACTGGGGATCATTTTGACGTGATCAAACATGCATGGATTATAATTTGCTCCATTTAAGTCCCCAGTGCTTCCCCTTTCCTTTCAACCACCATCCCCCTGTTCCCTTTTCTCTACCGATCTTTTTTTTTTTTTTTAAATAAGGATGTAAAGTTAAAATTCACTCTGGTGGATTCATATATGTACATTGGATAGTGTGGCCAATTTTATGCCACCATTCTTCTCTTTTTCCATCTTTCCTTTTTCCCCCTCAAATCCCTCCACTGATCTCCTTTCTATATTCATGGGACCTCCCCTCCTTTTTTCCACTATTTTGCTCTAGCTTCCACATATGAGAGAAAACATTTGATCTTTGACTTTGTGGGTCTGCTTTATTTCAATTAGCATGATGTTCTGCATTTCTATCCATTTTTCAGCAAATACCATGATGTCATTCTTCTTTGTTGTTGAGTGATATTCCATTGTGTACATATACCATATTTTCCTTCATTTTTGTTAGTTCTTTTATTTATACATAACACTAAGTTTCACTTTGATATAATTACTAAATGCATGGAATATAATTTGTTCTAATTCAGTTTCCAGTATTATCCTTCCTCTCCCCTCCCTTCCACTTTTCCTTTCCCTATATTGATTTTCTGCTATTTATTTGTAGCTTCTAAAAAAATACTGTCTTGTGGACATAAAGGTGAGATTTACTGTGGTATATTCACATATATACTTAGGAAAGTTAGGTCAGATTCATTCTCCTCTTCTTCCCTTACCCTGTTCTTTCTCCCTGCCTTTACTCCTTTTCAGAGATATCATTGATCTTTCTTCTGTTTTGATGGAATCCCCCCTATTCTTTTTTTTCATTTTCTTCCATATTTTGGACTAGCTTTCTCTTATTAGAGAAAGCGTTTAATCTTTAAATTTCCATGTGTGGTTTATTTCACTGAGCATGGTGGTCTACAGTTCCATCTATTTACTTGTAAATGCTATAATTCCATTCTTTTTTTAGAGCTGAGTAAAACTCCACTGCATATATATACCTCTTTTCTTTCTCCATTCATCTGTTCACAGGCACCTGGGTTAATTTCAGAGCTTGACCTTATGAACTGAGCTGCTGTAAATATTGATGTAGCTGCTACCCTATAGTATGCTGATTTTAGATCATTTACATATATACCAAATAGTGGGATAACTTGGTCATATGGCGATTCCATTCCTAGATTTCTGAGGAATCGTCATACTACTCTCCAGGTGGTTGAACTAATTTTCAGTCCTACCAAGAATGTATGACTTAAAATCAGCATACTACAGAGATACAGCCACATCAATGTTCATAGCTGCTCAATTCACCATAGCCAGATTGTGGAACCAACCTAGATGCCCTTCAGTTGATGAACGGATAAAGAAACTGTGGCATATATATATAATGGAATATTACTCTGCCGTGAAGAATGATAAAATTATGGCATTTGCAGGCAAGTGGATGAAATTGGAGAATATCATGCTAAGTGAGATAAGCCAATCTCACAAAACTAAAGGACAAATGATCTCGCTGATAAGCAGATGAAGACATATAATGGGGGCTGGGAGGGGTTAGCGTTAGGGTTAGGGTTAGGTTTAGGGTTAGGGATAAGGAAGGTGGAAAGAATGGAAGAAGGAAGGACTATGTAGAGGGAAAAGAGGGGTGGGAGGGGTGGGGGGGAAGGCAAAAAATAACAGAATGAATCAAACAACATTCCCCTATGTAAATTTATGATTATACAAATGGTATGCCTTGACTCCATGTACAAACAGAGAAACAACGTGTATCCCATTTGTTTACAATTTAAAAAAAAGAATGTATGACTCAACCTTTTCCCCCATATCCTCACCAACATACATATTATTATTTGTATTGTTGATAATTGCCATTCTGATTGGAGTTATATGAAATCTTATTATAGTTTTGATTTGCATTTCCCTGACAGCTAGGGATGTTGAACAGTTTTTTATATATTTATCGGATATTTGTATTTCTTCTCTTGAGAAGTGTCTGTTTCGTTTAGGTTTTTTGACCTATTTATTAACTGGATTATTTTTTGTGGGTGTGTTAAGCTTTTTGAGCTTTTAATACATTCAGAATATCAATGCCATATCAGAGGAACATATGGTAAAGATCTTCTCCCATTCTGTAGGATATCTCTTTTTTCACTTCAGTCTAATTATTTATTTTATGTAGTGCTGAGGACTAAACCCAGTGTCTCACATTTGTTAGGTAAGTGCTCTACCACTGAGCTATAACCCCAGTCCTGTACGACCTCTCTTGATGCTCCTGTTTCCTTTGCTGTGCAGAAGCTTTTTAATTAGATGCTGTCCCACTTATTGATTCTTGGTTTTGTCTCTTGACTTTTAGAATTCTTGTTAAGGAAGTTGATGCCTATGCCAGTAGGTTGGCATGTTATGCCTATATTTTCTTCTAGCATTTGCAGATTTTCTGGTATTATTCTTAGGAGTTTGATCCATTTTGACTTGACTTTTGTGCAGAGTGAGAGAGAGGGATCAATTTTCATTTTTCTACATTTCGATTTCCAATTTTCCCAGTAACATATTTTTAAAAGGCTATCTTTTCTCCAACATGTTTTTGGCAACTTTGTTGAGTATCAGATGACCATATCAATGTGGATTTGTCTGTGACTTCTAGTCTACTTCATTGGTATTTATGTCTGTTTTGGTGCCAATAACATGCTGTTTTATTTAAGATAGTTCTGGAGTATAATTTGAGAACAGGTATTGTGATGCCTCCAGCATCACTCTTCTTGTATAGGACTGCTTTGGCTATTCTGGATCTCTTATTCTTCTCAATTAATTTTAGTACTGTCTTTTCTAGTTCTGTGAAAATTTTTGTTGCTATTCTGATGGCAATTTCATTGAAACTATATAACACTTTTGGTAGTATGGCCATTTTGTTAATATTAATTCTGCTGATTCAAGAATGTGGGAGGTCTTTCCATCTTCTAGGGTCTTCTTCAAATGCTTTCTTCAGTGTTTTATATTATTCCTTGTAAAGATCTTTCAATTCCTTGGTTATATTTATTCTCAAGTATTTTTTGAGGTGATTGTGAATGGGATAATTTTTCTAATTTCTTTCAGCAGATTCATTATAGCAGTATAGGAAAGCAATTGATTTACGTATGTTGAACTTGTATCTTGCTACTTTGTTAGATTTTGTTATCAGCTCTAGAAATCTGCTGGCATTTGGGGTCTTCTAAATACAGGATCATATCATCAGCAGACAGATAGTTTGATTTCTTGTTTTCTTAATTGTACTCATTTAATTTCCTTCTCTCGCCTGACTGCTCTGACTAGAGTTTCAAAGACTCTGTGGAGTAGGAGTGGTGAAAATGGGCATCCTTTTCTGGTTCATATTTTAAAGGAAATGCTTTCAATTTTTCTCCACTTAGTATGATATTGGCCTTGGGTGTTTTGTATACAGACTTTACAATGGTGGGGTAAATTCCTTCTATCTCTAATTTCTCTGACATTTTAAACATAAATGTGTGTTTTATTTTGGCAAATGCTTTTCCTGCATCTATTGACATAGCCATGTGAGTCTTGTCCTTGTCTATTTATGTGGTGAATTACATTTATTGTTTTCTGTATATTAAACCAAGCTTGCATCCCTGGGATAAAACACACTTGTTCATGGTGAACTATCTTTTTAATGTTTGAATGTGTTTACCCAATATTTTATTAAGAATTTTTGCATCTATGTTGATGGGGGATATTCTTTTTCTTTTTTTATTGTAAAAAATGGGATACATGTTGATTCTCTGTTTGTACATGGAGTAAAGACATACCATTTGTGTAATCATACATTTACGTAGGGTAATGTTGTCTGATTCATTCTGTCATTTTTTCCCTTCCCCCCACCCCTCCCACCTCTCTTTTCCCTCTTTACAGTCCTTCCTTCCTCCATTCTTGCCCCTCCTACCCCCATTATGTGTCATCATCTGCTGATCAGCAAAATCATTCATCATTTGGTTCTTTGAGATTGGCTTATCTCACTTAGCATGATATTCTCCAATTTCATCTATTTGCCAGGAAATGCCATAATTTTATTATTCTTTATGGCTGAGTAATATTCCATTATATATATATATATATATATATATATATATATATATATATGCCACAGTTTCTTTATCCATTCATCAATTGAAGGACATCTAGGTTGTTTCCACAATCTGGCTATTGTGAATTGAGCAGCTGTGAACATTGTTGTGGCTGTATCTCTGTAGTGCACTGATTTTAAGTCCTTTGGGTATAGGCCAAGGAGTGGGATAGCTGGGTCAAATGGTGGTTCCATTCCAAGCTTTCTGAGGAATCTCCATACTGCTTTCCAGAGTGGCTGCACTAATGTGCAACCCCACCAGCAATGCATGAGTGTACCTTTTTCCCCACATCCTCACCAACACCTATTGTTGCTTGTGTTCTTGATAATCGCTGTTCTAATTGGGGTGAAATGGAATCTTAGGGTAGTTTTGATTTGCATTTCTCTTATTATCAGAGATATTGAACATTTTTTCATATATCTGTTGATTGCTTGGAGATATTCTTCTGTGAAGTGTCCATTTCCTTAGCCCATTTGTTGATTGGGTTATTTGTATTCTTGGTGTAGTTTTTAGAGTTCTTCATATATTCTGGAAATTAGCGCTCTATCTGAAGTATGAGTGGCAAAGATATTCTCCCACTCTGTAGGCTCTCTCTTCACATTACTGATAGTTTCCTTTGCTGAGAGAAAGCTTTTTAGTTTGAATCTATCCCAGTTGTTGATTCTTGCTTTTATTTCTTGTGTTATGGGAGTCCTGTTAAGGAACTCTGATCCCTAGCTGACATGTTGAAGACTAGGACCTACTTCTTCTTTTATAAGATGAGGGTCTTCGGTCTGATTCTGAGATCCTTGATCCATTTTGAGTTGAGTTTTGTGCAGGGTAAGAGATATGGGTTTAGTTTCATTCTGTTGCATATGGATTTCCAGTTTTCCCAGCACCATTTGTTGAAGAGGCTATCTATTCTCCATTGCATATTTTTGGCCTCTTTGTCTAGTATGAGAAAATTGCATATATTTGGGTTTGTGTCCGTGTCCTCTATTCTGTACCATGGATCTACCTGTCTATTTTGGTACCAATACCATGCCATTTTTGTTACTATTGCTTTGTAGTATAGTTGAAGATCTGGTATTGCGATACCCCCTGCTTTGCTCTTTCTGCTGAGGATTGCTTTGGCTATTCTGGGTTTCTTATTCTTCCAGATGAATTTCATGATTGCTTGCTCTATTTCTGTAAGGTACATCATTGGGATTTTAATTGGAATTGCATTGAATCTGTATAGCACTTTTGGAAGTATGGCCATTTTGACAATATTAATTCTGCCTATCCAAGAACATGGGAGATCTTTCCATCTTCTAAGGTTTTCTTTAATTTCTTTCTTTAGTGTTCTGTAGTTCTCATTGTAGAGGTCTTTCACCTCTTTTGTGAGATTGATTCCCAAGTATTTTATTTTTTTCAGGCTATTGTGAATGGGGTAGTTTTCCTAACTTCTCTTTCTGAAGATTCACCACTTATGTATAAAAATGCATTAGATTTATGAGCATTGATCTTGTAACCTGCTACTTTACTGAATTCACCTATGAGTTCTAAAAGTTTTCTGGTGGAATTTCCCAGTTCCTCTAAATATATAATCATGTCATCAGCGAACAGGGATAGTTTGAGTTCTTCTTTTCCTATTCGTATCCTTTTAATTTCTTTTGTCTGTCTAATTGCTCTGGCTAGAGTTTCAAGAACAATGTTGAATAGAAGTGGTGAAAGAGGGCATCCCTGCCTTGTTACAGTTTTTAGGGGGAATGCTTTCAGTTTTTCACCATTTAGAGTGATATTGGCCATGGGCTTAGCATAGCTGGCCTTTACAATGTCAAGGAATGTTCCCACTATCCCTATTTTTTCTAGTGTTTTGAGCATGAAGGGGTGCTGTATTTTATCAAATGCTTTTTCTGCATCTATTGAAATAATCATTTGATTCTTCACTTTAAGTCTCTTGATATGGTGAATGACATTTATTGATTTCCAGATGTTGAACCAACCTTGCATCCCTGGGATAAAACCCACTTGATCTTAGTGCACTATCTTTTTAATATATTTTTGTATGTGATTTGCTAAAATTTTGTTGAGAATTTTTGCATCAATGTTCATTAAGGATATTGGTCTGAAATTTTCTTTCGTTGATGTGTCTTTGTCTGCTTTAGGTATCAGGGTGATATTGGCTTCATAGAGTAAGTTTGGAAGGGTTCCCTCCTCTTCTATTTCATGGAATACTTTGAGGAGTATTGGAATGAGCTCTTCTTCAAAGGTTTTGTATAACTAAGCTGGGAACCCATCTGGTCCTGGACTTTTGTTCATTGGTACACTTTTGATGACCTCTTCTATTTCATTACTTGAAATTGATCTATTTAAGTTGTGTATGTTCTCCTGGTTCAGTTTAGGTAATTCATATGTCTCTAGAAACTTGTTGATGTCTTCAAGATTTTCTGTTTTGTTGGAGTTATTATTTTTTGTATTTCACTCGTGTCTGTTGTGATATTTCCTTGTTCATTCCGAATTTTAGTAATTTGAGTTTTTTCTCTCCTTCTCTTTGTTAGTATGGCTAAGGGTTTATCAATTTTGTTTATTTTTTCAAAGTACCAACTATTTATTTTGTTAATTTTTTATATTGTTTCTTTTGTTTCAATTTCATTGATTTCAGCTCTGATTTTTAACTATTTCCTGTCTTCTACTACTTTTGGTGTTGGTCTGTTCTTCTTTTCTAGGGCTTTGAGCTGTAGTGTTAGGTCATTTATTTTTTGATTGTTTCTTCTTTTTGTTGAATGTGCCCCATGAAATAAATCTTCCTCTAAGTATTGCTTTCATAGCGTCCATGGGGGATATTGATTTGAAGTTTTTTTTTTTTTTTTTTTTTCCTTGATGTGCCCTTGTCTGGTTTTGGTATCAGGAAGATAATGACCTCATAGGATGAATTTGGCAGTGTTTCCTTCTCTATTTCATTTGCTTCCTATTTTGGGTAATTACAGTTAAAATTCTTATAAACATTCATGTGCAAGTTTTGTGTGTGTGTGTGTGGGGGGTGGACATACGTTTACAAATTAGTTGTGTAAATACCTAGAAGCACAATTGGCAGATTGTATGCTAAGACTGTTCAGTTCCACAAGAAAGTGGCAAACTGTACCAAAGTGGCTCTACCATTTTTTCTTCCTAAATGAGAGTTTCTTTTGCTTTGAATCATCACCAGATATTGGTATTGGACTTTTAAAAATTTTAGCCTTTCAATGTGTGTGTAGTGGTGTCTCAGAGTTTTAATTTTCAATTCCCTAATCATAAGTGATTTGGGTCTTTTATTCATGTGCTTACTTCTAACCTGTACCTCTTTTTAGTAAGATATTTGTTCACAGATTTTGTACATTTTTAAATTGAAAATTTTTCTTATTATTGAGTTTTAAGTGTTCATTTTGTAGTTTGTATACAACTCATTTTTTGTCTGTGCCTTATCTTATGATTCTCTTAACTGTGGTTTATTTCATGGTTCATGTTTTTGAAGTTATATGTAACATCTTCTCACCAAAATCAAGACCATGCTGTCTTCTAGCAGCTTAATAATTTTTCCTTGTGGATTTATCCTCTTATTTTAAAATGTTTTGCGTTTTATATTTATTTGATCTGTTTTTAATTTTTTTAAAATTTAAGGTGTGAACTGAGTCTAGATCCTTTTTTAATTTTAATATATTTTATTTTACCATTTTGCTTATAAATCACTAATCGTTTCACCTCCATTTGTATGCATTCTCCATCATATTACATTTATGAATTCATAAAATGTCTATAGACTAGTTAGACATGACGGCACATAACTATAATCCCAGGTACTAAGAATTCTTAATCAGGAGGAACCTAAGTTCGAGGACAGCCTCAAGCTCTCAGTAAGACCCTATATCAAAATAAAAGATTAGAAGTGTTGGGGATGCTGCTTAGTGGTAAAGCCCCTATAGGTTCAATGCCCCATACTCAATAACTAACTACATTAGTTGATTATACTTATGTGAGTGTATTTCTGGCTTCTATAATAAGTTTTATTGATTTATATGCCTTTTTTCCACCAATACTACATTTCCTTGATTGTAGTTGTGTTGGTTATTATAGTGATTTCATTTATGTGTAAGTTTTCAAATTGATTTGTCAGTATCTTTTTTAAAAATTTGCTAGATGTTTGTGATATTATGACACAGATGGATTTTGGCTCATAACTCCTTCCCAAGGCAGGCAATAATACTACAATTTCTTGTCCCCAAGATGAGTCATAGAAACTCTGATCTCTCCTTCCCCTTTTGTCTTAGAACTGATCATTAAGAAATGATCTAACTCATTCTTTTCTACTACTTAGATATAAGACCCTCTTCTTTCCAGAGGGGTCCTTTCCCATACTCCGGAGTGAGGAATGGTGCATAGAGAGGCCAAGAAGAATAACATGCCTTGCCGGGTGTCCCCACCCAGCTACTAATTCTAGGTATGCAATTAAGTCTCTATAAAAATCCAAAAGAACAGGATTCTGAGAGCATCTGGATATTTGAACACATGGAGGCTCTCAGAGTGGCATACCTGGAGAAGCTCTGTGGTTTCTCTCCCATAACTCATAATATTTTTGTGGGGTTATAGAAACTTTCTGTGTTGATTGTTGTGGTGTGAGAATATTGAGGGAAAACATTTTTTTTCTGAAAGTGAGTTTAATTTGAATTGTGTTGAATTTATAGAAGAAATTATATCTTTATAATAATGAGTATTTCATTAACATGTATTATCTTATAATTTCTTAAGCCTTTTTTGTTTCATCTGTGCTTTTAAAATTTTCTTCATGCAGGTAATATACATTCTTGTTAAGTAAATAATTTTGTATTTCATTTTGTAATGCTTATTATAAGTGGTAAATTGTAAAATTCAAATTCCATTGTCCATTGTTGGTGTATAGGAAAGCATTTGATGTTTGTATATTGATTCATATTCTGCAATTTCTATCTACTCACTTATTAGTTCCAGGAGTCTTATTTTAATTGTTCAGGATTTTCTACATAGTCATGTATTTTCAAATTAAGACACTTTTCCTTTCCAATCTACTCACTATATTTTTTTCCTTTTTCTTATTTTATTATGCTAGCTAGAAATTCCAGTTCAATGTTGGATAGCAGAGGTGAGAGGACATATCCTTGCCTTGATCTCTATCTTAGGGTGAAAGCATTCTGTCTCTCTCCAGCAAGCATGATGATATACATCCTTTATTAGGATAAGGAAGTTCTCTTCTATTCCTAGCTTTTGAAAGTTTTTAGTATGAATGGTATAGACTTTGTCAGATGATTTGTCTGAATCTATTAATATAATCACATTTCTCATCCTATTAATTTTACTAACACATCAAATTTCACCAATTGATTTATTAATGTTGTACCCGCTTTGTATTCCTGGAATGGAACCCACTGTGTTAAAATGCATTATTCTTTTTATATATTTCTGGATTCAATTTGCTAGTACTTTTTGAGAATATTTACTTTCTGTTCATAAGAGACAGTAATAGTTTCCTCTAAAATGTCTTTTTCTAATTTTGATATTAGGCTGATATTGAATTCATAAAATGAGTTGCTAAGTGTTTCTTTATCTTCTGGAAGGAATTGTGTACAATTTATATTGAATCTTAAGTTTTTGGTGGAATGCACCAAGTATTCTTTAAATGTTTTAAAGTTCTAAGTCAATTTATGTAACTTATAAAGCACCTTTAGATTATTTGTTTCTCATTCAGTAAAAATTCTTGATTTGTGCCTTCTGACAAGTTGGTTCATTTCATCTATCAAATCCATGTTAATATTGTATTTTATTTCTAATATTCATGGGATCAGTAGTGATGAAACTTCTTTCATCCCTAATATTGGTAATTTGCTATTTCCCTTTTTAAATTTTTATTATCCTAGCTAGAAAATTACCAATTTTATTGACATACTTATTATTTTTCTGGTTTTTATTTCATTGGTTTCTCATTTAATACTTACTATTTTCTTCCTTCTGTTTATTTTAGTATAATTTCTTAGTTGCTTTCTAAAGTAAAAGCTTGGAATATTAATTATAGATAACATTTCTTTTCAAATATTTGCAAATAATTACATAAATGTCCCTTTAAATGCTGTCTTAGCTGTACCACAGAAAGTTTGATAAGTTGTATTCATATTCAGTGCAATATAATTTTGACTTTCTTTTGACACTTTTTGACTTATTATTTATATAGAAATGTGGCATTTAATTTTCAAACATGGAACATTTTCAGCTATCTTCCTGTTATGGACTTCTGACTTCATTACATTTTTATCAAAGAACATATTTTATATGATTTATATTCTTTTAGTTTCATCTATAATCTATATGTGGTCTATCTTGGAGAATGTCTCATGTGTACTTCAAAAGAATGTGTATTCTGTTGTTGTTGGATGGATTATGCTATAAATGTTGCTTAAATCAAGTTGATTGATAATACTATTCAGATCATCTATATCTTCACTGATATTCTGCTTGCTGGATCTATTAATTAATGGCAAAGGTCTTAAAGTCTCCAACCATAATGGTGGACTGTCCATTTCTTCTTTACTAGGCACATAAATGTTAAAGATTTGTATGTGCTTTAAAAAGTTAAAATCTTTAAGAAGTTCTGGGGAAATTCAAGATGTCTGCATTTCTAGTCTCAGTGTGGCTCTGGATTCAAACAGCAGGAGGACCGCTTCTCTGTGAGTTGGTTAAAAGAGGGATTTTTCTAGAATTCAATATTGGACAGAGTGCCTTAGAGACTCAGAAATGTGGGTACACTAAACAGAGAAGAAAGACTACATTGGTAATTACCATTTTAGTCGTCATAGTAGGAACCAAGTATGTAGCTTAATGATGTGTATTAGTTGCAGTGGTTGTTGCTATTATTTGTTTCTGCCTATTCTGTGAGGTGTTGGGAACATACAGGGACACAGGGTAGAAACTCTGCTGTTGAACTAAACTCAAACAAAAGACAGTATACCTTGTTCCACACACAAATTAATGACACTCTGGCTATGCTTTAATATAAATAATAGAAGAGACAAAAATCCCAACTAGTGACCAGGCCCCAAGTAGAAATGGCTGGGGGTGGGCCCCCAGGTCTCACCTGTAGATATCCATTGTTATAGCAAAAACAAAGGAATAAAAGAAAGAGTGTGTACACCACACCTGAAAGTAAGTCTCAGTTCAGATCACCCTGAGACACTTTGGCAAGTGAAGTCTGTGCCCTACAAATCTAAACATACCAATAACATAATGAGGTATAAACAGTAATAAAAAGCCTTTCAACAAAGCAAAGCCCAAGATCAAATGGCTTCTAAGCTGAATTCTACCAAACATTAAAGAACTAGTGCCAATATTCCTCAAATTATTTCATGAAGCCAGTAGTTCACTCATACCAAAATCAGACAAGGACATATCAAGAAAGGAAAACTATAGACCAATATCCCTGATGAAATTAGATGCAAAACTACTTAATAAAATATTAGTAAATCATGTTTAACAACATATTTAAAGATTGTATACGACGACCAAGTTGTTTTTATTTCAGAGATGTGAGGATGGTTTAATATGTGCAAATCAATAAATGTAATTCATCATATTAACAGAATTAAGGACAAAAGTCACTTAGTAATATCAATAGATACAGAGAAGATTTGTGACAAAATTCAGCACACATTCATGATAAAAACTCTAAAGAAACTAGGGATAAAAGGAACACAACTCAACATCACAAAGGCTATTTACAGAAAACTCAAAGACAACCTCATAATAAATGGGGAAAAACTGAAAGCATTTCCTTTAAAATCTGGGAAAAGACAAGTATGTCTACTCTTACCACTCCTAGATCATTAGAGCTAAAAAACAAGTTTGGCAAAGTACTAGGTTACAAAATAAACATACAAAACACAATAGGTTTCCTATTTACCCAAAACAAATCTCGTGAGAAAGAAATCAGGGAAATAATTCCATTCACAATATCCTCAAAAAAATACCTAGGAATACATCTACCCAAGGAGATGAAAGACCTCTCCAATGAAAACTATGGAACATTGAAGAAAGAAATTGAAGAAGAGCCCAGAAAATGAAAAATCATGTCTATGGATAGGCAGAATTATTAATGCTAAAAGAGCCATATTTCCAAAAGCAATATACAGATTCAATGCAATCCCCATAAAAATACTATGACATTCTTCTCAGAACTAGAAAAAAAAGTCATTTGGAGGAATAAAAGACCCAGATTAGCCAAAAAAAAGTGATACTAGAGGCCTCACAATGCCTTGACTTCAAATTATACTACAGGGCTATAGTAAAAAAAAACTGCTTGGTCCTAGCCTAAAAACAGATGCATAGGCCAATGGTACAGAATAGAAGACACAGAGACAAACTCACACATCTATAGTAATCTGATCTTGGACAAAGGTGCCAAAACATATATTGCAGAAAATACAGCCCTTTTAACGAATGGTGCTGGGAAAAACTGGTTATCCATATGTAGAAGAATGAAACAGGCCTTTATCTCTTACCCTGCACAAACATCGACAAAATGGATCAAAGGCATAGGAATTAGACCAGAAGCTATGCAGTTCCTCGGGAAAATGTAGGCTCAACACTCCAGCTTATAGGTACAGGCAAGAACTTCCTCAATAGGTTCACTAAAACTCAGGAAATAATATCAAGAGTTCAAAAATGGAACAGAATCAAACTAAAAAGTTTATGTTCAGCAAAGGAACCAATTAGGAATGTGAAGAAAGAACCCTCAGAATTGCAATCTACTATTCTGACAGGATTAATATCTAGAATATATAAGAACTCAAAATCTTTACACCAAAACCTCAAATAACACAATTAATAAATGAGTAAATGAGTTAAACAGACACTTAGCAAAAGAAAAAATCAAAAGACCAACAAATATATGAAAAAATGTGCAACCCCATTAGCTATTAGGGAAATGCAAATTAAAACTACAGAATGGCAGTCATGAAGAAGAATAAAATTATGGCACTTGCAGGCAAATGGATGAAGTTGCAGAATACCAATGCTAACTGAGATAAGCCAATCCCCCCCAAAAAACAAAACCATCCTCTGATAAGAGGATGATGATACATAATGGGGGGTGGGAGGGAGGCAAGAATGGAGGAAGGATGTATAGAGGAAAAAGAGGGGTGGGAAGGGTGGGGGAAGGAAAAATAAGAGAATGAAACAAACATCATCACCATATGTACATGTATGATTACACAAATGGTATGACTCTGCTTCATGTAAACCAGAGAAACAAGTTTTACAGCATTTGTTTACAATGAATCAAAAGAAATAATTTATAAAAAAAGAATACAAACAATAATAAATGCTAGAGAGGATGTGGAAAAAAAAAGAACACCTTCACACTGTTGGTGGGACTGAAGACTAGAGCAATCACCATGGAAATCAGTATGGAGCTTCCTCAAAAGAATAGACTTGGAAACAACGAGTGACCAAGATATGCCACCTCTGGGTATTTACCCTGAAGAATTAAAGTCATCACACTACCCTGATACATGCATACCCATGATTATAGCAGCACAATTCACAATAGTCAAACTATGGAACCAGCCTAGGTGTCCATCAATGGATGAATGGATAAAAAAAAAAAAGTGTATATATATATATATATATATATATATATATATATATATGGAGTTTTATTCAGCTACAAACAAAAATGAAATTATGACATTTGCAGGAAAGTGGATGGAAATAGACACCATCATGTTAAGTGAAATAAGTCAAACTCAGATGTTTAAGGGTTGTATGCTTTCTCTCCTATATGGAAACTAGAGAGGAAAAAGGAAAACAAAGGTGGGGGTGGATCTCCTAAAAATGAAATAGAGATCAGGAGAGGAAAAGGAAGCAGGGGATGAAAGAAGGGGAAGAAGTGGGGAAGTGCTGGTGAGTGATATTGGTCAAATTATATTGTTATATTATGTGCATGTATGAATATGTAACAACAAATTTCATTAATATGTATGAGTATAATGCACCAATAAAAACGTGGGGAAAATCTTGAACTATTATATAATATTCTTCTTTATCCCAATTTATCTTCTTTTTTCTGAAGTCTGATTTGTCTGAAATTAATACAGCTACTCTAGTTCTTTTCTTCACTTTGGTTCATATTAGTTATAAATAAACATTAGGATATGATTTGACATAATTATAAAAACATGGATTATAATTTGCTCCAATTCAGTGTCCAGTACTTACTCTTACCCTTTCCTCCTCCCTCTCTCGGTTCCATTTCCTCTATTTTACTAGTATTTCTACCAATTATTTCGGTTAGTGTTGGCATGATGTTTTAGTCTATTTGAATCTTTATAGCTGTTCTTGTACACAACATACACGTTGGACTTATTTTCTGAAAATCAATTTTGATGACCTCTACTTTTAACTGATGCACTTAAACAATTCACATTAAGTGGTTATTGTTCTACCATCTTCATATCTATTTTTTATTTATCTTTCTTTCTTGTTTTTCTTCATCTTTTTCTGTGTTCTTTGGTTTTAATAAATTATTTTATATGATCTCAGTTCATCCCCTTTATTGAAATATAATTTATAGTGATTATTTTAAATTTTTATTTTGAATGACAAATAGAAATATTAAAAAATCTATGTATTAGTGATGTAACATGTAATGTTCTTAAATATGTATACATTGTATAATGCTCAACTCTGGTTAAACATGTCTATCTTCTTAAACAATTGTTATTTTTTTAATCGCCAAAACTTGCAAAATCCTTTCTTCTAGCTTTTTGAAATTCAAAGTAAATTATTTTTATCCATAATATTTCTGGTACAATAGTACACCAGAATTTCTTGCTCCTATCTAACTACAACTTAGTAACCATTGATCAAATTTTCCCCATTTTTCTACTCTCTACTCTCCCCAACCCTTGGTAATCACCACTCTACACCCAAATTCTATGATATTAATATATTTAGACTTCATATATGACTAATATTATGTGGTCCTTGTCTTTTTGGGCTTGAATGATTCCACTTAACATCATTAGTATCTCTTGTGTGAATTCCATTGAATATTCTACACAGATGATAATGCAATTGACAAAAAAAATTTACTTCTTTTGTAAACTGATGCTTTTTATTATATTTTCTAGTCTGATTTCAGTATATGTGTGGATGTCTTTTCGCCACAAGTATGATGTAAGCTATTGGATTTTTGCAGACGCTCTTAACCAGTTTGAGAAATTTTTCTTCTATTTCTCGTTCACTAAGAGTTTTTAAAAATAAAGACTAGATGTTGGATTTTGTAAAACATTATTCTGAATTTACTAAGATGATCACATGGCTTTTCAGTTTTAGTTTTTCAATGAGAATTATACATACATATATATATATATATATATATATATATTGCGGGGGTATACTGGAGATTGAACTCAGGGGCACTCAAGCACTGAGATACATCCGTAATCCTATTTTGTATTTTATTTACAGACAGGGTCTCACTGAGTTGCTTAGAATCTTGCTTTGGATGAGGCTGGCTTTGAACTTACAATCCTCCTGCCTCAGCCTCCTGAGCCACTGGGATTACAGGTGTGCACCACTGCACACAGACTGACTTTCAAATGTTTAACCAGCACTTCATTCAGGACAAATCTTACATGATCATGGTGCACTGTTTCTTTGTTTGCTTATATTTATAGACTCTGTACTTCATTCTTGGTAGTTCCTATTGCTATGTCTTCAATAGCATGAATTTCTCCTTCTGCTGTATCTAATACATTATTGATTCCATCCTCTGGACTTGTTATCTCGATATTATAGTTTTCAGTTCGATGAGATGATTATGGATCTATTTCATAGTTTCCATGTCTCTACCTAATTTTCAAGCATATGAAATACTGTCATTTTAACTATTTATTATCCTTATTAGCTAATTTCAAATATGTACCAGTCCTGGGTTATATTTTATTTCTCAAAGTATTTTTAATTTGATTTTTCTTACTTTAGTGAGTTCAAACATATTTTAATATTATTAAAACCTAGTTTTATAACTTTCTTGTGAATTGTCTGTTCATGTCTTTTCCACATTTTTCTATCAGGTTTCAGGTTCTTTGTTCTGAAAATTTTAAGAGTTCATAAGTATTAGTGATATTAATGGTCTATGTTACAAATTCTTCCATTTTTAAGTTGTCTTTTGAATTTGTTTTCAATGGTTTTCTTCTGCCTTTAAAATTTTAAGCAGTTCTGTACATCCTGGGCGAGAAAGCTACCAGTGGACAACAGCAAGTGAGTGCACATAGGAAACCCCAGGAAACCCAACCACGACAAAGGGTACCCAGGTGAGACTCTCAGGTAAACTGAACTTGCTAGCTGATAAGTGCGATAGTTAGCACTTATCTTTATGGCCAAAACATGAAAGGGAGATCCTTTACCCAGAGAATTACATGGACAAAACTTGATCACACTCTTCCTCAACTAAGAAACTGGAATCTTGTTAGAACTATTCATAAAAAAATGAATCCCACCAGTGTCTCATCTGTGAGATAAGCTCCAAAGACAGTAGGGTGCTAACAGTGGCAGCAGTAAAATAAGGAGATATTAGTGTCTAGATTGTGTAAATATTTGTTGAGAAGACATTTGCACCTGAGTCTCACACACCTTTGGTTAAGGCAAGCTCCTCTTTGTGAATATCCATCATTCTTAGGTTGCTATTTCTTGCAAGCCCAGAATAACTTCTGCCATGTGAATATTTGCCTCATTGCCCCCTATATCGTTAAAACCAATTATAGTGTTACACCTGTTGAGATGAGCATGGCCCCCATATTTGGAATATTGCTAGGATACCCAGTGGACCAATACTATTGAAAACAGACTAAAAGCAGAAATTTCAGAATGGAAAACTGAGGAGAGCTACTTGAACACTGCAGAAAAGAGACAAAATAGAAAAGCTTGCTGGTGGTAGCCAAGAAGTGAGGCCTTCAAGATACATAAGAGAACTTTTTAGACAAGAAGTGGAACACTTCACATCTCCAAAGAATTAAATATGGTCACATTACTAGGGATAGTAAGATGTGTACAATCTAGATAATGATGAAGAGTGGGAGAGATCAGAATGTACCACTGAATGGCAGGGTAGCAGGTCAGTTTGGGAGGCTCCTTAGGAGGGCTAAAGAAATTTCCCCTTTCTCCAACCAGAACATCTTTGTGCCCCCAACACGCAGAGGAGTCAGGATGGGACTCTGTGACATCTAAGCCTCCTTCTCCTCTTCCTTCTCCTTCTGTTCCTCCTACCCCTGCAGTTAAAGCCAAGAAAAAGAGAGGGCCAACCAACCCAGCCATTATCACCAGCTGAAAAAGAAACTCAATTGGGATGGTCTAAAACTTGAAACTATCTGCAGTCCAGCACTGAAATATGATTAACCATGTAGACAGTAAATATTATACCAAGTTGTTAACAATGTTGTTGAAAATATAAATCCACCTGATTTGGGATGTGTGTATTTGTATGTTCTCTCATGCCAGGGATGGAGAAAGGAAGAGGGAAGCAAGTGTGTGTGAATGGAAGGAAATGGTTTCCCTGGGGGTGGGGGAATCAGACCAATAGTTCCACAGTCAGACATTGAAGGTAAGGACTGAGTCAGCACTGAGCACTGGAGACTAATCCCCCTTAACATTTTATCCCTATGAGAACAGGAAATGAACTTTGTGTTTCTACCTGTATGGGGATAATAGGGAAAACAAGAGAGTGAGAGGTGTGATGAGTGGATTGACAATGACACCCCTCTAAAATGGTAGGCAATAAGTTCCTCTGCAGGCCACTAACATCATAAAGGTGTTTGGTTTACTCTAGCCTATGATGTAAGCAATTGATCATCTCACCCTACTAAAATATTTCACCCTACTAAAATTTCATACAAAGGACAAACAATGGTGTTTTTGGAGCCCTAAACCCCCAAACCAATTAGGCTACTTTCTTGCTAAGAAGCTTAGTGTGATGCAGTGGCCTACCAAGGGCAGTGGGAGTAGTCTGCATCTGACAGGTACTGCCTGAAAATAATTATACTACCAAAATTAAGCCCTGTAAAATTTGGTCCTATTTTTGTTACCACTTTCATGCTCCACAACTTTTAAATAATGTTGGAGGTCAGTAATTACTCTTTCCCCCAAAAAAAAATTTTTGTTGGTCTCAGTTTTTAAAATGTGTTGTGATTTGTGTTCTTTTATTATTTACACATACACACACACACACATATGAATAAGTGAACTTCACATTACATCATTTTCAGTAATCATCCTTTAAGTCATTGGATTCATCAAGGGAGTCAGCTTGACAAGCTTCCTCCTTTATAGCTGGCCCCCAACCCTGACTGACAAAGTCACCACTCTTCCTTTCTTCAGGAAGTTCTTCATGGTCAGCATTGTCTGAGATCACTTCCAGCATGTTTTCAATCTGCAAGCCCTGCGGTAACGTCGGATGGACATAGCCTATGCTTAAACTGTATATCTGCAACAAAAAACAATACCATGCAGATTGTACAGGTAATTCTCCATTGAATTAAATTTTGAAAAATTTATGTCTAAGACAAGAAGGAGAGAGGGAGGAAGTAGTGAGAAAAGTATGAAGCAGAGTTTTCCCACATTTTAGGTTGCCAGTAGGTTTACCCTTTTCTTTTGAATGTCTTTCATTCAATGCTTTTTGGACCAGGAGGTGGGACTATTATTAAATTACTTCCTTAAGCCAAAAAAAAAATTTATGTCTAAATTTAAAAAGTGTGACCTCTGACCTCTAAGGTACAAATTTTTGAGTACAAGACTTTGCTGTATTTAAACATAAAATTTTATAATAATTTTGAGTACCATCTCTTTTTTGACTCTACTTTTTTTGGAACTGGAGACAAAGTCAAGGACTTTCTGAATACAAGGCAGACGCTTTGCCACCGAGCTACATCCCAGCCCAATTTTGAGTAATATATTTAAAGGGGCAAGTTAGTCTTTCTAAATTGTCAATTAAGACTAGAAAAAAGCAAGAAAATAAAGCATTCCATTAGATGTGGTTGCTTAAATCGTACCTTTTGCAGATATTTCAGTGTTCTTAAAAAGTCCTCTATTTTTATTTTCACAATTATATAAAGATCAATATAAGTATTAGAGTATGTTTATTTTCTGAACAATATAATTTATTAATATTGGAGAAAATTCTTTCTATTGAGGGGGAAATAAAAGAAAACATTTCTCCATGGTATGGAATACACTGTTTGCTAATGATGAGAGACATTTAATTGCCTAAAACTTTTTATAATTCAGCTCTAATGTCCAGGCCTTTTGTATGGATTTGGCTGAGGTATTTCCCTTCCATTCCTGGTCTACTAAGTGTTTCTATAAGGAATACCTGTTATGTTCTGTCAAATGCTCATTCTGCATCCATTGTTTCCTTTTTCAGTTTGTTCATAATGTGAACGACATTGATTGATTTTTTAAACATTTAGGCAACACTGCATTCCTGAAACTAACCCCTCCTGATCAGGGTACTGTCTATGCTGTGTCTCATTCTAGATGGCTTCTGCTTCTATGCTTTTGAGTATAAACATTTCTTTCTGCTATGTATAATTTATTGTTAATCTTATTAACATATTTTTATAATAAGCACTATTTTTAATCTCTCTGAGTAAAAATTGGGTATTTCTATGTCTTCCATGTTCAAAACTGTTTGAATATCTAGAAAGCAACAACTATTTTTTTTTTTTGCTTTTCTTTTTTTTTTTTAATTTTTAATTTTAATTAAAAATCATAAATTTACATTGGGCAATGTTGTTTGATTCATTTTGTTATTTTGTCCCCTTCCCCCCTCCCCTCCCACCCCTCTTTTCCCTCTATACATTCTTTTCTTCCTCATTCTTACCACCCTCCTTATCCCTAACCCTAAACCTAACCCTAACCCTAACACTAACCCCTCCTACCCCCCACCCCCGTATGTCCTCCTCCGCTTATCAGCGAGATCATTCGTCCTTTAGTTTTTTGAGATTGGCTTATCTCACTTAGCATGATACCCTCCAATTTCATCCATTTGCCTGCGAATGCCATAATTTTGTCATTCCTCATGGCGGAGTAATATTCCATTGTATATATATGCCACAGTTTCTTTATCCATTCATCAACTGAAGGGCATCTGGGGTGGTTCCACAATCTGGCTATAGTGAATTGAGCAGCTATGAACATTGATGTGGCTGTATCTCTGTAGTGCACTGATTTTAAGTCCTTTGGGTATAGGCCAAGGAGTGGGATAGCTGGGTCAAATGGTGGGTCCATTCCAAGCTTTCTGAGGAATCTCCATACTGCTTTCCAGAGTGGCTGCACTAGTTTGCAACCCCACCAGCAATGTATGAGTGTACCTTTTTCCCCACATCCTCGCCAACACCTGTTGTTGCTTATGTTCTTGATAATCGCCATTCTAATTGGGGTGAGATGAAATCTTAGGGTAGTTTTGATTTGCATTTCTCTTATTACTAGAGATGTTGAACATTTTTTCATATATCTGTTGATTGCTTGTAGATCTTCTTCTGTGAAGTGTCTGTTCATTTCCATAGCCCATTTGTTGATTGGATTATTTGTATTCTTGGTGTAGAGTTTTTTGAGTTCTTTATAGATTTGGGATATTAGCGCTCTATCTGAAGTATGATTGGCAAAGATATTCTCCCACTCTGTAGGCTCTCTCTTCACATTACTGATTGTTTCCTTTGCTGAGAGAAAGCTTTTTAGTTTAAATCTATCCCAGTTGTTGATTCTTGCTTTTATTTCTTGGGCTATGGGAGTCCTGTTAAGGAAGTCTGCTCCTAACCAAACAAGTTGAAGGTTTGGGCCTACTTTTTCTTCTATAAGATGCAGGGTCTCTGGTCTGATTCCGAGTTCCTTGATCCATTGTGAGTTGAGTTTTGTGCAGGGTGAGAGATAAAGGTTTAATTTCATTCTGTTGCATATGGTTTTCCAGTTTTCCCAGCACCATTTGTTGAAGAGGCTATCTCTTCTCCATTGCATATTTTTAGCAACTTTGTCTAGTATGAGAAAATTGTATTTATTTGGGTTTGTGTCCGTGTCCTCTATTCTGTACCATTGATCTACCTGTCTATTTTGGTACCAATACCATGCCGTTTTTGTTACTATTGCTTTGTAATAGAGTTGAAGATCTGGTATTGCGATACCACCTGCTTCGCTCTTTCTACTGAGGATTGCTTTAGCTATTCTGGGTTTCTTATTCTTCCAGATGAATTTCATAATTGCTTGCTCTATTTCTGTAAGGTACATCATTGGGATTTTAATTGGAATTGCATTGAATCTATATAGCACTTTTGGTAGTATGGCCATTTTGACAATATTAATTCTTCCTATCCATGAACATGGGAGATCTTTCCATCCTCTAAGGTTTTCTTTAATTTCTTTCTTTAGTGTTCTGTAGTTCTCATTGTAGAGGTCTTTCATCTCTTTTGTGAGATTGATTCCCAAGTATTTTATTTTTTTTGATGCTATTGTGAATGGGGTAGTTTTCCTAATTTCTCTTTCTGAAGATTCATCACTTATGTATAAAAATGCATTGGATTTATGAACATTGATCTTGTAACCTGCTACTTTACTGAATTCACTTATGAGTTCTAAGAGTTTTCTGGTGGAATTTCCAGGTTCCTCTAAATATATAATCATGTCATCAGCAAACAGGGATAGTTTGAGTTCCTCTTTTCCAATTCGTATCCCTTTAATTTCTTTGGTTTGTCTAATTGCTCTGGCTAGAGTCTCAAGAACAATGTTGAATAGAAGTGGTGAAAGAGGGCATCCCTGCCTTGTTCCAGTTTTTAGGGGGAATGCTTTCAGTTTTTCACCATTTAGAATGATATTAGCCGTGGGCTTAGCATAAATGGCCTTTACAATGTTAAGGAATGATCCCACTACCCCAATTTTTTCTAGTGTTTTGAGCATGAAGGGATGCTGTATTTTATCGAATGCTTTTTCTGCATCTATTGAAATAATCATGTGATTCTTAACTTTTAGTCTGTTGATATGGTGAATGACATTTATTGATTCCCGGATGTTGAACCAACCTTGCATCCCTGGGATAAAACCCACTTGATCGTGATGCACTATCTTTTTAATATATTTTTGTATGCGATTTGCTAAAATTTTGTTGAGAATTTTTGCATCGATGTTCATTAAGGATATTGGTCTGAAATTTTCTTTCCTCGATGTATCTCTGTCTGGTTTAGGTATCAGGGTGATATTGGCTTCATAGAATGAGTTTGGGAGGGTTCCCTCCTCTTCTATTTTATGGAATACTTTGAGAAGTATTAGAATGAGCTCTTCTTTAAAGGTTTTGTAGAACTCGGCTGAGAACCCATCTGGTCCCGGACTTTTTTTTGTTGGTAGGCTTTTCATGACCTCTTCTATTTCATTGCTTGAAATTGATTTATTTAAGTTGTGTATATCTTCCTCGTTCAGTTTAGGCAATTCATATGTCTCTAGAAACTTATTGATGTCTTCGAAGTTTTCTGTTTTGTTGGAGTATAGATTTTCAAAATAGCTTCTAATTATGTTTTGTATTTCACTCGTGTCTGTTGTGATATTTCCTTGTTCATTCCGAATTTTAGTAATTTGAGTTTTCTCCCTTTTTCTCTTTGTTAGCGTGGCTAAGGGTTTATCAATTTTGTTTATTTTTTCAAAGAACCAACTATTTATTTTGTTAATTTTTCCGATTGTTTCTTTTGTTTCAATTTCGTTGATTTCAGCTCTGATTTTAACTATTTCCTGTCTTCTACTACTTTTGGTGTTAGTCTGCTCTTCTTTTTCTAGGGCTTTGAGCTGTAGTGTTAAGTCGTTTATTTGTTGATTTCTACTTCTTTTGTTGAATGCGCCACATGAAATAAATCTTCCTCTCAGTACTGCTTTCATAGTGTCCCAGAGATTTTGATATGATGTGTCTTTGTTCTCATTTACTTCTAAGAATTTTTTAATTTCCCTCCTGATGTCTTCTGTTATCCATTCATCGTATAATAGTGTATTATTTAATCTCCAAGTATTGGAGAAGTTTCTGTTTTTTATTCTGTCATTTATTTCTAATTTCAGTCCATTATGATCTGATAGAGTACAAGGTAGTATCTCTATCTTCTTGTATTTGCTAACAGTAGCTTTGTGGCATAAAACATGGTCTATTTTAGAGAAGGATCCATGTGCTGCTGAGAAGAAAGTGTATTCATTCTTTGTTGGATGGTATATTCTATATAAGTCGGTTAAGTCTAAATTGTTGATTGTGTTATTGAGATCTATGGTTTCTTTATTCAATTTTTGTTTGGACGATCTATCCAGCGGTGAGAGAGGTGTGTTAAAATCACCTAGTATTATTGTGTTGTGGTCTATTTGATTTCTGGATTTGAGAAGGATTTGTTTGACGTACATGGATGAGCCAATGTTCGGGGCATAGATATTTATGATTGTTATGTCTTGCTGATTTATGCTTCCCTTAAGCAGTATGTAATGTCCTTCTTTATCCCTTCTGACTAGTTTTGGCTTAAAGTCCACATTATCTGAAATGAGGATGGATACTTCAGCTTTTTTGCTGTGTCCGTGTGCATGGTATGTTTTTTCCCATCCTTTCACCTTCAGTCTAGTGGTATCTCTTTCTATGAGTCTCTTGCAGGCAGCATATTGTTGGATTTTTCTTTTTAATCCAATCTGGCAGTCTATGTCTTTTGATTGATGAGTTCAGGCCATTAACATTCACAGTTATTATTGTGATATGATTTGTATTCCTATTCATTGGACTCATTTTTGTTTTTTGACATGATTTGGTTTCTCCTTTATTTGGCTATTCCTTTAGGCTAGTTCCTCCCGTTGCTGATTTACATCGTTGTTTTTCATCTCTTCCTCATGGAATATTTTGCTGAGAATGTTCTCTAATGCCGGCTTTCTTTTAGTAAATTCCTCCAGCTTTTGTTTATCATGGAAGGATTTTATCTCATCGTCAAATCTGAAAGTAAGTTTTGCTGGGTATAAAATTCTTGGTTGGCATCCATTTTCTTTCAGGACTTGGTAAATGTTCTTCCAGGCCCTTCTAGCTTTTAGGGTCTGGACTGAAAAATCTGCTGATATTCTTATTGGTTTTCCCCTGAATGTAATCTGATTCTTTTCTCTCGTGCCTTTTAAAATTCTGTCTTTATTTTGAATGTTAGGTATTTTCATATTAATGTGCCTTGGTGTAGGTCTGTTGTAATTTTGCATATTTGGAGTCCTATAAGCCTCTTGTACTTGGATTTCCATTTCATTCTTGAGATTTGGGAAATTTTCTGATACTATTTCATTGAATAGATTGTTCAGTCCTTTGGTTTGTTTCTCTAAGCCTTCCTCAATCCCAATTATTCTTAAATTTGGCCTCTTCATGATATCCCATAATTCTTGTAGATTCTGTTCATGATTTCTTACCATCTTCTCTGTTTGGTCAACCTTGTTTTCAAGATTAAATATTTTGTCTTCAATATCTGAAGTTCTGTCTTCCAGGTGATCTATCCTATTGTTTATGCTTTCTATGGCGTTTTTAACTTGGTTTATTGTTTCCTTCATTTCAAGGATTTCCGTTTGGTTTTTTTTTCAGTATCTCTAACTCTTTATTGAAATGCTCTTTTGCTTCTGTTATTTGCTCTTTTAACTGTTGATTAGTGCGTTCATTTAATGCCTGCATTTGTTCTTTCATCTCCTCGTTTGCTTCCCTGATTGTTTTAATTATGTACATTCTGAACTCCCTTTCGGACATTTCTTCTGCTGTGCTGTCATTGGGTTTTATTGATATAGTATCTAGGTTTCTTTCGGACATTTTCTTCCCTTGTTTTCTCATATTGGTCAGATGTCAATGGGACTCTGTGATATTGTAGATTTCCTCTATTTGCTTATAGTGACCCTGTAGATTTCCAGTGTATCACCTACCAGCCTTCAGTAGCCAGAAGTCTTGGATTAATTTGATAATGCAGTGCTTCTGAAGAACGCTGCCCCTAGCCCGCTACAGGTTCCAGGGAGAGAGACCTGGAGAGGTCTCTTGTTGCACAGCCCTGGTTCCAGAGGGTGGTTGGAGGTTGGAGGTTTCCACTGGCTTTGGGACTTGTGGCTGGCTCTGTGTAGACAGGCTCTCACTGGGTGATTTGCCCCGAGAAGCTAGCCTAGAGAGGCGCTTCCTGCTGGAGGGGGGCTGGGCTGCTTGGGGAAGTCCCTGGCGCCCTGTGCTGGTCACTGAAGCAACCTGTGGGCGGGCTGTAGCTGGCTGTGGGCGGGCTGGAGCTGGCTGGGGCGGGCCGGAGCTGGCCCCGCTTCTTCTGTGCAGAAGGGCTCTCACTGGGAGGCCTGTTCCTAGAGGCTGGAGGATCTGTCCCTGTGGGCGAAGCCCACCGCCAGACTGCACTGAGCTGCCTGGGGGAGACGCTATCTGCCCTGTCCCACTCTACTAAGCCACTCGAATCCGGGCCTGCCGCCCAGCTGATCTTCGTTGGGTGGGGGAGACTCACCCTGTGGTTCTATCTTAGTCCGAGTCTCTCAATGCCTCCCCTTCTTGAATCCTGAGTTCTGGGGCGACTGGAGATGCAGTCACCCTCTAGTCCGCCATCTTGGATCGCCGCTTGGAAAAAGCCTGCAGCTGGAGGGGGACAATGCTGTCTGGAGAGGTCTCTGGCTGCCCAGCCCTGGTCCCAGAAGCCACTTGCGTGTCGACTATCTCCACTGGCTTGGCGACTTGTGGCTGGCTCTGCGTCGAGAGGCTCTCACTGGGCGGTCTGCCCCGGGAAGCTAGCCTAGATAGGCGCTTCCCGCCGGAGGGGGCTGGGCTGCTTGGGGGAGTCCCTGCACCCTGTGCTGGTCACAGAAGCAACCTGCGGGCGGGCCGGAGCTGGCCGCGCTGCTTCTGTGCAGAAGGGCTCTCACCTGGGGTCCTGTTCCCAGAGGCTGGAGGATCTGTCCCTGTGGGCGGAGCCACCGCCAGACTGCACTGAGCTGCCTGGGGGAGACGCTATCTGCCCTGTCCCACTCTACTAAGCCACTCGAATCCGGGCCTGCCGCCCAGCTGAGCTTCGCTGGGTGGGGGAGACTCACCTCGTGGTTCTATCTTAGTCTGAGTCTCTCAATGTCTCCCCTTCTTGAATCCTGAGTTCTGGGGCAACTGGAGATGCAGTCACCCTCTAGTCCGCCATCTTGGATCGCTGCTTGGAAAAAGCCTGCAGCTGGAGGGGGACAATGGTGCCTGGAGAGGTCTCTGGCTGCCCAGCCCTGGTCCCAGAAGCCACTTGCGTGTCGAATATCTCCACTGGCTTGGGGACTTGTGGTTGGCTCTGCGTTGAGAGGCTCTCACTGGGCGGTCTGCCCCGGGAAGCTAGCCTAGAGAGGCGCTTCCCGCCGTAGGGGGCTGGGCTGCTTGGGGGAGTCCCTGGCGCCCTGTGCTAGCAACGACTATTTTAATGCCCTTATCTAATTCTAAAATCTATCTATTGTAGGTCAGTTTCCATTTTCAGGAATTTTTGCATTTTTTATTTTAAATTTTTTTTAATTCTTAATTTATCTTAGTCTGCCTTGACTGATGTAACAAAATGTCATAAACTAGGTGACTTCTATGTAACTGAAATTTATTTGTTACAGTTCTAGAGGCTGAGAAGTCCAAGATAGATTTATTAGCACATTTGGTGTCTGATGAAGTCTCATATCTTGGTTCATATCCAGTGTCTTTTCATTGTGTTCTCAAATGTCAGAAGGGGTAAGGGATCTCTTTGGGGCCTCTTTTACAAGGGAAATAATCCCTTTCATGAGGAGCTTTATTTCCTTAACCTAGCCACATCCCACAGACCCTACCTCCTAATACTATCATCTTCAATGCTACAATAGAAGTTCATCTTATTAATTTTAGGGGGACACACATATTCAGTCAATTGCACTTACCTTAGTGAGGTTAAACAGCTTTAATAGAGATAAGGGTTCATTCTATATCTTTCTTACGATTTCTGTATCTTATGATTTGTTGCTCATATTTTTCTATTAGCTTTTGGGTCCTTTGTCCAAATCCTTTTAACGTTTTGACAAATTAGAACTATTGGCCCTCTAAGCTATAAATATTCTGTAGCCTTCTAAGCTACAAATGCTTTTTCCAGTTGATTTCTGATTTATTTTGTGTACTATTTTGTTATATCTTTAAAAATGTTGAGCAATGTGATACATCTTGGTTAAGTAAACAACCAGTGGACATCAGGAAGTGAGTGTTGCATAGTATACCTTGGGAAGGCCCATTAAGTCAAATGATTGTGTGTTCAGGTAAGGACAACAAGATGGCTGAACCTGCTAGTCAGTCAATTAGGAACCTAAACCTGGGGTGAACCACAGGACACCTTTTTTCCAAGGCCATAACCCAAATGAGAGATCTTCTGTCTTTAAGCCTATAAGGACAGGATTGATCACACAGTATCTCTTTCCCTCAGAATTGGAAGCTTGTTATAGCCAGAGCTGACTTCATACATATGCAACCACACACAAGCAGAGAAGGTCCTGGGCCTGGAAGGGCTTCATGAACTTGGTTTACTGCTCTGCTATAGGAGTCTTGAAATTTGTCCTAGTTTTTAACAAGACCCCATTTTCATTTTACACTACACTTGGAAATTATTTAGTTGATTTTGTCCCCACCCACAAACTGGAATCAGAATTTCTGTGGCAAGGCCTGGAGCTCCAAGCTATTCTGTGACTCTCACCTCCTGCTTCACTGGGAAACACATGAAGTTGTAGACAGAAAACAAGTGTATGTTTCTCAGGACACACCTCCCAGCAGGTTCTCATGCTGGCCTACTGTGACTCCCGAATCTGGCATGCATGCAAATCCAAGACACCAAATGTTGGAGCCTTCTGTCTACATCTGGAAAATGCATATGGAACATGTTCCTTCACTTGCAATTCAACCCATACTTTAAAACCCAGGGCAGCCTTACAAGTAGGTAATAGAGGCTGCCTGCTGAAGTTGAAATCCTTGAATACTGTTGACTTCTAAGTTTTGAAGTGAGGCCATGACCCGCGGGAGACTTGTGGTGTTCTTTGCCTCTTACTCGGAAGAAAGGAGCTGGCAGAGGCTTTGTAGGTTGTCAGGACATCAAAAGGCCCTTCTGACCTTTTTATAATTGCAAAGAATCCAGCAACATCTGGATGAGATTTTTGCCTCAAGCACTCACAATTCCAACATGAGGAAAAGGTGATGAGCAAAATATGCTTGTCAGATGCCAAAAGCAGCAGAGGATGTGGAAGAGCTCGGATAAAACCTTGCTTGTCTTGCTGGTGCATGGTTCAAGTCAAACAAAAAGGTTTTGTCTTTTTTGGAAACCCTGTTTTTCCCCATCTACTCCAACAGCCATGAAGATCTGAGAAAGCAGACTTCAAATGCAGATGACCACATATTCTGGAGGATGGTACATTCAGGGCACCACAAGCTGCTCTTTTCATCCCTTCCTTTTATAACTTGCTAGCTAAAAATCAGAGCTCTTGCCTGCCATATAGAATGTGAGCCATATCATCTTTTCTTTTACAGTCACTCCGAGTTGAAAGTGACCTAACTACAGAAAAGGGCATTTCACACCTGCCAGGAATTTATCCAGAAGGAGTTCCTTTTGTACCGCCTCCTCTGCTAAGCTTTTTCCAAGGACAAGGATGAGCATGATATTTGTGCTTCCTAAGTGGTTTGTGGTACAACAGCTCAAACCATATCAGCAATTCCAAGCCCTCCTACATTTCAACAAATTTTTATGTCTTGAGCAGTAACTTTTGAAATTTGGCAGGAAATGAATTTTGTCTACTCTGAGTATTTAGAGTTGAAGCATCATGATAAATGGGCTTGGCAGTGATGGCATAAGTACTGTGGAAGGCATTTCAATTCTGACCTGTGACAGTGTTCATTGGAGCACTAGCTGAATAGGCTTTCCCATCCTTTATCTATGACATACAGGGAGAAGCTCATTCATAGGGAACAAAGATCTAAGTATGCTTTGCTAATAAAGTACCAGCTGATGTGCCTTGTAAAAAAGATGGAAGAGTTCAATTTTAAGGTGCTTTAACCCCTTTAGGCCCCTGTGGTATAATATGTCCTTTTCTCTGGTTTGTGTACCACAAATTTCACTCTTTCTCACCAATAGAAGCAGACTACTTGGGTTGAAAAGATTGCCAAATTCCAGTGATCAGACAATGATCTCTTAGGCAGGCTGGACCAATAGCTTTTTCTAGCCCTCATGCCAGCTTTATCTCATTGAAGATACTAGTTTCCAGAAATACATGAACGTCTGGAGTGCAAAAGATTCCAATCAGGAATAAGTAAACCTATTTCCACTTAACAAATGAATATGCTTCATACTGAAAAGGCAGAAAGACAAACACAATGTCCTACTGAAGAAAAACAAAGCTTCCAAATCATGTTTTTCTTACCTTTAAGCATCTTGCCCCACTTCTGCAACATGAAAAATGCAACATGTAAAAGAGACAACATGTTAAAAATGCAATATGTAAAACATTTATGAAAAAACACTATTCTCCCCACACTTGTTAGGATGACCATTATAAAAAATGAACAGAAAATAATGGTTGTTGGTGAGTATGCACACTAAAAGGAACTCTCATATACCATTTGTGAGAGTGTAAATTGGTGTAGCCATTATGGAAAACATTGTGAAGTTTCCCTCAAAAACTAACTGCAGTAGCCAGATGCGGTGGCACATGCCTGTAATCCCAGTGGCTGGGGAGGCTTTGCAGGAGGGTCATGAGTTTAAAGCCAGCTTTAGCAAAAGTGAGGCCCTAAGAAACTCAGTGAGACCCTGTCTCTAAATAAAATACAAAACAGGTCTGGGGATGTAGCTCAGTGGTTGAGTGCCCCTGGGTTCAATCCCTGGTATCTCCCCACCAAAAAAAAAAAAAAAAAAAAAAAAACTAAATGTAGAATTATTATATGGTCCAACTATCCTACCTCAGTATACTTATCTAAAGAATATGAAATTGGTATATTGAAGAGATATATGCCTTCCCATGTATATTGTGGCATTATTCACAATAGCCCAAAGGTGGAAATGTTCTAAATGTTCATTAAGAGATGCTATGTAAATACAGTAGAATATGTTTCAGCCTTACTAATGAAGGAAATTTTGTCTTATACTACAACATGGATGAACTTGGAGGACATTATGAAAAGTGAAATAAGGCAATCAGAGGGGCTAATATTTAATGAATTCACATATATGAGATATCTAATGTAATCAAACACACATAAGCAAAAAGAATGGTAGTTTTCAGGGCCTGGGGAGAGAGGGAATCAGCATACCTTCAGTTATTCAACATGAAAAAGTTCCTGAAGTCTAGTTATACAATGTACCTATTTGCAGAGGCGTTCTTAGTAACTTGCAAGTGGTTGGCTGCAAGTTGATGGGCTTGTGGTGGGCCAAGCTGATGCTCTCCAACCAGAAGGGTTGGAGTACAGAAAGAAACAGGTCACTCTAGGGACATATTCTACTTCACCTATTTTGCATTATGCATTACAATATATCACGTCTCTTCCTAAGTGAGTAAAATAAGACTCTATGTTTAGAAACATTGAAAGGGCCCTTGAATCACCTGCGCCTTCAAACGAAGCTCAAGCAAATTATGGTTCCTAACAAGCCAAGAAAAGAGGTGCCGTCAAGCAAGATGATTGGGAACAACGTGTGGAACCAGGGCGTCTTTGTCCTTTCAAGCTGCCATGACAAAAATTCCATAGGTAGAGTGGCTTATAAATAGCATAAATTAATTCTCAGAGACTGGCAGTCTGAGACCTCGTTGCCAACATGATCAGGTTCTGGTGAAGTCCCTCTTCTAGGTCACTATCTTCTTTCTGTGTCCTCAGATACTTCTTTGAGGCCTCATTTATGAGGGTGCCAATCTCAACCATTACAGTTCCACCTCTTCACCTAATCACCTGACACAGTCCATACATCCTCACCTTAGGGGTGAGGATGTTAGCGTGAATTGGGTGGAACACAAACATTCAGTGCACTATATGGGGCCAGACACAGAGAACACACTTAAAGAATGTCCATTTTCTTTGCATGATAATTCAGAAATAGCTATACAACCTGCTTAATCTTCTGAATATAAGAAACCATGCCTGCTTAATCTTCTGAATATAAGAAACCATGTAGGTTCCATGTTAGAAACAACAACTCAAGAGCTGGGGTTGTTAGAAAAATTAGATCTCATAAAGTAGACCTCAGCCAGGGGCAACTATTGCCCTTTGTAAGAAGGAACTGGATACACAGAGTCCACAGGCATGGGACAGAGGGACAGATGCAAGCCTAAACAGACTCAGTGGCTCAGAACCTCATCAGTTTGGGTGTCAAAACTCAGTTAAGAATATGGTTCCTAAAGGGACTCTAATCTATATCAATATTCTTTAGATAAACATGTGGGTCCCCAGGCCAAAGGGAGGAGGAGTGGGGCTCAGAGCACTGGGATGAAGGATGGGAGAATGGATGGAAGCAGACCAGGAACATTAATTAACCCCAGGCACAGAACACTCATTTGTAATCCCATCTTTGTGGTTTACATGGCATCTGAATATATGAATAAAGATCACTGCAGTAATGATGATAAATCCCACCACATTACGAATTGGGGCAGAAAGTGCTATGAGCTTCCTAGGAGATGGTGACATATCCCCCAACCTGACACTGAGGACTCAGGAGTGAACAAGCTGAAAAAGGACCCTTCCTTGGTGGAACTCACAGTCTAGCAGGGAAGGCAGATAATGAACACTTGAACACACACTCTAGAGCAGTCATCAGAATATGAAGCAAAATGAATCAGGGTAAGGGGCCCATGACTGACACACGTGAGGCTAGGGGTATCTGTGTCAAGGAAAATGTCTCTAAGGAGACAGAAGTATAGTATGGGAGTAAGCCTTTAAAAGATCTGGGGAGAGAGTTCCACTTAGCTAACAAAGCAAAAGCAAAGACTTTGAGGCATAAATGAACATGTGAGTCTGAGAGCTGCAGTAAGAGCAGCCTGGGGTTGTGCGTAAGGGAAAGGATAGGAGCAGAGATCAAAAAGTAATCAAAACATGGGCACTTCTAGGGGCTGTGTTTGGCTCAGTGGTACAGCACTTGCCTGGCATGCATAAGGCACTGGGTTCAAATCTCAGCACCACATATAAATAAATAAAATAAAGGCCTATCAACAACTAAAATTTAAAAAAAAAAATTTTTAAATGCCACTTCTAACCACTTCTCTTACTGTGCTCTTGTCCTGCAACTCCACTATCTCTTACCTGGATTCCTGTAATAGCCTCCATAACTGGTATTCCAGCTTCTAATCTTGGTATTGAAACTACTCTACTGCTTCCCAAATTCAGCTGTGCTTTATAATCATTTTGGAACTTTTTATTACTCTTAGTTTTTTTGTTTGTTTGTTTTTGTTGTCAGGAATTGAACCCAGGGTTGTTTAACCACTGAACCACATCTCCAGCCCTTTTTTTTATTAATTTATTTTTATTGTAAACAAATGGGATACATGATGTTTCTGTTTGTACATGGAGTAACAGCATACCATTTGCATATTCATACATTTACATAGGGTAATGATGTTTGATTCATTCTGTTATTTTTTCCTTCCCCCCACCCCTCCCACCCCTCTTTTCCCTCTATACAGTCCCTCCTTCCTCCATTTTTGCCCCCCCTCACCCCCCAATACATGTCATCATCCGCTTATCAGTGAGATCATTCATCTTTCGGATTTTTGAGATTGGCTTATCTCACTTAACATCCAGCCCTTTTTATGTTTATTTAGAGACAGGGTCTCGCTAAGTTGCTTAGGATCTGACTAAGTTGCTGAGGCTGGCTTGAACTTGCCATCCTTCTGTCTCAGCTTCCCAAGCCACTGGGATTACAGACATATGCCACGGCACTTGACTCAGAAACTTTTTTTTTTTTTTGCTAATTTGTGTTTAGAATTAATTTCTGTTCACCTACAATGTGTTCAGCACTGTCTTATAAATATTAGTTCACAATGTCTTCATGGCAGCCCTGTGAGGTCAGTTCTGCATTTAACCCAAAGTAAAGATGAGAACACCAAGAAGTTGAGCAGCTTACCAAGTCACAGTTAGTTGATGGTGATTTTGGTATCTAATCCATTTAATCTGTCTCCAGAGCATGCATTTTTAATGGCACAATAATATCCCCAATGGAATAATAATTTATTCTTGACAGGATGAAAATTTCTTATTCTAATTTTATATAAGGCATAGAAACATAGCATATAAATCATGAATTCTTTAGGGTTATCCAGAAAACGATAAACAATTGGATGCATATATATATTTATACAGAGAGATACCTATTATAAGGGATTGGCTCACAAGATTATAGAGGGCAGCAAGTCCAAAATCTTCAGGGAGGGTTAGCAAGCTACAGACTCAGGAGACTTGATGTTCCAGTTTGTCTGAAGGCAGTCTGCCACAGAAAGGAAAAGAGCTGGTGTTGTAGACTGTCCAAAGGTAGTCTTGTGAAGAATTCTCTCTTGCTCAGGAAAGACTGATCTTTTTATCTATCTATGCTTTCAACTGATTAGATGAGGCCCACCCATAGTATGGAGGGCACTCTGCTTTACTCAAAATTCATTGGATTAAATGTTAAACTCATCCAAAAACAATCTACTTACAGATACACACAGAATAATGTTTGACCAAATAGCTGGTTAATGTGGCCCAGCTAAGTTGACACATAAAACTAACCATCACAAATAAATATATAGCATATTTAGAAGTCGAGAATAGAATGGTAGTTATCAGAACCCGGGGAGAGTAGTGGGGGAGAGACTGGGAAGATTGATCAATGGGTACTAAGTTACATTTAAGAGCAAGAAGTCCTCATGTGCTATTGCATGGCACAGCAACTAAAGATAGAAGGAATGTGCTATTTATTTCAGAAAGCTAGAAGAGAGGAATTTGGAAGACATTTACATAAATAAATGCTAAATGTTTGGGGTGATGGATCTGTTCAGCCTGATTTAAACATTATACAATGCAGACATGTATCTAAACTTCACATGGTATCTCATTATTTTGTGTAATTTTTAATATTTTTAATGTACTGGTTAAAATAAATTTAAAAATCATAGGGGAGGCAAATGAAAATTAGGGTGACCATGAGCAGAAAGTTGAGAAACACTGTGTGTACAATGTTCTTCAAACATGCTGAGCTCACTCTGTCTCAGGGCCCTGGCACATCACAATTGGAACACTCTTCCTGAAGATAGGCACAGAACTGGCTCCTTCTTGATATGTGGGCCTCCCTTAAGAGACTTTCTCTGACTCTTCTAGCTAATCTTGTGCCCATACTTCTTCTATATGGATGCTGTGATATGCCATCCAGATTCACATCAGGGACTGAAGAACTTGTTTCTCCAGCTGCTGGGAACACTGCCAGCACTTGACCCTGAATAGAAAGACTGGATATTCTCAGGCATAGCCTGTATCCAATGACCTTTTACTGGTGAAATTTTAGAACACAGTCATTTCATTGTAACATAGGACAAATCTGAAGGACCTTGACCCTCCCCAAAGAGGCCACCTAAGATATGTCTGAGAATACATTATGGCCCAAATTCTCCCTCTGACCAAAGCTGCTTCCTGTCCTTCCACAGGTGTGGATCCCAAGAGCATTTCCTAATGGTATCCCTGCACACTAATTTCCATCTCGGTGTCCAAAATAACTCAAACTGCAAAGATTGGGTCAAGGTATTCTGAGAAAGCAAACACTAAGATGACACTATGGGACTGGACTACATGCCACATAGCTCTCTCTGAGGCCCCCTTCACTGGAGTTAGGTATCTCAGGAATCACCCTAGCATAAGGCAACAACACATTGTTAACACTTCTACTGATGATAAGAGGGATCTGATCCATGTGGAAGGAAATTCATAGCAAGAATGGAATGTCTTCTTACCTTCAAGAAAGGTAAGAAATGGCTATGAGTGATTAATCAGCAACTAAAAGCTAAGTGTGAAAATCAGAGGGTTTCCCTTGGAGAAGGAAAAAACAAAGTTTTCATCTCCTGCATTCTAACAATAGAGATAACTTCAGTTAAGGCCTAGAAATGATTCATCTGAGTAGCAGAGATCCACTGAAGGTTAAACTCCCAACCACAAGCCTTTACACCAAAGCCAGAGATATTAGTGAGAAAGAATGAGGTAATGTACCTGTACATCTGGAATTCTGATCATCCGCAGTAGTGGCCCACTTTTTTCTATAAATATCCTGCCATTTCTTGAGGGTAATGTAAAGGCTTATCCTCTAAAAGTGACATGTGCATTCTCAAGATCTGCCTGTTCCTCCTCTCCTGGTTAATAGTCCAGTGCTGAGGTTGTGTCACAAGATAAACTGACATGGGGAAGTGGTAGGCCTGCTAAGAAAGGAAAGAGACTCAACTGCAGAGTTCCAGTGGGCTATAAATTAAAATTGCAACCTAGACACTTCATGCTCCTTTTGCTAAGGAATGAGCAGTCAAGAGGAAGAGTCACTGTTCTGGTGGTGGTAACTGATCTAATCATCAGCAGAAAAGAGGTACAGAACTAGGGAAGAATATGTGTAGAACTTTGGTGACACAGTGGGTTGTCTAACCTAGGTTATAAACAATCTGAAAATGGAATGGTGACCAGGAGATTCAGACACTTCAGAGATAAGAATTTCAGTCATGTTATCAGGTAAGACATTAAGGTCAATATAGGTATTAGCCGAGAGCAAGAAAAATCTAGAAAAGAGACTAGATGAGAGAGACATGAATATTGGTTGGATCTTCAAGACTAGCTGCAGAAGCAAGGGCTATAATTGGTCCAAATAGCCTTTGTCTAATAATTTTTCCCCAGAAAAGAGACCTACCAGAGTTCTAGAGCTACTTCTCCCAGAATTTACTTGAACAAATAAATCCAAGTGACAGAAGAGATAGACTCTGGTGGTTGTTAAGATGTATCACCCAGATCTGCCTTTGGGACTGAAGGATTTGTTTCCCCAGCTTCATGGTGTGCAACTGGCCTCATAGTTTTCAGTTGTCAGATCACTCTAGAAACTACCTTTAGCTGGATAAAACTGTCTCCAAAGGCATACCATTCCTCCTATGGGGATCTGCATTCAATGACTGGTAAGTGTGAATGTAAAAAGGCCCTGACTTTTTCCCACAATATGATACAAGTCTGAATGGTTGTCTGGGCTCAAAAAATTACCAAACTGACACTAGAAGAATTTTTTAAAACTAATTTTTGTAATTAGTGTTTAAAATGTTTCCACAAAGAAAACTCCAATTCCAGATGAATTCGGAAAATTTTGCCTTCCAGGAAGAAACTATTCCAATACTTATAAACTATCCAAGAAAAAAATAGGGTGCACACTTAGACTGATTTTATGATGCTATCATAACTATGATATAAACTCTGACAAGTATACTACAAAAGAATTATATGCTGTTATGTTTTGTATCTGGAATATTCTTCAAAATCTCATGTATTCAGAGGTGGGGATTTCGGAAAGTGATTGAATCATGAAGGCTCTGACTTCATCAGTGGATTAATTCATTGATGTCTCATTGGAAACCTGGGAGACGGAGACCAGACCTACTTTAAGGAAGTAGGTCACTGTGGGTGTGTTCTGGCAGGGTTTTTCTTCTCTTCAATTCCTTCCCACCCCTCCATACTTCCTGAATGCCATGAGCTCTGCAGTTTTCCTCTGCTACAAGTTTCTGCCATGATGTTCTGCCTCGCTTCAGACCTAGAGCAATGAAGTCGGCTGATCATGGACTGAGATCTCTAAAACTATTCCTCCTTTAAGGTGTTTATAGTGGGTATTTTGGTCACAGCGATGAAAAGTTGATTGACACATATGCCAATCTCACTCATAGAAATAAAAGTAAAAATTAACATATTAGTATATCAAACCTAAAAAGCAATTCATCATAGTCAAATTGGGTTTGTCTCAGGAACTCAAAGTTAATTTAACAAAAGAAAATTAATTTCCACAAATCATAATAGGTTATGAAGGAGAAATTCACACTTTTATCAAATTGTGATAAATCAACATATTTATGATGAAACAAGAAGCAATCATTTAGTGGAATAGAAGTTTCTAAATCTGGTTAAGAGAATCTCAAAAATCCTACCACAATTATAATGGTTAAATATACAAATATTTCACTTTGTGATAAAGAATAATATGACTGTCACTCGGGAACCTGAGGCAGGAGTATCAAAAGTTCAAAGTCAGCCTCAGCATCGGTGAGGCACTAATCAGCTCACTGAGACCCTGTCTCCAAATAAAATGGAAAATAGGGCTGGGGATGGGGCTTAGTGGTCGAGGGCTCCTGAGCTCAATCCCCAGTAACCTCCCCAAAAAAGAATAAGACAAGGTTGTCTACTATCACCACTTGTATTCCACATTGTATAAGAGTTAGCATAATAATACAAAATTATGAAAACTACAGAAAAGTAAAGAAAGAAGAAACTATTCTTAACAGATAGTATAAATATACATAAGTACACTGAATATGTAAAATGGTTTACAGATAAATGATTTGAATTAATAAGACATCAGTTTTACTCAATTCAAAAATAATACTCAAAAATAATGAAATTCCCATAGAAATATAATTTAAAATAAGTATGCTTTAAAATAGCATTAATAATTTCCAAAATCTAGGAATGAATTGAACAAAAATATGAAAAAAAATCTGTTCTGATAACTGTTAACTAATATTAAGAGAAACTGAAGAATACTGATATAAATTGAATGATGTGCCATGTTCATGAAACGGAAGACTCAACATTGCAAATATATTTTCCCCAAGCCAATCTTTAGATTAATTGCCAATTCTATTTTAATAGGAGTATACGCATGTGTATAGAACCAATGAACTGATTCTAAAATTTATATGAAAGTGTACAAGGCCAAGAATATCCAGTAGAACAAAACAACGTGGAATGATTTGGTATGTAGGATAACAATTTATAAAAATCCATGAGTAAGATAATGCACCCCAATTACATAAATATACAGGCAAAATGATCAGAATAGAAAGCCTAGAAATAAGCCCACACATGTATGGAATCTTATATGTAAAATATTACATTATAGATCACTGGAGAAAGAATAGCCTTTCCAATAAATGGTGTTAAATTCAATGAATGTATATTTGGAATAATTGAATTTGGGTCTGTCCCTCATTCTGTATATGAAAATCAGATAATTTTAAGTGTGTTTTAGAGCTAAATATGAATGGGAAAAAAACTTTTCATAAATTCATATAGAATATTTGCATACCCTAAAGATAGAAACAAAATTTTAAACAGGTCACCAAAAGCACTAAATGATAAAGCAAAGTTTTGGTACATTAGAATGTATCAAATGGTTTATTTTATCAAAAGGCCTCATTGAAATAGTTAAAAGGCAAATAATACTTTCACTCATACTTCTTACACTCTGTTATTCATATAGCAAATTTAGTGTTCATTGTAAAATATAAATGAGATCAAAGCACTCCTTGATTAGGTCTTCTAAACTCCTTTTATTCTGTATTTTGTCCCAGTAGCACTCTCTCCTCTTGCCCATTATGACCCAAACTCTCTTCCCAACTCTGAGGCTTCACACATAATGTTTTCTCTGTCTCCTTTCTACCCTTCACTGACTCCTTTCCTTCTAATCCTTTAGTTCTTAGCTTACAGAAAAGGCTATACTCATTAATTAAATCATTCATTTGACAAATGTTTTTTTTGTTGTTGTTTTTTTGTAGTGCTGGGGATTGAACCCAGGGCCTTGTGCTAAGCACTCTACTGACTGAGCTATATCCCCAGCCCTGACAAATGTTTTTGAATATGCTATTTGGTTTAAGTGGATGTGGGTCAAGCCATTGAATGAGTAGATTTATGAATGAAAAGAAAAGTGTGAATGGTATAGTGAGATTCTTGTATATACACTTTAAAGACCCATAGAAATCTGGTCTGGGAGAGTAGTTTTTTTTTTTTCTTTCAGGCATGACTTTCTTTGCAATTGATAAAGTGAGATAACAACATGTTCTATAATGACAACAACTTTTATTTCCAATTTTGCAAATGAGTCATCAGTTACTTCTGTCAATTTTTCTCAAGTATCATCTAACAGCTATAGTTTGGAACTTACACTCTTTCCTGAGCCAACTATAATTTCCTGGGGTACTCTGAAAGTGACATGTGAGCAATTAGGGAAGTGTCTTCTAAGATATTCTACCTCTTTAGTAGGCACTAGTAGGAAGCAGTTAAAAGGAATTAAGATGTGTGATGGTCATAAAACATGGCTGCAAATTTCACATTCTCCCCATTGAGAGATGGTGTTCATGCCCCTCTTTTTGAATTTGAGCTATGACTTCATTGCCAATTAGAGTATTGACACTGGGTGACTTCCAAAACTAGGTTATAAAAGGTCAGTCAGATTTTGCCTACCTTTCCTGAAATATTTGCTTTTGGAAAGTTTAATTGCAGAATGTTCTCTCTCAGAAAAAAAGCTGTCATATTATAAGAGTTCCAAGTCATATTGATAGGCCAAATGTAGGTGCTCTGGTCAACAGTCCCAGCTGAACCCAGCCTTCAAGACATCACAGTGTAGTCTTCAATATATGAATTAAGAACCCTGCAAGTAATTCCAGTCCCCAGCTGTTCCAGTTACCCATGGTCATATGTCTTCCCAGTTCAGACCCCAGATCACATAGAACAATCCCCACTGTGCCCTGTCTAAATTATTGACTCACAAAATCTTGAGTGTAATTAATTCTGGTTGTTTTATGACAGTAAATTCAGGACAGTATGATATATAGCAATAGAGATTGGAAAAGCATGGTAAAACAAAAGTTTTGTTGGAAGCACCAAAAGTTGGCAAATGTTAATAGGGAATTTTAAAAGATAAATAAACACAGCGTAAGAAGATCTACAAAGCAGAGTGAGAAGAATGGCTTGGAGGTAACAGCCTCATCTTTTTAGGTTAAATTATTTGAATATGTTCCTGGGTAATAGGATTATTAGTATTTGATCCACATTTTAGGAAGTATCAAACACTCTATTACTTTAATTACCCGAAGACAAGTCTCACATCTTCAGGCATCTCTATAGCAACCATCAATCTAACAGTAAAAAATACATAGCTATGAACAACAAGAAGAAATAACAGATCAACAGATGGATACAGGACTATATATAGCAAGGGTAGTGATAAAGTAAGTGTAGTAAAAGGTTAACTGTAAGTCAGGTGCAGTGGTGCACACCTGTAAGTTCAGCAGCTTGGGAGGTTGAGGCAGGAGGATCACGAGTTCAAAGCCAGGCTCAGCAAATTAACAAGACTCTAAGCAACTCAGTGAGACCCTGTCTCTAAATAAAACACAAAAAAAATGCTGAGGATGTGGCTCGTGGTTCAGTGCACCTGAGTTCAAGCTCCGATACAAAAAAAAAAAAGGTTAACTGTAGCCAATAAGTAAATGAAAGTGTATTTTATCTATTGCTATGTAACAAATAACTTCAAAAGTTATTGCCTTCAAACAGCACACATTTATCACCTTCCAGTTTCTGTGGATCAGGAATCTGGGCACAGTTCAGCTGGGTCTTCTGGCTCAGGTGCTGCAGTCTTTTGAAAGTTTTCCTGCAGATTGATCCATTCCAAGTTCACACAAGGAAGTTGTTGGTAGGATTTAATTTCTTTGTAGGCTCTTGGTCCAGGGCCTCCCATGGTTCCTTGTCAAAATAGTTCTCTCCTTACAGCTTCTCACAATATGGCAGCTACCTTCCATCAGAGTGAGTCAGTGGCAGGATTAGACCAAAGTCACAATTTTCTGTAGGCTAATCTTGGGAGTGATACCCCATCCCTCCTGTCATACTCCATTCACTAGAAGCAAGTAATTAAGTTCAGTCAACACTTAAAGTGAGGGGATTACCAAGAAGTTTCAATATCAGAATGTGGAGCTTATTGAAGGAGGATCATCTTAAAACATGGCCTACCTCAGGCACTCAACTACAAAACAAACATTTCTGTAGCTCCAATTCTGTATTCTGCACTCTGTGGGATGCTGCCACCAACCAACTTCAGGTTTTAGTGTAACTGATTATGCAAATAAGGCACCAGATAAGAAATATTGAGACGTGAGGACAAAGAGAAAAATGACAGCTAATATGAGAGGGTGAGGGAGAGGGAGAAGGAAAAGCTATTGGGGTCATTTAGTGTTGTGACACGAAATTCCACAGTGTTCATTGTTCCTGAGACTGTAAGGAAAATAGAACACAATAAAAGGACATGGACAACAATAAACAATGCCCATAAAACATTAACTATGAGTCAGGCACCATTCTGTCCTTTATACATATTACAGACTTAATCCACAAAACAAAACACAGATATTCATATTATCATCCTCATTAACAGATGAGGAAATTGTGGTGCAGAGGAATCCAGTGGTTTGTCTAAGGTCATAATGGCATACTTAACTCATCAAGATGAACTAAAATTTACTCTTTAGAAGGCAAGGAAGCAAGTAATAGAAAAGAAGCAATGCCTTAGAAAGATTTTCAATTCAAAAATATGAAATGAAAAGCATTCTTGAACTGAAGACTATAAAGTTCAGTTATCTGAAATGTCCCTTCAGATGGAACAGCAACATTCTGCTGCCTCCTGGCCTATGAAGAGCCTATTCTTTCTGAAATGCCTGCCTTTCTGCGCCACACTCCTTGGAACCATGGCAACCAACCCACCAAGCCTGTGATCCTTACCTAGGTTTGTAAGATAAAACACAATTCAGGACTCTGGTGAAACTGGAATTTCTGAAAAATAACAAATATATTTTAAAGGGTATGTCCTAAATATTGCATGTGTTTCTCAGACAGCCAACATTTGCCACCCAATATCTTATTTGCTAATCTGGTCACTCTATTCCTGCCAGATCTCTTCTGCAGAAACCACCCAGACCTCCCACGCCCCCTGTCTTTGATTCCCCTAGGAATTTCCACCTTTCCACCTCACAAGCCTGAAGGAAGAGGGGCCTGGGGTGTTCAGGCTCCATCTGCCAGATGCTAGACAGGGCTGAGGAACTGCTGCCGGCATCCACAATTAGCCCCAGAGCACATTTTCCCATAGAAACAATAATCTTAATGGCGGCTGGCTCCCTAGTGCTATAGGCCCTATAGTCCAGTCATATTCTCAGTTAAATAGGCTTTTGTGGACTGGCCTGGGAACCTTCCCACCATTTGTAACATTGTTTCCATGGGAAAAATGCTTCTCAAGTTCCAAACAACTGACTTACAAACAAACTTTTCGAACAAAACACATTGGTATATTGGGGAAGGCCTGTAGACTCTCCCAGAGTCATTCAAAGGCCTGTGACTTCACTCCAAGATGTTAGCAAGGTTTGGGCCTGTTTAGCATACCAAAGGGAAGCCACTGGGCTTGCTAAAGAAACTTTAATAAGCAAACAGACAAGATTGACAGATCCATAATAGAGAGGCTGACTCTGTCTTTGATTGGCTACATAGGCCAGCATTTACATTGAATGATTTCCCTTAATCAAACACATGCCTTATCTGGACAGGCAGGGCACTTATCCGACTAAGTGGGTGGTTATTAAGGAGATGGCAGGTACTCTGTATCTAATTGTACATTTAGCACCCTTTCACAGATACCAGCGTGCCAGAGGAAAGACAAGCTTATTTTTCCCCCCATTGTCTGGTACTTTCAATGTTTCATTGGTTCGTTCACCTTGATGAAAACAGAGCAATTATGCAGCTTTCATCTGCTTCTTTCAAAGGCATATGGAAAATTCTGCTTTCAGGAATAAAATGTTAATTCCAAAAAAGTACTTCAAGGCATTGTGAAAGGCGGTCTCCCATATTGCTGAAATTACAGGCGGCACTGCTGCAGCATTTGCATAACAAATGTGACAGGATGGTTACTTGAGAGACTAAAGCAGGAAGAAGAAAACGTATAGAGATACCTCCTTGCTCATTAATTATTATTCCAAATGAAATGTAATGCCGCTAGCTATAGGGCACCAGGAGTAGAAGGAGGAAATATATCATCATGTATTTAAAAACCCTTACAGAGTATCATAATAATTAAGAAATTATTACATTACTGATCTTTTCAAAGCACTGTAGCCACCTGTTCACTCCTTTATTAATCACCAATTTTCTTCTTTAACACTGCACAGCAAAGATTATTAAAGGAAGAATACAAAAATTGACGTACTAAGGAATAATTTATATCATGTAGTAAAAGTATATTAAAATGTATCATTCTAATTAAGACTTCCACTAGTAGAGAAAGTCAGATTTTAGGTCTGGTTTATAGCAACACATAATTTGACTTAAAAGAATAGTGGTGTGTAATAGTAATTATTATTGTTGATATTATTAATTTGCTCTAAAATTACCTCTAAGTGATTCTTTTTTCTCCTTTTCCCTCCTTGAAGCAGCAAATCACTATCAAAGAAGTGTGCTTACCAGGCTGTTGAGGGGGATGTTTTCAGTCAGGGCTATAAACAAGGGGAAGGCTTCCATGCCTTTCTCAGAGTTGAGAGAGGAGGGCACTGCCTTTGCCCATCAGCTGTGTTCCTGTCCTATAAAATGGCATGATGTCATGGCTATCGGAGAGAGGCTGGTGCTCCAAGAGATAGCAACCTGTGTAAAGATGCTGGGAAGAAAAGTGGAAACTGCAGTCACAAGTTCTGAAAGGGGCGTTTTCCTGATCATGTGTCTGGCAGTTATAGAACTCCCTCAGATTTTTTTCCAGAATTTTTCCAACTTTATTGAAAATATCCTGATGCTCTTGATTGTTGTTATTTCTTAAAGTATAAATTTGGAAGTCACTCACTAACAAAAACAATTAATGAGAAAATTTATCCTGGTGGTAATTAGCCAATAAACACTAAATTGTTTTATTAGTTGAATTGTGAGCATGTTATCACTGCTATTTCATAAAGTTTTAAACTTTTTTCTAAACATTGTTTTGAGAAAATTCCTTTACCTTCTTTATAAATGTTAGTATCAACTTGTATAAATATATTTGTAAAAAGGGCTTTCTGGAAATTTAATTGGAATTGCATAAAATCCATAAGTCAATTTGGAGAGAACTGACATCTTCACTATCTTTTGTCTTCCAATCCATGAACACAGTATATCTGTTTTATTTATGTATGCTTTGATGTTTTCCATCAGATTTTATAGTAAAATGTAAATGTCTTGTTAGATTTATACCTAAGCATTTTATTTTCTTGGCAGTAGCATGAATGCCGTGTGTGTGTGTGTGTGTGTGTGTGTGTGTGTGTGTGTTAGTCCCCTTCACGCTGATAGAGTGGAATACTTGAGATAACTTATAAAAGTTTATTTAGCTCAAAGTTTGGGTGGTTCAAAGGCATGGTACTTACATTGACTCAGTTCTGGTGAAGGCAGGGAATGGTGGCACATCATGGCAGAAGCTCATATAGGAACAAGACAATTACATCTCACGTCAGGAAGAGCAAGAGGAAAATTGAGGTCCCATGATCCCCTTTGAGGGCACACCCTCAATAACCTAAGGGCTTTCCATTAGGCCCTACCTCTTAAAGATCCTGCCACCTTTTAGGTAATTTTAGAGCAAATTAATAATATCAAATGAACCTGTGGAGGACACTCAAGGTACAAAGCATTTATATATATATATATGTAAACATATATATATACAAAAACATATAAACATATATATATGTTTTTAATTGCTCAGTCGGTGCTACTCTGCAAAATATTAGTTTCTGTGGTTGATTGTGTATCCTGCAGACTTGCTGAACTCAATTATTAGTTCTTGTAGGTTTTTTGATTAGATGTTTTGTGATTTTATCCATAAGCAATCATATCATTTGCAAAAAGACAGTTATAGGTCTCTCTTTCTAATAATGTCTTTTCTTTAATAGTCTGGCTAAAGCTTTATAAATTTGATTGACCTTTGATTGTATTGATTTTTCTCTTTTGTTATCAATGTCATTGATTTCTTCATTATTTCTTCCTTTCTGCTGAATTTATGTTTATTTTGCTTTAATTTTCCAAATTTACTGAGGTGAGGTCACACACAGACATGACACACACACACACACACACACACACACACACACACATATTTAGGAAAGAAGATATACATTCAAAGTAGATGTGGGCTATGTTGGGGAAGAGACATTACAGGGGTAAAGTAAGAAATAATAAGTATTCAAGAAAGAATGTTGGTCATCTTGTGAGAAGCTTTGGAGGTAAACCAAGAAATACATATTTAAGAGAGAACACAGGCCATCTCCAGAGGGAGGGAGAGCAAGGTGAGATCTTATACTAGTAATATAAACATTTAATGCTGTAGATGTTCCTCCAATCAATGCTTTAGTGACATTTTGCAAATTTTGCTTAGTTTTAGTTTAATTTTTGTTTTTATTTTTTATGGTGCTGTGGATGGGACCAAGGGACTTGTGCATGCGAGGTAAGTGCTCTACAACAGAGCTATAACTTCAGACTTTTAATCTCACTTTTAATCAATTCAAAATATCTTCTAATTTTACTCGATATCTCATCTTGGAGTCATTGATTATTTAAAAGTTGGTTATTTTATTTTCAAATGTTTGGATTTTTTTTCAGTCATTTTCCTCTCATTGGTTTACATGATAGTTACATTCTTCTCAGAGAACATAATCTGTATAATGATTTTTTAGTTTGTTTAGATTTGTTTTATGGCTAAAGATTTAGTCTATCTTGGTGAATATTCTATATGCACTTGAAAATAAGTTTACTCTGCTATTTTTGAATGTAGTATTTCATAAATGAAAGTTAGTTCCTCTTGGTTGAAGACATCACTCAGTTCTTTTATATACTTGATGATTTTTTTGTCTTCTCTCAGTTACAGAGAAATGAGTATTCCAGTCTCCATTTATGTTTTTCAGTTCTGTCAGTTTTTGATTCACATATAAAAATCTCTGTTGCTGGTGCATACACATTTAAAACTTTTATTTCTTCCTGGTGAATTAAACTTTCTGTCATTATATAATTGCCCTGTGTAATATTCATTCATCTACTCCAACATTCACTTGATTAATGATTGATGATATCTCCATTTACATTTTTTCACTTTTCATGTATTTGTCATATTTAAAGGAGTTTCTTGCACACAGCCTATTTTTGGATCCTATGGATTTTTTATGTTTTTATTAGTACATCATGGTTATACATAATATTGGGGTTCATTTTGACATACTAATATATTCATGGAATATCATTTGCTCCACTATAGTCTCCAGTGCTTCCTCTTTCCCTCCCTCTCTTTCTTGCCCTACTACCCTTCTTCTACTTTATAGTTCTTCCATTACTTTATGTATAGATTTTCTCCTTTAACTACTGTTTTATAGATATACATATAAGCAAATTCATTGTGGAATATTCATATCTCTACAGAGCATAATTTGGTCACCTTCATTCCACTCTTCCTCCTTTTTCTCATCTATTCTCCCTCCCCTTCAATTCCCTTCCTCTGCTCCACTGATCTCCCTCCTACATTCATAGTACTCCCTCCCCCCACACAGTTTTCCTTATTTTGCTGTAGCTTCCATCTATGAAAAAAAAATGTCTCTTCGCTTTTTGAGTCTGGCTCTTTTTTTTTTCACTTAGAAGAATATTCTCCGATTACATCCATTTACCAGTAAATACCATCATTTCATTCTTATTTATGACTGAGTAATATTCCATTGTGTATATATACCACATTTTCCTTACCCATTCACCTGTCGATGGGCACCTGGGCTGGTTCTATAACTTGGCTACTGTGAATCGCACTGCTATAAAAACTGATGTGCCAGTGTCACTATAGTGTGCTGATTTGGATTTTTAAATTTATTGTGACAATCTCTACCTTTTAAGTGATATGTTTAAATCATTTGCAGTTAATGTTTGCTGATAAGTTTGGATTTCATTTCACCATCTACACTTTTGCTTTCTGTTTTGTTTTCCTACTTTTTCATCTGTTTGTTTGTACTCTTCTTTGGGGTTACTTGAACATGATATACACATATTAATTTATATATTGTGTGTTTATTATGTATCTTGGATTTGTTCTTTTTCTCTAGTGATTAACAATATACCTATTTGACTTTTCAAAGTCTACTTAGAACTAATAGTTCACCATTTGAAAGTAATACAGAAATCTTATCTGCATATTATTCCTTTACTATACCCCATTTTATGTTGCATTATATATTCGTACATTCAAAGCTAATCAGACAATATTAAGTCTTGATTTCAACTCTTGATGAGGAAAGTCTATTATAATTAGCCTGGTATTTACCATTTATCTTGCTATTCCTTGTATCCTGGTGTTGCAAGGTTCCTTCTGGTATTATATACTTCTCACCCCAACAAAGAACTCTCCATAACAAATAGAGTAACTGTACTTGTACTTAGTTATCTTAGTTTTCTTTCACTTGAGAGTATCCTTACTTAACCTTCCTTCCTGAAGATATTTTCACCCAGAATTCTTTGCTGACATTCCTTATCATTTAGCGATTTAAAAAGGATTTTGCATTTTTCTTCTAGCCTAAATGATTTTCTGATGAATGTCAAGCATTTCCTATGCAGGGACAAAGCAGCAACAGCTATTTTGTCTTGTTACACTTACATACATTCTGCCAGTAAGGAGGTGGCAAGAGCAAATGAAGTTTAATAATTGTTCACTAAGATAGTACTAGCAAGATCAACATCGTGTCAGTTCTGCATCCTTAGTCCCACACTATGACACCAGGCCAGATGGGCTAGATGATTAACAATATGAGCAGGGGGTTATTCTTTCATGGAAGAACTAATTCTTGAATTTAGTTAAGCAGTTGTGGAACCTGCGACTGAACCTCCAGGGAAGGAGGCAAAGTGGACCTCCTACACTTCAGTAGAATGAGGGGAGTCAATAAGGACCTGGCTCATGGCAGCCTCTCTAGAATAGGGAGGTGAGTGAGAAGCCACCTGTGTTAGGTCCTCGTAGGTTTCCTATCTTACTAGGTTCCAGAAATATCACAGGATTGTTCCTCAAGGTTTAGGTCAAATAAGGGTTTATCCTTGCCCAAGTGAAATATGTGAACATGTGCAAGGTGACTAGAGTGTCATGGTTCTACTGCAATGAGAAATCCAAAAACGTTCATGTCATTCTTTTCTTATACTTCTCTGGCTTCAGTCATATTGATTATTCATCTTTAGTCTTAAGTAGTTTTTGAATGAAGTGTTCAAATATGGATTTCTTTGGGTTTAACCTATTAGGATTTCACTGAGCTTCTCAGACCTATAGGTTCAAGTTTTTTGCTGAATGTAGAAATTTTCCAGTCATTATTTCCTGAAATATTACCCTCAATGTATTTTTCTTCTGTATTTTTGGGACTTCTATGACCACAGATCCTCTTATAAGATAATTAGGTTTGCCTTTCTCAGAGTTTTAGGCACCCTACTACGTTGAATGTTATTGCCACCACCACTATCACTGTGTCTTACCACAGTGCTGAGAAGAAAGACAATGAGTAAAAGAAGTAAAACCATGGATTTCCTCTACTTTATCTTAGGATTTGTTATCCATTTTTCTCTTTCTTGAAGCAGAATTAGGTTTCTGGAGTACTGTCTGTGTACTGGGTTGTCTTAGACTGAGGACAAGAGATACCAGAAGAAAAATAGCAAAATTACTGCCAATTTAGAGGAACTTCAAATTCTGGTCTTCTTCTGCAATTTGCCTGCCACTATTTACTTGTCAAAGTCCCCAAATAGGTTCCCCATATATTCTGCCTGAATTTTATAGCTGCATTCAGTAAGCCAGACAAGATAGAGTATGATTACTTCATCTTATCTCAAGCCAGAACTCTCTCAGCCTCAGTTGTGGGATGTGAGGGTTGAAACTATGCATGGCAATACAGCTTGATTGAATTAAGAAGTTAGTATGACTATTCTAGAAAATTCTTATCAAGGAAGATGAAAGTGTATATAATTTTGGTTCTTTCAGGGACTTGCTGAAAATTCGTGTATTTGAACAAAAGAACACTCAACTAATCCTCATCAGGGTAATGGCCCCCTTCTCAAAATGATAGGTAATTCGATGGGCTTTTTGTGTGATTATCACTCTTCAAGGCTTGCTTCAAAACCTTTAGCTCATTTTGTCTGCCAATTCCAAACTATTAATATATCACAAACTATTTCAGTTCTAATCATGCTCCAACTTTGAATCATCTTGTCTAAATCAGCCTCTCCAATTTTATGCACATCTCAGTCTTGATGTACTCCTTCCCAGACATTACTAATACTGTCAAATATTGGTGTCTCTTAAGGCACTAAGCAATAAATGGAATTTACTTGATCAATCAATAGGTTATTATGGTATGTGTATTAGTCAGAGTTTTCCAGAGAAGCAGAAGTAATACAGTAATATGATATGCACAAAAATATAGAGGAACATATTTATTATGAGATATTGGCCCAAGCAATTATGAGCACTGAGAAATGCCACAATCTATCATGTAAAAAAATGGATGCTCACAAAAACTAAACCTGAAGGTCCAAGAACTGGGGAACTGATGGTGTAAGTCCTGATCTGAGTCCAAAGATTTGAGATCCTGGATCTCTGATGTCAGAGGGTAGGGGATCATATTTGTTCCAGCTCAAGAGCAATGTCCTCTTTCCTCCACACCTTTGTCCCTTTCAGGCCTTCTATGTGATGGTTGATAGCTATCCACATGGAAGAGTACTGACCTTTACTCAGTTTACTGATTCAGAAAGAATCTCTTCCAGAAAAACCCTCCCAGATATACCAGAAGTAATATTTTGCCAGTTATCTGGGCAGCCTTTTAACTTGGCCAAGATGAAACTTAAAAGTAATCAAAGTTACCATAACAGGTGTGTGTGTGTGTGTGTTGACAGACATTACCCCCAAATTAATATTGTGGAACTAAGATGACCACTGAAAACCCTTGCCAATTCCTTTTACTTTTACAGATATAAAGTAGTTAAGAGGAATCATTAAATAAAGACTTCAATAAAACTTTATATATCACAAATGAGAGACATGGACATTGTCCAATTCATTTACTTATACACCTTTATTGACCAAAAAGTTCCCTGGATTTCATACTCCCAGCATTGTCACAGAAAGGTTTCTACATTTGTTTTACTTTGTTACACATAACATGGGGAAGAAAATAATTTTATTTTTCTATGCTTCTTTGTACAAGAACTTCCCTACATAAGAAACTTGAGGTTAATTCCCACCTCTCAAGTTTTTCCCAAACTCCTACACACCCAGCTCAAAGCATATGTTAACTTGATTCCGTCTTCCTCAACCCAATGTTCCTTGTTTTTTATATGTACAAATCCTCACTGTTTTGCAGAGAGTCAAATCATAATTTTTGGACACTTGAACTGTAAATTCTACATGCTAGTATGTTAATATAGGTCTGTGTGTAATTAAATTATGTCTGAGCTGAAGGAATAAAAATAACTTGTTCTCTCTTATTCCAATTTATTTACAGGCAATCTTACTTGTTTACACTTAATTTTACCTAATTCCTCAAAAGTTCTTCCCCACATTTGCTTTATAATCAGGAATGATATTGGTGTTTATAAAAATTATTGTGCAAATATGTTAGTCATGGTGTAATCAGGATGATGTGCATTGTGGGTTTTAAATCTGTGCCTTTGCATTTGTACATTGCATTTTAGAAATATTTTCTGTGGTTTTACCAGCCATGGTGCAGACTCTCCTACTCCCCATCGCCTTTTCACTACCCCACTGTCCCCACTTAACTCTTCCCTTTGCCCACTTCAGCTCCTTCTTCTCTAATTACTCCTGTCAGCATTGATTCACATATACTCACATGAGGATTTGTTTCTGGCAAAGGATATGTAGATAAAGCTATGTACACTAGAATTTTGCTTGAAGGAAACTCACAGTGGGAAAAGGATTTGTATAATTCCATTTTTTCTTTGGAGACTTTATCTCCGTTCTCAGGGTTTCTTATCAAACCAACTCACAGGGCTCTTCTGTATAATATTTGCATTCGCATGTTTACAAATCACTTTGATATACATTTGAACCTCATAAGGACTGCTTAAAATAGGGAACATCATTACAATTCTTGAACAGATTAGGTAACTGAGGTTCACCCAAGAAAGTGGTAGCATGTGCTAACCTAGGCAGGTTTCCAAGGATTTTTTAATGTACTCATTCATTTATTTATTCAACAAACAGCTGCTGCACTGTTAGGATGTGCTAGGTTCTGGGCTAGTTGCTATGTGCTGCTTCTGCATTGCTCCCAGACACTTGAAGTAGACATATGAGATACCTTCCTTAGAATTTGGGTAACAAAATTTTGTATTAAGTGACTTTTTATTTCAAGAGACATCAGTTACAAAACCTAACTCTGTCATTAATTTCAAGTATAACTTTAGATGACTCTTTTCCTCTCCTTCTCTGAGCTTCAGTTTCTACATCTTTAAAGAGATGCATTAGACTAGGAGTATTGATAGCTCTAAGAATATGTTGGATAGGAGGAATAACTTCAAATGTTCTATAGCATAGTAGGGTAACTATGGCTGACACTAACTCATTTTATATTTCAAGAAATGTGAGTAGAAAGAATTTTGAATATTCCCAACCCAAAGAAATGATAAATATCTGATGTGGTAGATGTGCCAATCTGATCTGACTGTTACATGTTATATATGTGTATTGAAATGTCACACCATACCACGTTTATATGTGCAATTATTAAATGGCAATTAAATATAAAAATATATTAAAAATAATATGCCTGGAAGGATTCATATTAAGTGGCTTTTACTATTTATTTAAAGATGCATGAGGTCAGTGATTCTCAAAGTGGAGATGAGCCAAAATCTCAGAGTGTGTAGAATATGAAAAGACACTTTTAATATTATAATTTTTTCATTTTAAAAGGAGAAAAGAAAAATAGTTGATTTGTACTGCAAACTGCAAAATGCAAACTGAAGGTAGCCTTCTAGATCTGACAGAATAGAGAACATAAATACAATTGTTGTTGGGTGTTGTGATGCAAGCTTGTAATCCCAGCAGCTTGGGAGGCTGAGGAAGGAGGAACACGAGTTCAAAGCCAGCCTCAGCAACTTAATGAGGCCCTCAGCAACTTAGCAAGACCTTGTCTCTAATTTAAAAAAAAATTAAAAGGACTGGGAATGTGACTCAGTGGTTAAATGCCGCTGGGTTCAATCCCAAGTACCAAATAAATAGATAAATGCAATTGTATAGTTGTGTAATTGATATGATGGGTGTGGCAGCAACAGGAGCAGCACACTATCCTTGACCAGTGTTTAAGAAATAGAGGATGCTCTCCTTAGCTAGCATTATTGGCAGGAAGGCCTGGGGCAGGCCAGTAACCTACTGAGATCCTACTGGGTTACCTGCTGGGTGTTGCTCCTGTGCTCCTCCCTCCAGGCTAGGGAGGGGCCTTCAGTCACAGTGCTTTGTCTGTGTTGCAGCAACTCTTTTCCCTTATTCAATTATTGTGCCACATGTCAAGTGGCTGATTACTTAACCACCATTTACCTTGTTTCTCTGTCTTCCTTTAGAGACAATTTAATTTTGGTTTTGACTCCATAATGTGCCTTTTTCTTTTTGGTCTCCCAACTTGTTGATTTCAGCAAGCATGCCCTTGATTTTCACCCAATCATCCCTTTAATTTGTCTCTCATTTCATTTAGCCAATCTATATACACGGTGATCCCTCTCACCACTTTTCATCTCCCCTTCACCAATTACCACTTTGGTTTACACCCACTCTCCCAGCCTCATCTGCAGCTTTTGTCTGTCTGGCATTTATCCATCCATATCTTTCTGTTACATTCTTGCAGATTGCTAGACCTGAAGCATCGATTCCCCCCTTTTTGCCTGAGAAAATAGTTACTAGCTAAATGAGTGTGCTTTTCAAGCCTCCCCTACACTAAGCCCACAAATGATCATTGATCAAGGACTTTCATTAAGTGCATCATTAAGCAAACACTATTCTGTAACACACCCGGAATCTGTCTTTCCCAGAAGAAGAAGGGATCTGGGGAGAGGACAATTCTGTTGCTAAGTTCTCATATGAATACGGCATGAAGAGCAGCCCTTCATCTCCATGGGGCCTGCTCTCGTCTCCACATGAGCACATAACTGGCAGTGACATAAATCAATTTTTTACGGATTAACACAGGCTTCTGTGCAGAAGACAGGCAGGGCTCCTAGTGACTCGCATCTGAAGAATGCTCCCAATTTCTTTTCTTGCCCCCTTTAAAATAAAATAAATACAGAAGCTTGGAGTTGAAAGTCTCCTGAATGCTGGCAAAGCTCTGTTGAACGAAGCAACTTGCCACGCACTACTGAACTCTCCTTGCTCCCAGAAATGCCACTGGAGACACCTTCCAAGCCTCCATGTCTGTGGCACCCCTTTGAAAAGCCATTGTTTCTATTTCAACTGCTAAATGTAGCCACTGACTCCTCATTTACCCCTTTGAAGCCCAGCAAAAAGGGGAAATTGGAGGGAGGAAAGCACCTGGGAAAAGCCGCCCAAGAGCAAACATCAAAATGTCTGCACCCTGCATGTGTTAGAAAAAAAAATCAGTGAAACCCAGTGGAAGCCAATAGCATGCGCTTCTTATTCCAAAAACCCCAGCAGGCTTCACTCTACCCAGACCAACTTTGAAATGTAAAGGAGAAAAAAAGAGGGAGAGAATGATTAACAAAGAAGAAAAGCCATGCTTAGATGATGATTTTATTTCCCAGATACGCCTTTCCTGCCTCATTAATATACTTCTGCAGTGGATGAAAGTACTTGGCATCCAAAGCAGGTAGTAATGGCCCATCAAGAGATACCATGTCAGTCTCCTAATGCCTTATCAAAGGGTTATTGAAGAATACAGTCATCTTGCTACTCTCACTGGTTTTAAAGAGTTGCATGAAGACAAATGAAATGCCCCTTTCCTTCAGACATTTTTCCCCAACCTTTTCTGACAATATCTTTCATGTATAAATCATACTGCTCTGATAGCATTTGACTGGATCTATCATATTAACAATGGGACCGTGACAAGGCCAAGGGTCTGAGTAAATGCTTTATGTTCGTTCATTTAAAAATGCAGAAACATCTTCACAGTATATTGAACAGTGACTGTTGTGCATGCTACCTGCAATATTACCAGTGCTGGAACAACTTGGGTCTGCAAAGTGGTAAATATAATATTGGAACTCTACACATATACTTGAGACTATTCTATCAGCAAAAATAAAATGGAAAAGCCATCCCTCACCAGTGACTTTATCCAACCCAAGCTTGAATAACCATCTGCCCCTCTGTCCCTGTGAAGTAATAGAAGAAGATTTACACAGGTATTCATATGAGAATTTCAATAGTCCGAACACTAGCCATGGATCTAGTCACTCGTGTATTAAAGACTAGCCCTGTTCTATTCCATTACCACCCTGCCCTTTCCTCTGACCCCAGGGTTTGAAGCAAATTTATCCCTCCTTCCCCCTTGCTTTTTGTCTCTGTTCAGTTGTTATGTCCTATTGTTTCAGTCTTATAATGGTTTCCCTTCTTTCTGTGGCTGCCCCCATTCAGTATCTCATTACCTCTTGTTGGGATACTATAGCAATCTCTCTGAGAGCCTGACACTTGTGTGCACCTGTGCTATCCTCCTCAATTAGTGCACCCACGCTCTTCCACCTAAGGCATTGTGGCAAAGCACCCATCCTAAAACAGCTCTGATCACATGCTTCCCTACTCATCACTCAACTCACAAAAATTTAAAAGATTTTAGTTTACTTGCATGAGAGTCCTACTGCCTCATCTAATATTTGAGGTCATTGTTCATGAGAGTCCAGAATCCCCACCAGTAATACAGTTCCACCTTGTTTTGTTCTCACTCCCCCTTCCATATCCAGATAAACCACTTGCTTTTCCCCATATACCTAACAGACATTCCAACCCTTGCCTTGCTCTTTTACACTTTGCACTTACCCTGTGCCTATGTATCCAAATCTTCCCCATCCTTCAAGACTCAGTTCAAAAGTCAATTCTTCCATGAAGCCTTGTTTCCCACAGTGAAGGTGACCATTCCTTTTACCTTCAGCCACCAAAGTACTTCATCTCTGCCTCTGTTGTGGTTTGTTTCTACCTAGCCTGTATTTGAATAATTCTTCCATATATATATACAGATAGATAGTAGAACTTCTTAAATTTTTTCCAACATTGTCATATATCTTAGTTCTATAGTCTGAATGTTTATGTTCCCTCAAACTTCCTGTTGAAATCCTAATTCTGGTGATGATGGTATTAGGAGGTGGGTCCTTTGAGAAGTGATTGGATCATAAGGGTGGTGCTCTCATGAGTGGAATTAGTGTCCTTACAAAAGAAGACTAAGTGAGCTACGTCACCTCTTCCAATATGTAAAGGACACAGTGAGAAGGCATCATCTATCAACCAGGAAACCTGCCCTCAGCAGACATTGAATGTGCCAGTGCTTGATTTTGGGTTTCCTAGCCTCCAGAACTGTGAGAAATAAATTTCCATTTATAAGTCACCCAGTCTATTGAATTTTGTTATTGTAGCCTGAGCAGTCTAAGACATTTAGGCCATAAGATCTTCTTAATGACCCTGTTATATAGATATGGTTTATTACCCTAATTATTCAGATGAAGAAACTGAAGCTTAGAGCAATGAAATAAGTTATCCAGGGACACCCAGTTTTGTGAGAGTCAGGAACTGAACTCAGGTTTGCTCCTCCAATTCCAAGTCTTTATAATTTCTGCTTGAAATATGAAAAAATATGAATCAAGATTCTTTTTGATAAGGATAAACTTTTTTAATTAGGATGATTATTAGTTATTTAACTTAATCTACCTGTCTCTTTTCTTTAAGTAATTTGGGTATGTCAACACCATAGATTAGTGGAAAGGATATGTTTTAACCAGTACCCTGGCACCCTGTCATGGGTCTTTACATTCTTGATCCATGAAATGAACAAAACTGTGCTTACTGTCAAAAAACAAAATTATAAAAAAATTAATTTAATGATCTAATTGAATTTTATTTGTAATTCTAGAATCAGGCAATAACTCATTTTGTAAATAAGAATGAGTAATTTCTCTTGCATGACAATGTTTAGTTTCTATAAGATGGGAACAAGGAAACAACATTGAAAAAGCAGATTGACTAACATGAGTTCACTGCATGTCACTTTTCTTGTAAGAGTTAAAGCTTATTATACTGACTCAGACTGAGCTCTTTCTGATTGGTTGCTATGACTCTTGTTTTCAGAAAAAAAAAAAAAAACTTTTCTATTTGGGGATCTACCTGCTTCCTTAAAATTTCAGTTTATGTGACACTTAACCTGACTGACTCCATTTTCTTTTGGTCTGCTCTCCTGGAGCCTAGTACAGAAGGCTAGTTCAAACAATGATCTCCCATAAACTTTAACATTATTTAGCTAGCATTAAAAGTAGAATATTCTTGCCAACCACATATGAGTTATATAACAAACATCAGAGGATCAGTTATGGCTGCCTCTTTACTAATGTTCTCTGGGTATTCCCTAGGTCCAGGTATTCATCAAAGCTCTCTATCCCTTTGGGAAATAGGGAGCAAGGAGATAAGTATCCCTACCTTTGCCTCCATTGTTCAGACTTCTGTCTTAGGATAAGTCAATGGAATGCATTGCTTTCTGACCCTTTCTATGTAAGATGTGCTATGACATATGATGAACCAGACTTAATTTTCAGAAGGAGCTCCCTGCAAATTATAAGGCATTTAACCCCTAGTACTGCTTTGCTCATAACCAGAGCCCATCTAGGCAAGGAAGCAATCATTGGAATGTAAAAAGAGCCATTATTTGATGCAAAAGACCAATTCATGATAAAGCAGCTTTATGGAAACTAGGCTAATTTAACTCCACTGGCTAGAGCACAGTGCTCAACAGACAAAAGTTCAAGATTGATCTTCATGGGACATACTTGGCCCTTTAATCCCAAATAACTTCCATCCTATTTGTCACAGGCCTTTTCTTCTGGCTAGTTACAAGGAGAGGGATTTATAGACTGACAATGGGACTAAATAATAAAGGCAGAGATCAAGGATAAACAAAACAGGATCCTAAAAATTAAATAGATAACACATACCAAAAAAATAAGAATTAATGATTTTCCAAAGTGAACTTCATGAAACTTCACCCAGGTCAAGAAATAGAACATTACCTGGACCCCAAAGTCTTACTCAAGCCCCCTTCCATTAATATCTCCCCCAGGGAGGAATAATTTTACCAAAGCCAGATCAAGATGTAAAGCTTCTAGATGATAATCAGCATGGGAGACAAGACAGAACCATGACTAGCAAGTGAACACATAGTCTGTAACTATTAGATTGGTCTCTTACTAGCCATACCATGACAAGAGTACAAATATGATGGCAGTCTGAGTAGTAGCGTAAGAACTTGACACACTGGCATGTGATGGCAGGCAAAAGTTAATTCACTTTGGCTTTCTCATTTTCCCCATTGTAAAACTTAAAAACAAAAGATAATGGCTAACTTGAAAGACTGTCATGATAATTGAATGAAATCATGCATAGCTATATAAGCTTAATAGGTGCTCAATGTATAGGAGTTGCTATTTCACCATCATTATTTTGGGTGAGTTTATATGATGCAGCATGAAGTCAATCTCAAGGCACGTACACTGCATCATCCAGTACAAACAGCATGTTATTTGAGCAACTTGCTCCTTTGCCATTTATTTAAACCATACAAAGTGTTTTGATTGAGCAGTGAATGCCTAGTTCAATTCAGGACTCGATACTGTTCTGTAACACTATAACAACTGATTTGTATATTTTATTTAGCAAGCAATTATCCTTGTTAATTGAAAAGAAAAAAAGTTTAATTCCAATTCACAAACATTGTTATTCCGGGACTGGGTATTCAGGGTGACACCTGAAAAAACAACACAGTGACCTTACTACACACTTGGGCTTGTTTGACATCTTGGAGATTACTTCTCTTTGCAGCAACAGGCCTCAATCCCAACCTCTGAAGGTCCACTTCACTAGGGCTGTAACTGACTTTAATTGTTGCCCAGCTTTAATCTAGGTCAATAGCAGCTGCTGCAAGAGGTGAAGCCTTGTGGCCACTCTCACCAACAGATACAAGGCTTGTTCATACAAACATCCCTAAGGACCAGGTCACAGATGCCCAACAGTTAATTCTACCTGCTTCATCAAAGAGCTGATGTGTTTCTCAGCAATCAAGGCCCAATCTCAGCTCTGCCACTTGCAATTAGTTAGAACTGCAGGCAAACACTGAGCAGAGACCAGCAGCAGTTCCCCATGGGGAGGGCTGCAGGAGCAGGGATGGGGAAATAGAAAAACAGAAGCTGAGAGGTACAATGGGTAAAATGAAAAAGAATTGGGTGTCCTGTTCGTAATCTCCTCCTCAGATCATTTTTGTGAGTTTCTCAAATCTTGTTATGGCCATTTCTTTTCAGTTATATGTATCGTGATGTGCTCAGAAATGAGTTCCCTTTTTGATCTTCAAAAGAACACTTAGCAGTAGGTGAGAGTGGAGATTGTTTCAAATCTATTTTAAAAATTGATATCCAAAATCATGACTTCCATACTCTTTTGCTACATGTTCTCAGAAAAATACTTGATAATATATCTGGTAGAATTATTCTTGCCATCAGTTTAAGGCTATGCTCTTTTCCTGGACTTCCATTATATAATGCCTATACTTGCCATCCCAATCTCATTAAATCTTATCTTGGGATCCTTTTCAACCTCAAAACTCTTATCTTCTCCTTGTCACCCAGGTCCTTACTCTATGCTCCCAATTGGGCTTTCCAGTCATGACAGCTAGAAGGCTTCTCTTTAAACACTGGTATCCCTGGCAAACCACTTCTCTAAACAGAGCCAAGATCTAGTTCATTCTTCTCTCCCCTTAGGAAGATTTTCAGGACCCAGGCAAGCAGATTGAATACCTCTGCATAACATATAAATTTGTTTTGGTGACATATAAACTTGTATTTAACAGTAGCTAGAAAAACCAAATCAAGTTTCTCCACTAGGATGTCTCCATCCTTGCCACCTTTAGTTACGCATTTCTCTTAACTCTCCTAATGGATATTCCAACATTTTGTCCTCTAGACCCAGCACATTCCTTGATATTAGGCTTCAGTGTTTGTAAATTGAAGGGCCTGGAAAAGTTGTGTTCAACTTTTCCATTAGCTGGGAATTCAGGTTGTCTTACAACCAGCCCCCAAACTACTTTTCCAGCCTTACATTTTAGCACACTTTTGATGTTTGGGTTACGCTGGGCTATCCCATATTTGTTCCATATATCATTGGCTTTCATGCCTTCACACCTCTGTACAAATTAGTCACTCCAAAAACTCCCTTCTCCATCATTCCGGCCTCCTGGTATCTAACCCTAGCTCATACTAAACTCTAAGACCACTTCCACTGTGGAATGAATTGCTTCCTTCTCAATGCTCCTATTACACTTTGTATGAACTTCCCTGATCACATTTATCCTTTCTTACAAAATTTGTGAGCCTGCCTGCTACCTTCACTAGTCTCAGTAATAATTTTCTGTCTTCTCCATGTTGGTATTTCTAGTATCTGCTCCAAGTGAGTGCCCAACAGAACCATAATCAGTCCTCCAAATATTGATTGTTACATAACTTTTTAAGAACCTTTAAAATGCACTTAAAGATCAGATTGTAACTTGAAAACTGGATTTCTTCATTAACTATTTCTGAAAAGAGTTTTACTTATCAAAAAAAGCAAGACCATCATAGAATCCTTTTCTAAGATAGTTTGCAAATTAGTAAAGATGCCATTACTTGGATCACATGACCCTCATTACTTAATCGTATGTGACAATGATTCAACTCTCATTAAAAAGGAATTAAAATATTTTCTGAAGGTCTTTATTTTAGTATACTTTTAATATCTATTGATGACACTCTAATGAGGACTATAGGCAGCACAGTCACCACAGATTAAAAATCATTTTCCCTTAATTCCAATTATTAAGGATCAATTGACATTTTCACCTTGAGTTGCGATTTGCTGGTACAAGTGGTGCAAAGTCATGAGCCAAATGTGAAATCCTGCTTCTGAAAGGTAACTTATAGAAATGCCATTTCTGGAGATTAAAAATGGTCTATTGCTTTCTTTGGGGTTGGCCATGAAAAGAAATAGTCATGTATAGAATTGCTTTGCTTTGGGGAAATTGCTTTTGTATTTTAATAGGTAAACCAGATTTATTTTAAGGAATGAAATCTTTCTCCCAATAATTTCTAATGACTGTACTGTGAATGATGCTCACATATTTGGCTCATTTTGGCCCTTTCCCATTATGCGAACATACGTTCACAACCTTTCCAGAAATCAAGTAGCCGGGGCCTCCTGAGAGTAAGAATAGGTGGAGAATTTACCAGTGACTCCCCCTTCCCAGTTGGGGGAAAAACCTGCTCGAGGTCCCTGAGCTGTTTTCTATCCATTTAGGTCACTTAACACCTTATCAAGCCAAGTCATTTAGTGAGCATTAAAATTAATGTCCAAGAACATTAAATGTAAGTGAACATATCCGGGAGATTTAATCACTCTGTCTAATCAACCCAAAGCTCTAAAAGCTAAACAAGCAGTCTTCTGGAGGAGTTACACCAGAGAGGTCAAAGGGTGCCAACTACCCTAACACCAGATCACAGTCTTCAAAACAAGGGCCAGTCAAAAGTGACAGATTCCAGCCGTGATGATGTATGGAGACCTTCTCGGGTGACCTGAGGTGGCAACCCACAATGTAATGACTCATCAGTGAGGAAGAACAGTGAAGAGGGATCAGGAAAACAGTAATCTGGTTATGACATGTAATATATGCCTAGAAACGAGTGTCAATTTCACCCAGACAGATTTTTTCAGCCTTGAAAAATTGGATCAACACAATCGAATGGAATTCTGAAAGTTCAAAAGGTTTTCTTCAAGGAAAAAAAAAGATTGCTTCCTTAAAATCAAGCTATCACTCAGAAGGCGTATAATGCTATTACTTCCAAATGTCTCTCATTACCACTCAGAATATTTTTGTCTCGGATTTATAGCAGTTTGAGTTTGTTTTCCTTCAAACCTTTCTTTATCCAAAGAACCCCTTTTAATTTGTAACTTGGAAAAATAAACTCCCCACAGACATCCACAGGCAGCTGCTACCTAGTATCACAAATTTTGTTTTCAAATGAGATTCAATTTTTGCTCATTTCAACCTGAATCCTTTTGTTCTATACAGCAGAAGCATGCATTTATATTTCCACTGTTTTTCGTACTTCTCTTGTTAAGACTTCTAGCTTCTGTAAAAGAATTTCAAGCTTTTGAAAGCAAATTAATGAAAATAGGAAATAAGAAAAGATTTCTATTCTCAATAACATACATAGCCACCCTGAAGTCACTAAGAGCAGTGGGTATTGGGGACCAGAGTCTGACATGGCAGACAATTGTATTTATTGCATCTACATCTTAGTCACTTGGATTGAACAGGGAAACTCACTTAGCAATTCACTTGCTGCACCAAAATCCCAAGGCTTGTTTTATCTTGGAAAATTTTCATGTGCCTTCCAGATGCTGACAACAGGAAGCAGTTACCATGATGTCTGTTGTTGGGGGAGAATAATGTCCCTCAGGAAATTTCTCACCAGAGTGGTTTTTGCCATCGCAGTGAGTGCTGCATAGATGCACTTTTTGTGTTGGCTAGAAAGGTTTTTAAATGCAGAGTTTGCAGAGTGAAGATGATAGGAAAGAATGGTCCTAGACAGTCCACTGTATAATTACCTTCTGGTGAAATTAAAGACTACATGACATGTTATCTTGTTGTCAACTTGAACATGACTGCAAAAGATTTAACTCAAATCACAATATCCCCACTCCTGCACACATCTCCCCTGACACACTCACACATGCACACACATGCTTGTATGAGTGTTGGCACACACGCATGATGTAGATTCCATTTGGAGTAGGTCTTCCCTTCCATTATCCTTCTGAATAAATTTTTCTAGTTGTTTTAGGCCATAAATTCTTTTTTAATTAGTTCAGTACAGATGAAAGCCATGTACCCAAGGAACCTACATGCAAAATTTTATTTGAGCTGTAGCTAACATTATCCCCCATCTCTTTAGGTCTGGGAAGTGTAGGGCCCAGACAGTTTTAGCTAGCTCTGTTTTTAAAGTATTAGAAATAGCCCACATTTTCTTTTCTGGTAGGGGGAAGGTTATTGCACTTCAGCTTCACTTAGGATTTGAGAATTTGAAATTATTGCTTGGGTTCATTTCCAGGTTGTGGGTGGGAGGTGGAGTGGGGATGGCAGATCAGTTCAGGCTGGTTTCCAATTCAATCTTGTTTGCAAGTACAGAAACCTGATCCCACCTACACAGGGCTCAATATAAGAGACCTTTGCTGTTTGAGGTGAAGGTCTCCAATTTCTTTTTTTAAAAGGGAAAACCTGGACTCAATCCATCTAAGTGAAGGGCAGGTTTTTTTAGTTTATTTAAGTCTCAAAGGTGGAAAAAGCTCCCTTAGACATATTCCTTTGGTTAAAAACCTATTTTATCCTTTTCCAGGCAAGGAGTATTTCTTTCCCTGGTTTCCAATCTACACATATGAGGTATGCACCCGGATAGTCCTTTCCATATCATCATTAGAGCTTAAAGTTGGTTGTTCCTCTATCAAATATTAACCAAGATGTTACCCTTATTTACAGGGTTCAGCCCTCCTTCACCACCCCTCCCCCTCCCCACACACAAACACATTGCTAACTCAATGGATTTTTGTCCTACAATAAGACCACCTGACTTGTCTTTAAAATTATTCACTGCTCCTTAGAGCATATATTATTGCAATTCTTAAGAGTTAAAAATGTCCAGACCAAAGGGCACCATACAAAAGGCAAAGGGAAAATGAATTAGCAGAAAATCAGCCTGCAACAAAGGAAAATCTAAGACTGTGTTCCATAGGTATATGTATACTTGGCCAAGACATAACCAAATGGAGTCAAAAAGGGAATGCTTTTATTCTAAACACTGTTTCAATCCATTGGCTAACATAATACTTCACTTCTTATAAACACAGCTAGAAACCTTGAATACAACCTGGAAAATATGACCACAGCCGAAAATGAATGCATAAGAGACTGGCTGCCGGGTTTAAGGCCCTGCATCTGTTAAGCAGGAAGGGGAAGGCCCCTCTGGGAGGAGAGAGAACTGTTACATCATTTGTGAATTGGTCCTGCTCATTTTATGAGGTGTGTGACACAGTCAAAAAATAGTTTATGCACAAATGTGTGGCCCATAAATCAATAGATAAATGTAGTTATATAATTTTTAAAGGACAATACAGCATTGGTTAAATTACTATTTCCTTACTAATAATATTAACTTTAAAAATTGTTTCTATCAATTACAGATTTTTATGAGAACTTACAATGATATCCATATAATATTTCATGTAAGTCACATTTATTGGAGCAAACATTGCATTGAGCCAGAGTACACTGGCCCAGATCTGACTAGTGTCTTGACTTCATGGAATTGGCTGATAAAAGACCAGAGTGAGCACTTACAATTCAGGTCCCAAAAGATGTTACATTAGAGTCACAAAGTCAAAGGCTTCAAGACATTTTGAAAGATAAGGTAGGAAAGGCTGCCAAAAATACCTGACAAGGAGGTAGTGTGGTATAGTGGTTCCATATGTGGATCTTGTAATCCAACTGCTTGGATTCAAGTTGAAGTTCTCCTACCAGTAGTTTGTGAATATGGTCAACTTAATGCCTGTGAGTTTCAATTTCTTCTTCTGTGAACTGGAAATCACCATAATACCTACTTCAGAAGCTTGTCATATAGATAAAAGAAGAAAACATTTAAAAGAATGACAGAGTAAGCACTAACTGAATGTTACTTCTTATTTTTGTTGATAGATAAAGTATTCTGAATCATTGCTAGAAAAAGAATCCACACACACAGCTGCCTTTGAGAATGTATCCATGAGGTGCCACTGGTCAATATCTCAGAGTGGCATTCACATAAGAAAAGGGAAGAATGAGAGCATAATTGGCACCTTCTCACTGGGAAATACTTTTTTTTCCATTCATTTAGTAACCAGCATACAGCTCAGGCACTAGGAACATAGCAGTGATACAAATTGATATGTTCCCTGGATGGGTAGCCCTTAAGATCTGCCTCTTCCACATGTAGGCCTGAGGGATCTGAGACAATCTTCTCACCATGCACAGACCAGTACATTTCTGCCTCTGGAACCTCTAAGTTTTAGGACACAAGTACCCTAGCCATCTGCAAAATAACACATTACTATTTGCTTTCAGCGTTTTGGGGTTTATGGTAAATACTTCTGTGTAAATGGTCAGGTGATAGCTTGATTACTTTTACAATATTTGTGCTTATGTATTTACTTTTAACCTGCCTAGTTCCACAATGTTGTGAGGCAACATAGATAATACACTACATGACAAAAATAAATGTGGAATCTCCCTTCAAGTTAGCAGATTAAGAGCTTACATTTTCAACCACTTCTGCCCCACAACATTAGAAAATAAAGAAAAATATGTTTTATACAGAAGTATTACATGTACAGTGGTACAGAAAAGAAGAGAAATATTGCTATCAGTAGACCAGAAATGCTAAGGAATTCCTGGAAGATGGAAAACAGATTGGACTAAAACTGAGGCAACAAACACAACAGGAGATTTTTCAAGTTCATGAGCAATAGATACAAGTAGCTGGAGGGACTCCAGGATAATTGTCAGGGTAATTAATTGTGAAACTGTTTCCAATAAAAGTTCTACAAAAAAGATGAGAGAGCTGATGGATGGGGAAAAAACAATTAAAAAAATAATAGAAGAAAATCTTCTAGAGCCAAAGAAAGACAATATACTTCAGTTACAAGGGATGGTCAAGTGCCAAAAAGAATGAGAATGAATGAGAAGGATTACACACACACACACACACACATACACACACACACACATCAAAGTGGAATTTCAGAACTCCAAGGTAAAGAAAAATATTCATAGCTATCAGAAATTACATTAGGCCATTTTGACAATATTAATTCTGCGTATCCAAGAACATGGGAGATCTTTCCATCTTCTAAGGTTTTCTTCGATTTCTTTCTTTAGTGTTCTGTAGTTCTCATTGTAGAGGTCTTTTACCTCTTTTGTGAGATTGATTCCCAAGTATTTTATTTTTTTCGATGCTATGGTGAATGGGGTGGTTTTCATAATTTCTCTTTCTGAGGATTCCGCACTTATGTATAAAAATGCATTGGATTTATGAGCATTGATCTTGTAACCTGCCACTTTACTGAATTCACTTATGAGTTCTAACAGTTTTCTGGTGGAATTTCCTGGTTCCTCTAAGTATATAATCATATCATCCGCAAATAGGGATAGTTTGAGTTCTTCTTTTCCTATTCCTATTCCTTTAATTTCCCTGGTCTGTCTAATTGCTCTGGCTAGAGTCTCAAGAACGATATTGAATAGGAGTGGTGAAAGAGGGCATCCCTGTCTTGTTCCAGTTTTTAGGGGGAATGCTTTCAGTTTTTCACCGTTTAGAATGATATTAGCCATGGGCTTAGCATAGATGGCCTTTACAATGTTAAGGAATGTTCCCACTATCCCTATTTTTTCTAGTGTTTTGAGCATGAAGGGGTGTTGTATTTTATCAAATGCTTTTTCTGCATCTATTGAAATAATCATGTGGTTCTTGACTTTAAGTCTATTAGAAGATGGAAAGATCTCCCATGTTCTTGGATAGGCCGAATTAATATTGTCAAAATGGCCATACTACCAAAAGTGCTATACAGATTCAATGCAATCCCAATTAAAATCCCAATGACGTACCTTACAGAAATAGAGCAAGCAATCATGAAATTCATCTGGAAGAATAAGAAACCCAGAATAGCTAAAGCAATCCTTCACAGGAAAAATGAAACAGGGGGTATCGCAATACCCGAACTTCAACTTTATTACAAAGCAATAGTAACAAAGACGGCATGGTACTGGTACCAAAATAGACAGGTAGATCAATGGTACAGAATAGAGGACACGGACACAAACCCAAATAAATACAACTTTCTAATACTAGACAAAGGCGCCAAAAATATGCAATGGAGAAAAGATAGCCTCTTCAACAAATGGTGCTGGGAGAATTGGAAATCCATATGCAACAGAATGAAACTAAACCCATATCTCTCACCCTGCACAAAACTCAACTCAAAATGGATTAAGGACCTTGGAATCAGACCAGAGACTCTGCAGATTATAGAAGAAAAAGTAGGTCCCGATCTTCAACATGTCGGCCTAGGACCAGACTTCCTCAACAGGACTCCCATAGCACAAGAAATAAAAGCAAGAATCAATAACTGGGATAGATTCAAACTAAAAAGCTTTCTCTCAGCAAAGGAAACTATCAGTAATGTGAAGAAAGAGCCTACAGAGTGGGAGAATATCTTTGCCAATCATACTTCAGATAGAGCACTAATCTCCAGAATCTATAAAGAACTCAAAAAACTCTACACCAAGAATACAAATAATCCAATCGACAAATGGGCTAAGGAAATGAACAGACACTTCACAGAAGAAGATGTACAAGCAATCAATAAACATATGAAAAAATGTTCAACATCTCTAGTAATAAGAGAAATGCAAATCAAAACCACCCTAAGATTCCATCTCACCCCAATTAGAATGGTGATTATCAAAAATACAAGCAACAGGTGTTGGCGAGGATGTGGGGAGATAGGTACACTCATACATTGCTGGTGGGGCTGCAAATTAGTGCAGCCACTCTGGAAAGCAGTGTGGAGATTCCTTAGAAAACTTGGAATGGACCCTCCATTTGACCCAGCTATCCCACTCCTTGGCCTATACCCAAAGGATCTAAAATCAGCATACTACAGAGATACAGCCACATCAATGTTCATAGCTGCTCAATTCACAATAGCCAGACCATGGAACCAACCTAGATGCCCTTCAATTGACGAGTGGATAAAGAAACTGTGGTATATATACACAATGGAATATTACTCAGCCATAAAGAATGACAAAATTATGGCATTTGCAGGCAAATGGATGAAATTGGAGAATATCATGCTAAGTGGATAAGCCAATCTCAAAAAGACAAGGGACGAATGATATCGCTAATAAGTGGAGGATGACACATAATGGGGGGGAGGGAAGGGTTAGTGTTAGGGTTAGAGTTAGGGTTAGGGAGGGGGGCAAGTATGGAGGAAGAAAGTACTGTATAGAGGGTAAAGAGGGATGGGAGGGGTGGGGGGAAGGGGAAAAAATAACAGAATGAATCAAACAACATTATTGTATGTGGATTTATGATTACACAAATGGTATGCCTTTGCGCCATGTACAAACAGAGAGGCAACATGTATCCCATTTGTTTACAATAAAATAAAAAAAAAAAAAAGAAATTACATTAGATACCAATGATAACAAATCAGGTTCACATCAGCCTTCTCATCAATTATACTGACATTAGAAGATAATGAGACAGTTAAAATGAGAATTCTTTGGAAACAAAAATCCTATCCCAAGTCAAACAAGCTTTCATGTAGACAGGAAAAATAAAGGAACTATCAGGTATACTTGGACTAGAAAAGCTTACAATACACAGTCATTTCTGAATTCTTTATTCTATAGTTCAGGAAAATGAATAATAAATATGAAAAAAGGTAATATGGGATGCAAAAATGAGAAGAGAGCAAAGAAGTTTGTGAAAGTTATGGTGAATCCTAAGAATAGTTAATAAATAATGCTTTAGGAAGAAAATGGAGAATAAGAGATTAATCAATGATCTAAATAAAAGGAGGGGGAAAGGCAGTTAGTAAATGCATACTGGAGCTGTTAGGATTCAAAGGCTATAGAATCTGGTTATATTACTACAGATACACAGTATAGTGGTGGTGATTTTGAAACGTATGGTATACAATCAGACCAGTTGACTGAAAATCCATGAAATGGTAGAAAAAGCACAGCAAAATAATTTCAGAGAAAGTGACAAAAAGTAATTAATGAAGACAAAGCACAGATGAATATAATTTGAAAAGTAGGCTTGATCAATAAAACCAAAATCTGAATTTTTAAGAAATGAACAAAAGAAAAAACTGGCAATTGTATTAAAAAAAGAAAAGGGGAACACATAAATCAATTAGGAATGAAAAAGGAGTCATAGTAATTGAGGAGATCTCTAAATTATAATAGAATCCATACACTTATAGAAATAATTTTGAAAATAAATTTTCCAAGAGATCCAAGATGGCAGACTAGAGGAAGTCTGTGTTCCTTGTCACTCCATAACTCTGGTTTTAAGTACAGGAAAATCTTTCTCCATGAGGCAGTCTTTGCTGCTCATTGGTCCCTTCTGTTTACCCCATTTGTCCATATCATCACCTGCCCTCTGCCAGCATATCAACTACTTTTTGAGTGCAGATCCCTCACTGATTGTGACCTATCATCGGTCACTTGCCCATTTGCCTGCCCATTGCCTGCCTTTCACCTACCCATCACCCAACATCTGAGGTCCACCTGCCGATCATCCACCAGTAACCTGAAGACCACCCCTGGACCACCAGCAAATCAGCTGCCTGCTGTTGCCTGGATATACATTGTCACAATAGCTTCAGGTTTGGTTACACATGACTGCCACCATTTTGGGACAACAGCCAGGACCTGCCGAACCCCTGGCCCAATCGACCATGCCCCACGCAGACTTGATGCCTGTGCCCTACACTACAGCTCCCCATTTGCCAAAACATTTGGAAGCCAGTGTGGCCATCTTGGATTATACTGGAAGCAGAAGCTACCATAATTAGGTGGGGAAAATCCCATCTTGACACGCTTGCTGGAGACTGGAAGCTTATTGTCAGGTACCTGTCATGCATCAGGATACTGAACACTGGGAGGTTTGAATAGTATATGACTGTTACAGTGTCGATTCTTTTGCTTCTTTTTGAATGTGTAAGTTTTTATTTCTTTATTTTTCTTGCTCTACTCTCCTTTTGTTTACTAGTTTCCTCAGAGTCTCTTTCTTCCTTTTCTCATAACAACCAACTTCTTTTCATTCTGCTTTTACTCCTCCTATGATCTAGTACTTCTATATACTCTTTCCTTATCCCATTAACAGTTACATCACCTCTCCCCATCCTCTTTGTCCCCCATAGAGATTGTAGATCTCATTGCAAATCTATTGGTTATACTTTACATAATAATTGAACTCATTCTCTCTGTTTATTATGACAAATATGTTAACATTTTCAGAGGGGCTATTTGGTGTAGGGATGTATAATGTCTGTACTGGGTTCTGCTAATATTGATCTCCCCCCTTAAAGAAGAGGTATTAGAAACCTGCAGGGTCACTATAAGCATATAGGGGGAAAACTGCAATACCCTAGATCTGCACTGCTAGAGGGGAAGATATGTGAACAACATGAAAAAAACAAGGGAAGAAAGTGTTCCAAACAAACCAAGATTCTATATTAATAGAATCCAATAATAGCATGGTAGAAGACAAATCAGAAAAGGACTTCAGAATATATGTAATTAAAATGATTCATGAAATGAAGGATGAGATAAGAGAAAAAATGCAGACAATGAGTGATCACTGCAATAAACAATTAAAAGAGCAACTGCAGGAAGCAGAAGATCATTTCAACAAAGAGAGATTCTGAAAAAAAAAACAGGAATACTTGAAATGAAGGAAACAATAAACAAATAACACTCAATGGAAAGCATCACCAAGAGACTGGATCACTTGGAAGACAGAACCTTGGATAATGAAGACAAAATACTTAATCTTGAAAATAAAGTTGACCAAACAGAGAAGATGGTAAGAAATCATGAATGGAAACTCCAAGAACTATGGAATATCATGAAAAAACAAAATTTAACAATTATCAGGATGGAGGAAGGCACAGAGATACAAACCAAAGGAATGAACAACCTATTCAATGGAATAATATCAGAAAATTTCCCAAACCTGAAGAATGAAATGGAAAATCAAATACAAGAGACTTACAGGACACCAAATGTACAAAATTACAACAGATTCACACCAAGACACATTATAATGAAATGCCTATCATCCAAAATAAAGATAGAATTTTAAGGGCTTTGAGAGAAAAGCATCAGATTACATATAGGGGGAAACCAACATGGATATTAGCAGATTTCTCAACCCACACCCTAAGAGCTACAAGGGCCTGGAAGAGCATATTTCAAGCTCTGAAAGAAAATGGTTGCCAACCAAGAATCTTATATCCAGCAAAACTAACCTTCAGATTTGAAGATGAAATAAAATCCTTCCATAATAAACAAAAGTTAAAAGAATTCACAAATAGAAAGGCTGCACTACAGAACAGTCTCAGAAAAATATTCCATGAGGAGGAAATGAAAAACAACAATGTAAGTCAGAAAAGGGAGGAACTGCCCTAAAGGAATAGCCAAATAAAGGAGATACCAAGTCAAGTTAAAAACCAAAATAAGCCAAAATGACTGGGAACAGTAAGCATATCTCAATAATAACCCTAAATGTTAATGGTCTAAACTCATCAATCAATAGACATACACTGGAAGGTTGTATTAAAAAGAAAGACCCAACAATATGCTGCCTGCAAGAGACTCATCTCATAGAAAAAGGCATCCACAGACTAAAAGTGAAAGGATGGGAAAAAACATATATTGCACACAGACTCAGTAAAAAAGCAGGGGTTTCCATTCTTATATCAGATAAAGTGAACTTCAAGCCAAAGTTAGTCAGAAGGGATAAAGAAGGACATTTCATACTGCTTAAGGGAAGCAGCAAGACAAAACAATCATAAATAAATCAGCAAGACATAACAGTCATAAATATTTATGCCCCAAACAACAGTACATCCATGTACATTAAGCAAATCCTTCTCAATTTCAGGAACCAAATAGACCACAACACAATAATTCTGTGTGACTTTAACACACCGCTATCACCACTGAACAGATCTTCTAAACAAAATCCAACCAAAGAAACCATACAACTCAATAACACAATTAATAACTTACTTAACAGACATATAGAGAATATTCCATTCATAAATGAATGAATACACTTTCTTCTCAGCAACACATGGATCCTTCTCTAAAATAGAGCATATGTTTATGCCACAAAGCTACTGTTAGCAAATACAAAAAAATAGAGATACTAACTTGTATTCTATCAGATGATACTGGAATGAAATTAGAAAGTAATGATAAAATAAAAAACAGAAACTACTCCAACAACTGGAGACTAAATAATATGCTATTGAATGATGCATGGATAACAGAAGACATTAGAGGAGCGATAAAAAAATTCTTAGATGTTAAGACAAAAATGATACAACATATCAAAATCTCTGAGATGCTATGAAAGTGTACTAAGAGGAAAAATCATTGCATAGAGTGCATTCAATAAAAGAAGAAAAGTCAACAAATAAATGACCTAACATTACAGCTCAAAGCCCTAGAAAAAGAAGAATATAACACCAAAAGGAAATAATTAAAATCAGAGCTGAAATCAAATAAATTGAAACAAAAGAAACAATTTAAAAAATTGACAAAACAAAAAGTTGGTTCTTTGAAAAAGTAAACAAAATAGACAAACCCTTAGCCACACTAGCAAAGAGAAGGAGAGAGAAAATTCAAATTACTAAAATTCATGATGAAAAAGGAAATATCATGAAAGACAACATTGAAATACATTACATAATTAGAAGCTACTTTGAAAATCTATACTTCAACTAAATAGAAAATATCGAAGACATTGACAAATTTCTAGAGACATATGATCCTCCCAACCTGAATCAGGAAAATGTATACAGTTTAAACAGATCAATTTCAAGCAATGAAATAGAAGAAGCCATCAAAAGCCTACCAACCAAGCCTGTGGTCCAGCCTGGGACTACACGGATTCTCAGCTGAGTTCCATAAGATCTTCAAAGAAGAATTTATACCAATATTCCTCAAAGTATTCCATGAAGTAGAAAAGGAGGGAACCCTTCCAAAATCATCATATGAAGTTAGTATCACTCTGATACCAAAAGCGGACAAAGACATATCAGGGAAAGAAAACTTTAGACCAATATCTCTGATGAATATAGATGCAAAATCCTGAGGAAAATTCTGGCAAATATATTAAAAAGATAGTGCACCATGATCAAGTGGGATTTATCCCAGGGATGCAAGGTTGGTTTAACATCCAGAAATCAATAAATGTAATTCACCACATCAATAGGCTTACAGTTAAGAATCACATGATTATTTCAATAGATGCAGAGAAAGCATTTGACAAAATACAACATACCCTCATGGTCAAAAACCTAGAAAAAGAGGGATAGTAAGAACTTACCTCAACACTGTAAAGGCTATCTATGCTAAGCCCATGGCCAACATCATTCTAAATGGGAAAAACTGAAAGTATTCCCTCTAAAAACTAGAACAAGACAGGGATGCCCTCTTTCACCACTTCTATTCAATATCATGCTTCAAATACTAGCCAGAGCAATCAGACCAAAGAAATTAAAGGGATACATAAAAAAAAAGGGGAATACAAATAGGAAAAGAAGAACCCAAGCTATCACTATTTGCTGATGACATGATTCTGTATTTAAAGAATCCAAAAAACTCCACCAGAAAACTTCTACAATTACTAAATGAATTCAGCAAAATAGCAGGGTATAAAATCAACACACATAAGTCTAATGCATTTCTATTCATAAGTGATGAATCCTCTGAAGGTGAAATTAAGAAAACTATTCCATTCACAATAACCTCAAAAAAATAAAATACTTGGGAATCAATCTCACAAAAGAGGTGAAAGACCTCTACAATGAGAACTACAGAACACAAAAGAAAGAAATTAAAGAAAACCTTAGAAGATGAAAAGATCCCCCAAGTTCTTGGATAGGCAGAATTAATAATATCAAAATGGTCATATTTCCAAAGGTACTATACAGATTTAATGCAATTCCAATTAAAATCCCAATGACATTCCTCATAGAAATAGAGAAATCAATCATGAAATTCGTCTGGAAGAACATAAGACCCAGAAGAGTCAAAGCAATCCTGGGCAGGACATATCACAATATTAGACCTTAAACACTACTATAGAGCAATAGTAACAAAAACGGCATGGTATTGGTACCAAAATAGACAGGTAGATCAATGGTACAGAATAGAGGACATGGACACAAACCCAAATAAATACAATTTTCTCATACTAGACAAAGGTGCCAAAAATATGCAATGGAGAAAAGATAGCCTCTTCAACAAATGGTGCTGGGAAAACTGGAAATCCATATGCAACAGAATGAAACTAAATCCCTATCTCTCACCCTGCACAAAAGTCAACTCACAATGGATCGAGGATCTAGAAATTAGACCTGAGACCCTTCACCAAATAGAAGAAATAGTACGACGAAATCTTCATCACGTTGGCTTAGAAACAGAATTACTTAATAAGACCTCCAGAGTGCAAGAAATAAAAGCAAGAATCAATAAATGGGATGGATTCAAACTAAAAAGCTTTTTCTTAGCAAAGGGAACAATAATGTGAAAAGAGACCCTACAGACTGAGAGAAAATCTTTTCCACACACATGTCAGACAGAGCACTAATCTACAAAGTTTATAAAGAACTTAAAAAAATTTACACCAAAAATACAAAGAACACAATCAATAAATGGGCTAAGGAACTGGGCAGACACTTCACAGAAGAAGATATACAGGTGATCAACAAATATATGAAAAAGTGCTCATCATCTCTAGTAATTAGAGAAATGCAAATTAAAACCACCCTAAGATTTCATCTAACTCCAATTACAATGGGTATTATCAAGAACACCAGCAATAATTACTGTTGGCGTGGATGTGGGGAAAAGGTACACTCATACATTGCTGGTGGAGTTGCAAATTGGTACAGTCACTCTGGAAAGCAGTGTAGAGATTCCTCAGAAACTTGGCATGAACCCTCCATTTGACCCAGATATCTCACTCCTCAGTTTATACACAAAGGACTTAAAATCTGCATATTACAGTAAAACAGACACATCAATGTTCACAGCTGCTCAGTTCACAATTGCTAGATTGTGGAACCAAAGAAGAAGCCCTTCAATTGACGAATGGATAAAGAAACTGTGGTATATACACAATGGAATATTACTCAGCCAAAAAGAAGAATAAAATTATGCCATTTGCTGGTAAATGGATGTAGTTGGAGAATATCATGCTAAGTGAAATAAGCCAAGCCCAAAACACCAAAGGCTGAATGTTTTCCCTGATAAGTGAATGATGAAACATAATGAAGGAGGGTGGTGGGCAGGGCAAGAGAAGAATGGAGGAACTTTGGATTGTGTAGAGGGAAATGGGGTAGGCAGGTGTGGGAGAAGGAAATATAGTGAACTGAAACAGGCATTATTACCCTATGTACATGTATGATTACAGGAATGATATGAATCTATCTACATTGTGTACATCCATAGAAATGAAAAATTGTACCCCATTTTTTTACAATGAACCTGTAAAAATAAAAATTCAATAAAAAAGGTGAAAAAAAAGAATTTTTCCAAGTAATATAAATTGTTATAGAGCAGATAATAGTATGGGCAGTTTACTTTTTTTGTTCTAGAAAGTCATTCTACCATAATATCCACAAAAGATAAACTTACCACTAAAAGGATAACTATAGACAATCTCGTCTCTGAAAATATATCTAAAATCCTAAGTAAAAAATATTAGTAATTGATTGTAGCAGGAGATCAAATAAGTTTTAGCATAGACTGCTGATTGCCTACCCATTTTTCTCTTCTTCTTTTGTAATTGGATATTAATTTTATGTGGTAGGGAAATATGCCCAACTTTACAGAGAGAGAGGTGGAGAGGGAGGGAGGGAAAAAGGAGGACATCAAATTTCCAAATATTGCCTGTAGATATATGTGATCATACAACTAACTAAAGGCTGGAAAATGAGACAAGCGGAATTGCTCTGTGGGAATTCCGTGAAAGCCCTTAAAATAAGAATGGGAAGGTAGCCAAATAGGAAGGTGGCCTAATCCCTTTCAGGCTATTTCTCCCCTGTGTTGGACCTTTTTTGCATTTCTTCTTGCAGAGTTACTTTCTACCTGTTTTAGTCAGTTTTTTCACTGCTGTGACTAAATGACTCAACCAGCACAACTATAACGGAGGGTTTATTTGAGGGCTCATAGTTTCAGAGGTCCTAGTCCGTAGAAGTGTGGCTCCATTCCTCGGATCTAGAAGTGAGGCTAAACATTGTGGTGGAAGAATGTGGCAGAGGAAGCAGGCTACATCATCAGGAAGTAGAGGGGGACTGCACTCTCCAGATATAAAATATATAGCCTATAGTCTCACCCCAGTACCAATCTCCTCCAGCCACACCCTAGCACTTCAGTTAATCCCACCAGGGATTAATTCACTGATTGGGTGAAGACACTTACACCCCAAACATTTCTCCTTTGAACCTTCCTGCAGTGTCTCACATGTGAGCTTTTGGGGGACACCTCATATCCAATCCATAACACTACCTTTCTCCACTCTGTTCTATAGACCAAGAGATGGACTTGGATGGGGTGCCTCATCATCAAACATCCTTGTCCTCTGTGTTATAGTTGGGTTTGTGGCAATGAGAGGCACCAACAGGGGATTGATGCTTTAAGGGCAGAAAAATCATGATATGTAGTCCCTGAGCTCCCTCCCTCTCAGGTGACAAGTTGACAGTAACTACTTTCTTTTACCAAAGGCCACCACTCTGGTCAGGGAGCCCTCTCTTACGACCATACCTGACCCTCTGTCTGCGTTCCTATAACCATTCCCGCCCTGTATTAGTCAGGATTTTGTAATGGAAAGATCCAACAGGATATGTATATGTCTGATTATGAAATGGGAATTTTTAAGTTGTCTTTTACAGTTAGAAGCTGGATGGTCTGCATTTCAGAGAACCAAAGGATCTGATAACAGATACCCAGTCTAAGGAACTGGAGCCTCAGAACAAGAGGGATCAATGATTCAGCCCTAGTCTGAGATTAAAGGCCTGGGAACTCCCTACAGATTTTCTGCTTAGAGTCTACATAGGAAGAATAAAGGATTTGGAGTCTGATGTCCGTGGGTGATGGCAGCAGTAACCAAAGCACCTGCTCAAGAGAAATGGAGACTGTATCCACCTCAGCTTTTTCCTTCTTCCACATTTTGGTCTATGTGGGCTCTCAACATATTGGACTGTGCTGCTCATATTCAGGGCAGGTCTCCTGCTTCAGGTTTCTGTTCCACATGCCAGTCATTTCTAGAAATGCCTTTATCAACACTTCCAGAAGTTTTTTAATCCTAGGGATTTCTTAATCTAATCTACTTGACAATCCAAATTAACTGTCACAGTCCTATTAGCCCTTCAAGTTTAGGCATAGCTATGGTTGCTACTGTGGGTGACTCCTTCAAATCCTTAATATCTTTTGTTCATTTGCTTTGACGCTACTTACACTTGTGAAGAGTTTATCCATTAAAGTTGCCCAATTGGTCCATCTGTTTCTTGCTACAACTTTGATATACTCATTCTGTTTCCTGTCTGGAGTATAGATGTATTAGTGGAGTTGACCTATTTTGTGTTTCCAATTTGGGTTTGACATTTCTTTCTCAGAGACTGTGAAGGCCAAAGTGTAACTTGAGTGGGGAAGGGTGACATAGCAAACGAATGGATAACGGGGAACAAAAAATGTGAAATGATGTTATTTCATGTATTACAATGTGTGCACCAAAATTCATATCTTGAGATCTTAGGCCCCCAATATTAGGAGGTAGAGTCTTTCAGATGTGATTAGGTCATGAGTGTGGAGCCCTCATAAATAGGATTATAATCTTCATACAAGAGGCTGTGCTGAGATAGTATCCCTTTAATGTGAAGACATAGCAAAAAGTTGGAAGTTTACAACCAAAGAGGGCCCCCACCAGAACCCACCATGCTAGCACACTGATCTCAGACTTGCAACCTCCAGAACTGTGAGAAATAGATGTTTGTATAGCACTCCATGGTAGTTGTTATAGTAGCCAGAAATAAGACACATATTATTCTACATATCATATGCAATACTATGTCATCGATTGCCTTCTCCCACAAGTGAAGATAATCAACAAGTGTTGGGAATGATTCCAATTCTTCAAGATAAAACTTCTTGAACCAGTTAGTTTCTAAGAAATCCCTATATTGCATCCTTCACATAACACATTATTCCAGCTTAACCCTGAAGAGGTCAATTCAGATTCCTCTACATAAAGAACCTATCACTGCAAAATGCTCCACTAAGTCTCTAAAAGTTAGAATGATCTTTACTGGTATTGTTTCAATGTCTTAAGGAAGTCACATCCTTTCTTTCAAATCACATGTAGCATCTTGTCCCTTAAAAAGCCAGTATGCTTCATTATAGAAAAGCAGAATCTTGAACTCACTGCCAGATTCTTCTTCAGCAGCTTGAAACGAAGTGCAATCACAGAACATATTGTGATCATATTCATAATTGTATTCATTCTTTTCAAAACTGAGACAGATCAGAAACAACTTGTTGACCAGCAGATATTTCTATGAACAAATTTGTGTATGCTTGGGCATTCAAGCATAACCTCAGTTTTTGTGTTTGACAACACTCATTCCTGTATACATTAAAGATTTACTATTGGTACTAATCCAGATGCACTATTTTCCTCAGTTTAAATTATCATTCTCAGAATAAACATTAGCAAAATGAAGGAAAAATCCCTCCTTTTCTGTGCTCTGAGTTGTTACTGATAAACATAAAAATAATAAAAGTAATTGAATGCAACAATCATATATGCCCCACACATATACCAAGAATCTATCTATACTGTATACATCAGTGGTTTTAAGTATATGGTGAAAATGCTGCTTTCTTCCTTTTGTATGTCATTGATGTTTTATAACATCCAAAAATGACACTGAAAGCTTTTTTCTTCTTTATCTCTGAGTAGAATATTGTCCTTAAATTTGCAGGTGCTATCCACAAACTTCTTGGAAACCAACTGGCTTAATAACTGTGTATTAAATCTTGAGTATGTGTTTCACTGCATGAAACAGAGATCAAAATTAGCAGGGACCTGAGTAGTCTAGAAGCTGATTTCTATCTCTTAAAACAATCTGGAGTTAGAAGGTTCAAGAATGGCATGGAAGTTGTTCTCTAGGAAGTCATTCACTCATCTAGGCTATTCCTTGCTTATTGCCCCACTTCTCATGTCTTTCTCTCACCTGTATGATCCATGATGGTTTACTACTATATCTACATTCTAGGCACCATATGGAGGAAGGAGGAAAGAAGGCAAACACCCCTTACCTGTAAGGACATAATCGACAAATTATACACATCACTTGACTTCACATTCTGTGAACTAAAATTCAGTCACATGACCACACATAACTGCAAGAAAGCTAAGCAATTGTTCGCTTATTCTGGGTATCCATGTGCTTAACTAAAATGTCAGCATTTCTCTTTCTGCAAAAGTGGGGTGTGGGGGAACACAGATCTGAGTAAGTGGTTGCAACATCTGTCATTTTGTAATATTACTATGAAGAGCAAATATTTCAATAATGTTCCTGTAGATTGGGCCTCTTCTTTTAGTGAAAAAAATCATTACTTTATTACTGGAAAGCATTATCGTGCATGTATATAGCAAATACATCATATCATGTGCCTTGTTGGAAAAGAATTTGAAGCTGTTATGCTTTTTTATTTATTTATTTATTTATTTATTTATTTATTGTAAACAAATGGGATACATGTTGTTTCTCTGTTTGTACATGGCGTAAAGGCATACCATTTGTGTAATCATAAATTTACATAGAGTAATGTTGTTTGATTCATTCTGTTAATTTTTCCCTTCCCCCCACCCCTCCCACCCCTCTTTTCCCTCTATACAGTGTTTCCTTCCTCCATTCTTACCACCCTCCTTATCCCTAACCCTAAACCTAACCCTAACCCTAACGCTAACCCCTCCTATGCCCCATTATATGGCCTCATCCGCTTATCAGCGAGATCATTCCTTCTTTGGCTTTTTGAGATTGGTTTATCTCACTTAGCATGATATTCTCCAATTTCATCCATTTGCCTGCAAATGCCATAATTTTATCATTCTTTATGGCTGAGTAATATTCCATTGTATATATATACCACAGTTTCTTTATCCATTCATCAATTGAAGGACATCTAGGTTGGTTCCACAGTCTGGCTACTGTGAATTGAGCAGCGATGAACATTGATGTGGCTGTGCTGTTATGCTTTTATGCAACGAGCTAACAATTTTTTTTATTTTTTTCACATCATCAGCATGTTCCCTGATAACACTTTTCTCCCTCCCTTCCTACTGCCTTCCTTCCTTTCCCTTCTTCCAACCTTCCTTCCTTCCCTCCTTCTCCTCTTTTCCTTCATTTTTCTCTGTCTTTCCTTCTTTCTATCCTTCCTCTCTTTCTTTCTGGCTGCTTATGTGAAATCAGCATACAAACACATTCACTTGTACTGGAACATAAAGAACATATATAGTCCATAGACCTACTTGACTCCTGCTATCTGAATTGACAACAATATACAAATTTATAATGTTTATATTACCATCTTCAAAATTTAGTTTATACCTCATTGAGCCACTTTGAGTTATTTCTTTTAAGTAATCAAACACAATCAACAATAGTAACAACAAAAAGTATAACAAACACAAACAATAATATTGTGTAAAAATAAATTTAAAATAAAATAAATAAAATTGTATAAAAATAAGAAAGTTAAAAGGTGTCTTGTAACTGAATATTAGGTAAGACGAACTAAACAAATCAGTCTTTATAGTGGATGTACAAGCTTAAAGATTGTATTGATTACTGAGAATATTAAAGAATTTCTGTGAAAATTATAATCTTTTATTTAAAATATGCAGATTATATGTGAATAAATTAATTATATCTATTTTTCATTGAAACTATGAACTCTCAACTCTTGATGGTCCATCAGATATCCATTAGTGGTCTAAAGCTTGTACTTTCAGAAATATTGCTTCTTGATTTTGCCTGCCTCTGGCCAGTCCATTGCCTGCCTTACACCTATCCATCACCCAACGTACACGGTTCACCTCCCAATTATCCAACTACAGTCAGCAAACTGATCGCCGACCTCCAGTGGAGCACCAGCTGCCTGCTGTTGCCTGGAAGTGCACTGTTACAGTACCTGCAGGCTTGATTACACGTGGCTGCCGCCATTTTGAGACAACAGCCAGGCCCAGTAGGAACACTGGCCAGACTGACTGAGCACCATCTCCAGGATCCCTCAGCCCGACCAATCACTCCCTGTCTCTGGGGCCCTCACATCAACTGACTGCTCCCTGCCGCCAGGACCCCCAGACCAACTGACTGCGTCCTATCACCGGGACCCCAGACTGATTGATTGCACCAGGCATACAGGATCCCACAACCACACCAAACAGACCGGAATTCCAGGACCCCTGCTGGACCAACCACATCCCGCCTCCAGGACCTCCAGCTGACCACATCTACCCCTGAGCTGCAGCTCCCCATTTGCAAACACATTTCGAAGCCAGAGTGGCCATCTTGGATAATCCTGGAAGCCGGAGCTCCGATCTTTGGTTGGGGCAATTCCCATCCTGACAGGCCTGCTGGAGGCTTGAAGCTCATTGTCAGGTACCGATCATGCATCAGGCTGGGAGGTTTCATTAGTATATGAATGTTAAACTGTAGATTTTCTTTTTTCTCCTTTTTAAAAAAATTAAGATTTTATTTCTTTACTTTTCTTGCTCTCTTTTCCTTTTCTTTACCTGTTCCCTCAGAGTCTCTTTCTCCCATTTTGCATGCTAATATCCAATTTATTTTCATTACACTCTCACTGTTTCTATTTTCTAGAACTTCTGTATATTCTTTTCTTATCCCATTAACAGCCACATTCTACATCCCTCTGCATCCTCTTTGTCCTCCATTAGAAACTGCAGACCTTATTGCAAACCTGTTTGTTTTACCAAAGATAATATTTGAACTCACTCTGTTTACTATGACAATTTTGTTGTTGTCCTCATAGGGGCTATTTGGTCTAGGATTGCATAGTGTCTGAATTGGGCACAGCTAATATTGATCTCCCCTTAAAGAAAGGGTCTTGGAAACCTATAGGGCCACTATAAGCCTATAGGGGGAAATCTGCAATACCCCAGATCTACAGCGCTAGAGGGGAAGATACATGAACAACATGAAAAAACAAGGGAAGAAAATGATCCAAACAAATCTAGATTCTATATTAATAGAATCCAATGACAGTATGGTAGAAGAAATGTCAGAAAACGATTTCAGATTATACATGATTAAGATGATTCAAGAAGCAAAGGATGAGATTAGAGAACAAATGCAGGCAATGAATGATAATACCAATAAGCTGAAAGAGCACCTGCAGGAAGCAAAAGATCATTTCAACAAAGAGATAGAGATTCTCAAAAAAAAAAAAACAAACGGAAATCCTTGAAATGAAGGAAACAATAAACCAAATAAAAAACTCAATGGAAAGCATCACCAACAGACTAGACCACTTGGAAGACAGAACCTCAGACAATGAAGACAAAATATTTAATCTTGAAAATAAAGTTGTCCAAACAGAGAAGATGGTAAGAAATCAGAACAGAATTTCCAAGAACTATGGGACATCATGAAAAGACCAAATTTAAGAATTATTGGGACTGAGGAAGGCACAGAGATACAAACCAAAGGAATGAACAACCTATTCAATGAAAAATATCAGAAAATTTCCCAAACCTGAAGAATGAAATGGAAAATCAAATACAAGAGGCTTACAGAACACCAAATGCACAGAATCACAACAGATCCACTCCACATTATGATGAAAATGCCTAACATTCAAAATAAAGATAGGATTTTGAAGGCCGCAAGAGAAAAGCTTCAGATTACATATAGGGGGAGACCAATACAGATAGCAGCCGACTTCTCAACCCAGACTCTAAAAGCTAGAAGGGCCTGGACCAACATATTTCAGGCTCTGAAAGAACATGGTTGCCAACCAAGAATCCTACACCCACCAAAACTAACCTTCAGATTTGAAGATGAAATAAAATCCTTCCATGATAAACAAAAGTTAAAAGAATTTACAAATAGAAAGCCTGCACTACAGAATGTTCTCAACAAAATATTCCATGAGAGGGAAATGAAAAACAACAATGGAGGTCAGCAAAGGAAGGAACTACCTTACAGAAAAACCACTCAAAGGAGAATCCAAGCCAACTTAAAAACCAAAAATAATCCAAATGACTGGGAATATAAATCATATCTCAATAATAACCCTGAACGTTAATGGCCTAAATTCATCAATCAAAAGACATAGACTGGCAGAATGGATTAAAAAGAAAGACCCAACAATATGCTGCCTGCAAGAGACTCATCTCATAGAAAAAGACATTCACAGACTAAAGGTGAAAGGATGGGAAAAAACCTACCACACACATGGACTCAGTAAAAAAGCGGGGGTTTCCATCCTTATATCAGACAAAGTGGACTTCAAGCCAAAGTTAGTCAGAAGGGATAAAGAAGGACATTTCATACTGCTTAAGGGAACCATAAATCAGGAAGACATACGATAGTAAATATTTATGCCCCAAACAATGGTGCATCCCTATACATCAAACAAATCCTTCTCAATTTCAGGAATCACATAGACCACAACACAATAATTCTGGGTGACATTAACGCACCACTGTCACAACTGGATAGATCTTCCAAACAAAATCCAACCAAAGAAACCATAGAACTCAAAAACACAATCAATAACCTAGACTTAATACACATATATAGAATATTCCATCCATCAACGAGCGGATTCACTTTCTTCTCAGCAGCACATGGAACCTTCTTGAAAATAGACCATAGGTTATGCCACAAAGCAGTCCTTAGGAAATGCAAAAAAATAGAGATACTGCCTTGTGTTCTATAACATCATAATAGCCTGAGAGTAGAAATCAATGACAAAATTAAAAAGAGAAATTACTCCAACACCTGGAGACTAAATAATATGCTATTGAATGAAACATGGATATCAAAAAACATCAGGGAGGACATAAAAAAGTTCTTAGAAGTCAATGAGTACGACGATACAACATATCAAAATCTCTGGGACATTATGAAAGCAGTACTAATAGGAAAATTCATTGCATGGAGCGCATTCAAGAAAAGAATGAAAAGTCAACAACTAAATGACCTAACATTACAGCTCAAAGCCCTAGAAAAAGAACAGAATAACAGCAAAAGTAGTAGAAGACAGGAAATAATTAAAATCAGAGCTGAAACCAATGAAATTGAAACAAAAGAAACAATTCAAAAAATTGACAAAACAAAAAGTTGGTTCTTTGAGAAAGTAAACAAAATAGACAAACCCTTAGCCACACTAACAAAAAGAAGGAGAGAGAAGACTCAAATTACTAAAATACATGATGCAAAAGGAAATATCACGACAGACACCACTGAGATACAGAACATAATGAGAAGCTACTTTGAAAATCTGTATTCCAACGAAATAGAAAGTACTGAAGACATTGACAAATTTCTAGAGACATATGCTCCTCCCAAACTGAACCAGGAGGACATCCACGATTTAAACAGATCTATATCAAGCAATGAAATAGAAGAAGCCATTAAAAATCTACCATCCAAGAAAAACCCAGGACCAGATGGATTCTCAGCTGAGTTCTACAAGACCTTCAAAGAAGAACTCATTCCAATACTTCTCAAAGTATTCCAGGAAATACAAAAGGAGAGTACCCAACCAAACTCATTCTATGAAGCTAATATCACCCTCATTCCCAAACCAGGAAAAGACACATCAAGGAAAGAAAATTTTAGACCAATATCCTTGATGAATATAGATGCAAAGATCCTTAACAAAAATTGGCAAACCGTATCTAAAAGCATATTAAGAAAATTGTGCACCACGATCAAGTGGGGTTCATCCCTGGAATGCAAGGATGGTTCAACATCCTCAAATCAATAAAAGTAATCCATCATGTCAATAGACTTAAGGATAAGAATCATATGGTCATTTCAATTGATGCAGCAAAAGCGCTCAACAAAATACAGCAGCCCTTCATGCTCAAAACACTAGAAAAAATAGAGATAGTAGGAACATAACTGAACATTGTAAAGGCTATTTATGCTAAGTCCATGGCCAACATCATTGTTAATGGAGAAAAACTGAAACCCTTCCCTTTAAAAACAGGAACAAGACAGGGATGTACTCTTTCACCACTTCTATTCAACATTGTTCTCGAAACTCTAGCCAGAGCAATTAGGCAGACCAAAGAAATTAAAGAGATACAAATAGGAAAACAGCAACTTAAACTGTCACTCTTTGCAGATGACATGATTCTATTTTAGAGGATCCAAAAACCTCCTCCAGAAAACTTCTAGACCTCTTCAGTGATTTCAGCAAAATAGCAGGCTATAAAATCAACAGGCATAAATCTAAAGCATTTTTATAAGCAAGCGATGAAACAGCTGAAAGGGAAATGCGGAAAACAACCCCATTTGAAATAGCCTCAAAAAAAATAAAATACTTGGGAATCAATCTAACCAAAGAGTTAAAAGATCTCTACAGTGAAAACTACAAAACATTGAAGAAAGAAATTAAGGAGGACCTTAGAAGATGGAAAGATCCCCCATGTTCTTGGATAGGCAGAATTAATATTGTCAAAATGGCCATACTAACAAAAGTGCTATACAGATTCAATGCAATTCCAATTAAAATCCCAATGACATACCTTACAGAAATAGAGCAAGCAGTCATGAAATTCATCTTGAAGAATAAGAAACCCAGAATAGCTAAAGCAATCCTTAGCAGGAAGAATGAAACAGGGGGTATTGCAATACCAGATCTTCAACTCTATTACAAAGCAATAGTAACAAAAACGGCATGGTATTGGCACCAAAATAGACAGGTAGATCAATGGTACAGAATAGAGGAAACAGATAGAAACCCAAATAAATACAATTTTCTCATAATAGAGAAAGGGGCCAAAAATATGCATTGGAGAAAAGATAGCCTCTTCAACAAATGGTGCTGGGAAAACTGGAAATCCACATGCAACAGAATGAAACTAAACCCCTATCTCTCACCCTGCACAAAAATCAACTCACAATGGATCAAGGACCTTGAAATCAGACCAGAGACCCTGCATCTTATAGAAGAAAAAGTAGGTCCAAATATTCACCTTGTTGGATTAGGATCAGACTTCCTTAACAGGACACCCATAACACAAGAAATAAAAGCAAGAATCAATAACTGGGACAGACTCAAACTAAATAGCTTTCTCTCAGTGAAGGAAACTATCAGCAATGTGAAGAGAGAGGCTACAGAGTGGGAGAAAATCTTTGCCACTCATACTTCAGATAGAGCACTAATTGCCAGAATATATAAAGAACTTAAAAAACTCTACATGAAGAATACAAATAATCCAATCAACAAATGGGCTAAGAATATGAACAGACACTTCACAGAAGAAGATCTACAAGCAATCAACAAACATATGAAAAACATGTTCACCATCTTTAGTAATAAGAGATATGCAAATCAAAACTACCCTAAGATTCCATCTCACCCTAATTAGAATGGCGATTATCAAGAACACAAGCAACAATATGTGTTAGAGAGGATGTGGGGAAAATGGTACACTCATACATTGCTGGTGGGGTTGCAAATTAGTGCAGCAGCTCTGGAAAGCAGTGTGGAGATTCCTCAGAAATCTTGGAACCACCATTTGACCCAGCTATCCCACTCCTTGGCCTATACCCAAAGAACTTAAAATCAGCATACTACAGAGATACAGCCACATCAATGTTCATAGCGGCTCAATTCACAATAGCCAGACTGTGGAACCAACGTAGATGTCCTTCAATTGATGAATGGTTAAAGAAACCGTGGTATATATATACAATGGAATATTACTCAGCTATGAAGAATAAAAAAATTATGGCATTTGCAGGCAAATGGATGAAATTGGAGAATATCATGTTGAGTGAGATAAGCCAATCTCAAAAATCCAAAAGACGAATGATCTCACTGATAAGCAGATGATGACACATAATGGGGGGTGGGAGGGGGGCACGAATGGAGGAAGTAGGGACTGTATAGAGGGAAAAGAGGGGTGGGAGGGGTGGGGGAGAAGGAAAAAATAAAGGGATGAAGTGAACATCATTACCCTATATAAATGTATGAATATGCAAATGGTATGCTGTTACTCCATGTACAAACAGAAACAACATGTGTCCCTTTTGTTTACAATAAAAATAAATTTAAAAAAAAGAAATATTGCTTCCTTTTGATTGGTATACATCCAGCCCTCTGTATGAGTGCCACATCTACTGATTCAATCAATTGTGGATAAAAAGTACTCCAAAAAGTGTGTCTGTACTGATCATACTCAGTAATTTCCCCCGTCATTATATCCTAAACAGAAGTGTATAACAACTATTTAAATAGCATTTACATTGTATTAGATAAGCTAAGCAATCTACAGATGATTTAAAGTATATGGGAGGGGACTAGAAATATAACTCACTGCTTATGCATTCATAAAACATACATTGAATCCCTCGCACCAAAAATATAAAACCAAATAACAAAGCATGTGGGAGGGTGCACATAAGTTCTATGCAAATACTGTGCCATTTTACATAAGGGTTTTGATCATTTGCAGATTTTGGTACTCATGAGGGGGTCTTGAAATGATTGCCCTGTCAATACAGAGGGATGAATATATTCATTTGCAGAGCTCAACCAATCTGTTTCAGCCAGCATTAGGGTTTAAGGTTCAAAGGTATGTTTCTGTTTGTGTGTTTTTGGTTATGGAAAACTAGCAAATTAGAAGTAAAAAAGACAGAAAAATCAATACCATTTAACAAACAAATTCTATTAACTTCAATTTTAATATCTCTGAAAATCCACTGAAGTCAGTTAGTGGTATAGTGGTACAGTGGACTAGAAAGTCGCCTTTGCTATGCACTTGTTTCTTTCCTCTACCTTCAGAAAGGTTTGGAAAGATTGTAAGATTATATGTATATATAATATTAGATAGATAGATAGATAGATAGATAGATAGATAGATAGATAGATGATAGAAAATAAATCCTTGGAACTTAAAAATCTCTGGTAGTAATAGGAATGTACTAACATTCTGAGACCAAAGGCCTGAGGAGACCTACAAGTCAAAAAAATTTTCAACCTTTCTTTTTTCCCATTGCAGATTTTGTAGGGAAGAGAGTTTGCTGGAGGAGAATATGATATGCTGAGGGAAGAGTATGTGTGTAAAAGGTGAGGAATATCAGGCTTGTGGATGACTTGCCACTGTGGTTTTAAGAGCTGACTAGGCTATTTGCTTATTTTATTCTCTTGACTTTATTGGATTATACCTCTGCTGGGCCATTGCCTTTGGGAGACTTCACCAAACTTTTGGAGATGACAAAATTGTTCTAGAGAAACAGCATCAAATGGTTATTTTCAAACCTGTGATAAATATGAAATATTTTAAGGAGTTAAGAGTGAAATTTATATCTAGTTCAATTAATTGACCACAATGGAACTTTTACTGATTGAACTAGCATTGTGAGAGTTGATAGATAAAAAGCCATCTTCTCTCTTCAGAAAAAAATTTTGCATCCTTTCATGAAATTGGACAATATCAGGGTCCTAAGAAACCTTAAATGGACATAGAGTCAAACATTTCCTATTTGACTTAATCTGATAGTTAATTACACTATGTTACTAGTACTAGATAATATTTAAGTGATCATCATCTGTATTACCAAACTTATCACAATAATTCTGCATGACAAAATCCTCTCCCAAAATGCAGTACAATGCAGTAATATACATTTTATTTGCATATACACATCCAAGAATTGGCTTGGCATAAGCTCATCAAGACTGGGTTCAACTGGCCTTACCCATAATTTGTGAGTCAGATCTAGGTTTGCTCTATAGGCCTCTCACACTTCTTGGGCCAGTGGCTAAATAAGCACATCCTCATGGTGAAATGCAATAGTGCAAGAGAGTAATCCATCTTCATAAGCACATTTCAAGCTCTGATTACATCACATCTAATAACATCATTTCAGGCAAGACCAAATTCAAGGGGCAGGAAAGTACTTAGGTCTCACCACAAGGCTAGGGTCCAAATACGTATGTATTACAATGTATCAGGAGAATGATGAATTGCATGCAACAATTGAGTCTTGCCAAATCATCCCTAGGTCCTACTGTTCTCTTAAAACACAGTTCTTTTTTAAAAAATTATTTATTTAGACAGGGGGGTACAGGGAATTGAACTCAGGGGCACTTGACCACTGAGCCACATCACCAACCCTATTTTTTTTTTTTTTTTTTTTTTTTTTTGCAGTGCTGGAGATTGAACCCAGAGCCTTGTGCTTATAAGGCAGGAACTCTACCAACTGAGCCATATTCCCAGCCCCTTAAAACACAGTTCTTAGACCTCTCCCCATCCTGGAAACTCTCCTCTGATCACAATCATTGTTCTTATTCCTCTGAAGATGCAATGGACCCATGACTATATGATATTCCAGGCAGGATTGATAGTCAGAAGTTATCCGTTTATGTTGGTCATAGAGTCTATTAACTCTGGCTTCATGTATTAGATGAAGATAGTGGAGCCGATTTATCATGTTTCTTCTTCTACTATTCTACTTCACTGTAACTTGAAATCCCATTGCCATTTTGCTAACAATTAGCTATAATACTTTTAAACTATCTCAATTATAAAGTTTTTATTTCAATTTTCCTACTGTAGTCAATTAATACTCCAATTAGAAAGAAAACAAGAACTATTCTGTAAGATCTATTGAAATATCATTTTTTTAACAAACAGGTATGTGTATACATGTGTGTTTGTATGTGTAAATTATTCAAATAAATAAAGTCTCTTTGAAAGTAGGAGGTCATTGTTTACCAGTAAATGGATAGATATGGAGACTATTATGCTAAGTGAAATAAGCCAATCCCAAAAAACCAAAGGTTCAATGTTCTCTCTGATATGCAGATGCTAAAACACAACAAGTGGAGGGGGAAGAATAGAAGTGCAGTGGATTAGACAAAGGAGAACACAGTTGAAGGGAGAGGGATAGGAATAAGAAAGACACTGGAATTAATTTGACATAAATTTCCTACGTTCATATATAAATACACCATAGTGAATCTCCACATCATGTATAACCACAAGACTGGGATACTAATTAGAATAAGATGTACTCCATGTTTGTATAAATATGTCAACATAGTCTCTATTGTAATGTGTATTTTAAAAACAAATTTTTAAAAAATGCAACTTGGAGGTCATGAATCTTTGTCAGAATGATTGTGAACATATTTTTACACATTACCTATGAGTCTATAGTACATGCTCCAGTAGTATAAAATACATGGGCATTGGCAGGAAATGTGGGCATAGGTCTTTGTAGAATGCAAATCTGCCTGTGCGGAAATGGTAGTCAAGGTTTCTTTTCTTGACATTCTAAAGGGTGTATTGTCAGCACTCATGGAGAAAAATGAAAATATCAGACTAATACTGCCATTCTATAATATTAATGTACTTTTAATTTTTTTCTCTTTTTAAATTTTAAACTGATACTCAAAAATGTAAAAGTTATACATATTAATGGGGTACCTTATAATGTATAATAGAGGTGTAAATTGCATAATGTTTAAATCTGCTTAAACATATTTATTTCCTCAAATGTTTATCATTTCTTTGTGGTTAAAACATTCAAAATTCTTTCTTCTAGCTTTTTGATGTGTATAGTGCAGAGTTGTTTTCTATATTCACCATTTCATGCAATAGTACCTCAGAGTTTCTTGCTCCTATATAACTGTCACTACTCATTGCTTTACTTTTCTCCATCTCTTTCCACTTGACCCTGGCTGCCCTACCATTCTACTCTCAACTTCTATGATATGTACTTTTCGATTACACATATGAGTGAGATCATACAGTACTTATCTTTCTCTGCCTGACTTATTTCATTTAACGTAATGATCTCCAGTTCCATCCATGTTGTAACAAATGACAGGATTTCATCCTTTTTATGACTGAATAGTATTTCATGTGTGTGTTTGTGTGTGGGTGTGCATGCATGCACACACACATGTGCATGTATCACACTTTCTTTATCCATTCAGGAGTCACTGGACACTTATATCTTGGCCATTGTGAATAGTGCTGCAATGAACACAGAAGTGCAGATGTCTCTCCAACACTTATTAGAGTGAGGTGATATCTCATTGTTTTGATTTTATTTCCTTTAGATATATACCCAATAGTAGAATTGTTGGATTATATGGTAGTTTTATTTTTTTATTTTTGAGAAAACTCTATTATGTTTTGATAACAGCTATACTCATTTATCTTTCCATCAACAACGTGAAAGTGTTCTCTTTTTGTCCACATTCTTTCTAGCCCTTACTATCTTGTCTTTTTGATAAAAAACTATTCTTATAAGATTGAGGCAATACATCATTGTTTAGATTTGAATTTCCCTGATGATTAGTGATGATGAACATTGTTTTATGTATCTGTTGGCTATGTGTATGTCTTCTTTCAGGGAATGTCTATTTACATCTATTTCTCATTTTTAAATTGGGTTACTATCTTATTTCTGTTAAGTTTCTGAATTTCCTTATATATTATGGAGACCAATACCATGCCAGACGTATACAGTGCAAATATTTTCTCCTACTCTGTAGGTTGTCTCTGCACTCTGTTGAATGTTCTCTTTGCTGTGTAGCAGCTTTGTAGTTTGATGTAATTCCATTTGTCTTTTTTTCCTTTGTTTTCCATACTTTTTGGTTCTTGTCCAAAAACAATCCCTAGATATATTTTAAAGTTCTAAAAAATAGACAAGTAGCCTCTGAATCTTAAAACAGGAAACAGATTGGTGCCATGATTAATGATTTCAACAGTGCTTACCAATATTCTTTTCTATATGCTTTTTCACAACACTGATATTCTCCTATGAAAAGAAAGAGAATCCCCCCCTTCCCCTGAACCTAGTCACATTTTTTTTATTGCAAACACATGGGATACATGTTGTTTCTCTGTATATGGCGTAAAGGCATACCATTTGTGTAATCATAAATTTACATAGAGTAATGTTGTTTGATTCATTCTGTTATTTTTTCCCTTCCCCCACCCCTCCCACCCCTCTTTACCCTCTATACAGTACTTCCTTCCTCCATACTTGCCCCCCTCCCTAACCCTAACTCTAACCCTAACACTAACCCTTCCCTCCCCCCCATTATGTGTCATCCTCCACTTATTAGCGATATCATTCGTCCTTTGGCTTTTTGAGATTGGCTTATCTCACTTAGCATGATATTCTCCAATTTCATCCAATTGCCTGCAAATGCCATAATTTTATCATTCTTTATGGCTGAGTAATATTCCATTGTATATATATACCACAGTTTCTTTATTCACTCATCAATTGAAGGGCATCTAGGTTGGTTCCACAGTCTGGCTATTGTGAATTGAGCAGCTATGAACATTGATGTGGCTGTATCTCTGTAGTATGCTGATTTTAAGTCCTTTCACATTTTTAATACTGCCTTGACAGTGTTGCAAAAGTAATGCCAAGATACTAGGTCATTGAAGGCAATATGAGTCCCACCTACCTATTTCATCCCTCTCTTCAGATACTTGCCCTTGATACCCAGGCACCATGTTGTGAGAAATCCAAGTGGCCACATGGAAAGGCTATTTGTAGATTTCACAGCTATACTCCTGGTTCTTCACTATGTTGGCTGACAGCACCAACTACTACACATATGAATAAGTAGAACTTCAGATGATTCCACCTGCCCTGAAGCAATCAGCTGAGACTGAATAGAATAGAGATTGGTATCCCTGCCAAGCTCTACTCAAATTGAAAACTCATGAGCAAAGAATATTTTTGATGTAAAACTCCTATTTTGAAGTATCTGTTATGCAACAAGATATAGCTAGACTAGATGCAGTATAGAAAATTTTGGCAGTAGCTTGAAGAGTATGGGACAAAGGAAGTGAGATGGGAAGTAATACAAGGTGTTTGTGTATAACTGAAGAGAAATGTGTTTGGTTTTAAGTATGTTGTGTTTGAACTGTCTAAGAGGAGTAAACAAAGATATGCATCTGGTAATCAGAAAGGTGGAGCAGTCATTTCTCTCAAAGAACACTGGTCTGGGAGGCTATGGACCTAGGTCGAGTTCCTTACTCAGGTTATAACTTGCTGAGTGATCATTGGCAAGCCCTACTTCCTATTGAAAGATTAATTATCCCTTATGTATACTGAACAAGATAGAGTTTAAGGTCCTTATTTTCTCCAATGGTAGTGTCTATTCAAACTCTTTATGTATACCTTGTTGTCAAGAGAAAGTCCACATTCCTGAAATATTGGTGGTTTTCAGTAAGTTTACCATTCAATGATGAGAGTTCAAAAACCAAATTTAATTGAACTTCTTAAAGTAATATCTTCAAGACTTAGTATCTTTTATACTTGGAGAATATAGTTCACCCTCAGAAAATCTCAAAAAGCTCCTGTCATATGGTGTGCTGATCCAGTCTCAAAAGGAATGATGTGCTTCTTTTACTTTCCTGACTAATCCTAGCTAGACAAGTGGGAATGTGCTTTGAACATTACCTTTTATTATTTTATACATGGTTCCAAATTTGTCCTTCTACTTGCCTTTATCCATAGAGTTATTTCCACTTTCATAAGTCCAGTGTGGTTCTTAATCTTTTGGGAATTTCCATAAAATCTAGGGAAATTTTATACAGAAAAAACACTGCACATTTAACTTTACACAATATTCTGTACAATATTAAGGAATTCGCAGACCCCTCTCCCTATTCTCTCATTTATTATTTCATTATGATTTTTAAAATAGACTATTTTAGAGAAGTATTAGGTACAAATGAAAAGACTAAAAAGTATAGCATGCTTATACCCCTGGATCTCATAGATCCAATTTCTTTCACTATTGACATCTCACATCACCATGGGACACTTGTTACAATTGAGGAATCCACATTAATTATTACCCAAAGCTGAAAGCTTACTTTGGAGTTCACTCTTAGTGATGTATAGTGTGTAGGTTTGGACAAATATATAATGAAATGTATCCACCATTAAAGTATCATGCAGAAAAGTTTTACTAGCTGAAAATAATTTATGCTCTGTCTATTCATAACTCCTTGCTCCTTAACTTCTGGCAACCACTAATATGTTTACTCTCTTCATAGTTTTATCTCTTCAAGAATTTTGTACAATTGGAATCACACAGAATGTAAGTTTTTCATATTGGGTCCTTTCACATAGTAATATTCCATTCACTGAATGTACCACTTCATTTATCTATTCACGTACTAAAGGACATCTTGCTTGCTTTCAAGTTTAGCAATTATGGATAAAGCTGCTATAAATACACACATGTAGGTTTTTGTGTGAACATAAAATTGTAGTTCATTTGGGCAAATATCAAGGGACAGTTTGCTGAATGCCACAGTAAGAGTATGATTTGTTTTAGAAGAAACTTCCAAACTGTTTTCAAACAGGCTCTACCTTTTTGCATTCTTACCAGCAATAAATGAGAATCCCTGTTCACATCCTCACCAATATTTGCTGTGTTCTTCTAAGAGTTTTATAGTACTGAATTTTACATTTAGGTCTATAATAGATTTTTGGTCTAAATATATTTTAAGTCTATAATTAATTTTGTGAAGGGTGTAAAATCTATGTCTAGATTCAATGAGTGTGTGTGTGTGTGTCTAGTTGTTATAGGACCATTTCATGAAAAGACTACCTTTGTTCCATTATATTGCATTTTTTTTCCTTTATAAAAGATCAGTTGAATGTATTCATGTGTGTGTATTTCTGGACTCTCTATTCTTTTAAATCTATCTACTTGTATAATCTTTTACAAATACCACAATGTCTTGATTACCATAGCTTCTCAGAATACATTGAATTTGGGAAGCATTAGTCCTCTGATGTTGTTCTTCTCCTTCAATATTGAGTTGGCTATTCCGGATCTTTTGCCTTGCCTGGGAAACTTAAAAATCATGATATTGCCATCTACAAATAATTCATTTTAATTTTGATTAAGATTGTGTTGAATATATAAAGTTGGGAAGAACTAACCGTTGAACCCAGGACTCTTAACCACTGAGCTATATCCTCAGTACTTTTTAGTTTTTATTTTGGGTCAGGGTTTCACTAAGTTGCTGAAATTGGCCTTGAAATTTCAATCCTCCTCCTTTATCCTCCCAGCTGGCTGGGATTATAGGCTTGTGCCACCACACCCAGGTAACATAGTATATTTTTCAAATTCTATTTTTCATTGTTCATATATAGAAAAGCAATTGAACTTTCAAATTAACATTATATCTTGGCACTTTACTATGATCGTTTATTAGTTACAGGCATTTTTGTCAATTCTTTCAGAATATCTACACAGACAATCATGCCAACAAATACATTTTATTGCTTCATTCCCTGTCAATGTGCCTTATAAATATTGCTTAATGTCTTTTTGCATTAAGCAGTAAGTACAATGGACTTCCAGTATAGTGTTGAAAAGGAATGATGAGAGTAGAAATCCTTGCTTTGTTCCAGATCTTCTGAGGAAACCTACGAGTTTCTTACCATTAAGTAGAATGTTACATTATATAGATATTCTTAATCATATTGAAGGAATTCCTCTCTATTTGTAGTTTGCCAAGGGTTTTTATTATAAAATGGTATTGAATTTTGTCAAATCCCTTTTCCACTGATATGATTATGTCATTATTTTCTTTAGCCTACTGATGTGAGAATCATTTATTGTTTTAAAAGCAGTAAATAGATTAATACTCACCCTAAATTGTTATTACAAAAACTATATTGAATAATACATATAAGAGTCTCACCTTGTTCCTGGCATATAATAAAAGTTCAGGAACTGATAGTTTCTCCCTTCCAGGAAGGTATAAGCCACTGATGTTCAAGACCTGATCCCCAATCTCCTCCCAGCAAGGCTCTGGATCCCCTGCTAGAGGAACATGCTGCCACATGGGAGGAAGTCATCGCCTGTTGTGACACTAGCCTTCTGATCTTTCCTAGCTAATTGAAGAGCCACATACATGGTATAGTATTTGTGAAATACCTTCAAAAATAATATCTTATACACCACTAACAACAAATACAGAATGTCTGAAAATCTTTGGTTTGCAAAAAAATATGAAGGTCATTTTTTGAACATTAATTATGCCCCTAATTACATTATCATATGCAGTTTTCTTATACTTACCAATGCAAGTTCCTGCCAAGATCATTAGACATCAGCTGATAAATGGGTTTGACCCCACAATCTGTGAAATATCACAATTGGCATGCTGGCGCAAAAAGTTCATGGCTTAGAGACCATCAATGTTTAATTCATCCTAGACAGTGTCTGGAGGGATTCAGATCCAGGGCAGTGACTCAGTGAAGCTTTCAAACATGTTGGTCAGAAAAAGGACAGACTAATAGGAGTTTTGTCAACAATCAATCACATGCACACATTGAGAATCAGGTTGACAAGAGATAAACATTTTTCCAGTCTGGATGGCTTGGTGTTTTGTATCAAATACACTTGAAAGTTAGGGCTTGTCTGGTCTATTTTCTGTACTCTCACTTTGATGTATAAAACAAAACTGGGGAGGGATTCACATGAAGTTAGTTTATACTTCTCTTTAGCAATAGGATTCTCTCAAGATAGACTTGGATTTTTTTTGTGGGTCAAAGATCTAGGCCTGCCTTCTGAGGAGTCCTGTCTGGTGGCCTCTATGCCTGTGTGTGGGGATTACAGGTGGTCAAAACACTTCTCTTTATTATAATTTCAAATTATGAGGCTGCTTCTTTAAAGCAATTGTGGGCTCTTTTGCAGTTTCACTCCTTAGGAAGTAATTCATAACTGAAAATTCTGCCTTCTTAAATGTACAGGTCAAAGGAAGTCTGCAATCTCAAAACACTAGAAAAACTAGGGATAATAGGAACATACCTCAACATTATAAAAGCTATCTAAGCCAAATGCAAGGCCAACATTCTTTTAAATGGAGAAAAATTGAAAGCATTCCCCCTAAAACCTGGAATAAGATAGGAATGCTCTCTTTCATCACTTCTATTCAACATAGTTCTTGAAAACCTAATCAGAGCTATTAGACAAAAGAAAGAAATTAAAGGGATACAAATAGGAAAAGAAGAGTGAAAACTATACCTAATGGCCAATAAAATGATTCTATATTTAGAAGACTCAAAAATTCCACCAGAAAGCTTCTAGAAATCATAAATGAATTGGCAAAGTAGCAGAATATAAAAGTAACACCCATAAATCAGTTGTGTTCCTATACAATGATGACAAATTAGATGAAAGCGATATCAGAAAAACTATCCCATTCACAATAGCCTCAAGAAATAAAATATTTGGGAATCAATCGAACAAAAGAGGTGAAGGACTCATACAATGAAAACCATAGAACACAAAAGAAAGAAATTGAAGGAGGCCTCATAAGTTGAAAAGATCTCCCATGTTCTTGGACAGGCAGAATTAATATTATCAAAATGGCCATCCTACCAAAGGTGCTATACAGATTCAATGCAATTCCAATTAAAATCCCAATGACATTCCATATAAATAGAGGAAGCAATCATGAAATTCATTTGGAAAAAATAAGAGACCCAGAATAGTCAAAGCAATCCTTAGCAAGAAGAATGAAGCAGGAGGCATCACAATACCAGACCTTAAACTATACTACAGAGCAATAGTAACAAAAACAGCATGGTATTGGCAACAAAATAAAAATGTAGACCAATGGTAGAAAATAGAAGACACAGAGACAAACCCACGCAAATACAGTTATCTCATACTAGACAAATGTGCCAAAAACATACATTGGAGAAAAGAGCAACTTCAACAAATGGTGCTGAGAAACACCATATGTAACAAGATGAAATTAAACTTCTACCTCTCACCTTGCAAAGAAATCAACTCAAAGTGGATGAAAGACTTAGGCACTAGAACAGAAGCCCTATGCCTAAGAGAAAAAGTAGGCCCAAATCATCATGTCAGCTTAGGACCTGACTTCCTTAATAGGATTCCTAAAGTACAAGAAGTAAAATTAAGAATCAATGAACAGGATGGATTCAAACAAAAAGCTTCTTATCAGCAAAGGAAACAATAATGTGAAGAGAGTCTACAGAATGGGAGAAAATCTTGACCACATGCACCTCAGATACAGCATTAATCTCCAGGATGTATAAAGAACTCAAAAAACTTATCACCAAAAACACAAATAACCCAATCAATAAATAGGCTAAGGAACTGAACAGACACTTCACAGAAGAAGAAATACAATCAATCAACAAACATATGAAAAATGTTCATCATCTCTAGCAATTAGAGAAGTGCAAATCAAAACTACATTGAGATTCCATCTCACTCTACTCAGAATGGCAACTATCAAGAATACAAGTAACAATAAATGTTGGCGAGGATGTGGAGAAAATGTTCACTTAAACATTTTTGGTGTGACTGCAGATTGGTGCAACCTCTATGGAAAGCAGTATAGAGATTCCTCCAAAAACTTAGAATGGAACCACAGTTTGGCCCAGTTATTCCACTCCTCAGTTATACCCAAAGGTCTTAAAATCAGTGTACTACAGTGACACAGCCTCGTCAGTGATTATAGCAGCTTAATTCACAGTATGCAAGCTATGTAACCAACCTAAGTGCCTTTCAACAGATGAATGGATAAAGAAAATGTGGTATATATATATATACAATGGAATATTACTCAGCTATAAAGAAGAGTGAAATTATGGCATGTGCTGGTAAATGGATGGAACTGAAGACTATCATGCTAAGTGAAAAAAGCCAATTCCAATAAAACAAAGGCAGAATATTTTTTCTGATATGTGGATGCTAACCCACAATTAGGGAAGGAAAGAAATAACGTCCCCTGGCTAGACAAAGAGGAATGGAGGGAGGATGGCAATAGGAAAGACAGTAGAATGAATCAGACAGAAATTTCCTATCCTTATATATGAATACACAACCAATATAACTCCAAATCATGTACAACCACAATAATGGGATCCTAATTTGAACATGTTATACTTATTCTATGTATGTATAATATGTCAAAATACACGCTACTCTTATGTATATCAATAAATAAATAAGAGTTTGCAGTCTCATAAAAGTGGCAGCCAGGGGAAAAACTCATTCAAAAGTTAAAGACAAATCTAAGGACACCTGGAAAATCTCTAGAAAGTGTCTGAGATGTTCAACTAAAAGCCCCAGATAAAACTAACTTCAATCCTAGGAATTGAAGATCAAGACTTAAGTCATTTTCCTATTGGAAGAATTTCCATGGATTTGTACCATTCAGAGAAAATAATTTCAACTTCAGTTTTTACTTCACAGAAGTTGGCCCCATAATTCCTTAAAACGTCATCGACTCTGGCCAGGACCTCTTCCTGTCCCCATATTTTCTCACCTCTATGATCTTTACTCTGTCTTACGGGGTTTTAAAAAATAATTTCATTGAGAGATATTTTATTATAAAAATTGTACAGTCAGTTAAAATAAGTGAAGCCAACAAAATACATAAAAGAAATGTTTAAAATCTCACCTATTACACCACATCCTCATTTTGTGAAGCAGTCAGTGCATAAGGCCTTTTCTTCTATGCCTCTCTTCAGGCTTATATGTACACATTAAACACACACATGCATGCACACACACATATGTGAAGGTGGGTTCCCATTTACTTCCCTTTGGTCAATATATATTTAAACCTATATCTTTTCCATTGAAAGCCATATATCCCTTCTCTTCAATAAGTGTTAGATCTTCTCTCCAGTCAAAAAAATCTTCCCCACCCTCAGTCTCAAATTATAATGATCATAGCACAACAGGTAACTTTTTGAACACCATCCATGTACCTCCCCTGAGATCCATATGTACCTTATCTGTTTTAACCCTCCGAACATTAAGTAGGCCCTATGTTATTCCTTTTTTATAAAGACCCTGAGGCTGAGAGAGAGAGAATAAGAGAGGTGAAATGCCTTGTTCAGGATTCCCCATCTAATGAAAGTTCTGGAACTTGAATCCATGTCTGTATATTCCAAAAACAGGGCTCTTCATACTCCTCTATATGGCTGTTTGGACAAATTTTGTATTTTTCACTGAAGCTGAGTTTTCTGAGAGGAGGATCAGTGTTCCCTAAATCATTCATGCTGTTGTGTATCATGAGCTTGGAATCTTTAGTGGAATATTTTTAAAATATGGTAGATACAGAATCAGAAGCTTACATAAACCAAAGATGTGTGTGATAGAAGTGATTTTAGAGACTCAAGAGTCAAGATTTTACTCAAATTGTGAATAAAGCTCCCCTGAGTTAGGGGGTAACTTCCTAGGCTATATCCTTTGACTACTGTTATATGTAGCCCAGGAGATATAGTTCAGCTGGTTTTCAGATGTAGTGCAGCTGGTTTTCTGTTCCCTGAATATGTCTTGGCTTTTATGTTCAAATGATTTAAGATAAAGGTTGTTTTAGCAACCAGAAAAGCATTATTGAATGAAAGACCTACTTTCTCTCTGCCAGTCTTACTACCAATACTCAATATACCAATTCAGTTTGGGATAAGACGAGGTGACAATGTCCCAGGATGGAAAATTTGACAGGTTTTACAAGAATGAAAAGCCCACAGATGGACACCAGACATCTACTTTGGTTCAATTTAGTTCCTTATATTTTGTGTCCAGCATTAAGATTAAGATAGAAATACTGAAAAATAGGAAAATGCATCATAACATTAGTTAACATGGTTAATATCCAGAAAGATGGTAAAATTTTATTTAAATAATGATAATCATTTTCATTCCTCTCTCTCTCTCTCTCTCTCTCTCTCTCTCTCTCTCTCTCTCTCTCTCTCTCTCTCTCTCATCTCTCTCAGGGGATTATACTCTGGGGTGCTCAACCACTGACCACATCTCTAGCCCTTTTCATTTTTTAAAAATTTTGAAACAGGGTCTCCCTAAGTTTCTCAGGTCGTGTGTAAATTACTCAGGCTGGCTTAGAACTTGCAATCCTCCTGCCTCAGTCTCCAAGCCACTGGGATTATTGGTATGCATCAACCATGAGCTCATTATTTTCTTTAGAGCCAAGTAATAGGGTTCTTTCCATATGTGAAACTGGTTTTAAGTGTTTGCATTTTGCATGCTGAGGATGGTAAAATTTTTGGAAATCCTGAATTTCTGTTTTGGTAATCTTACTTAGAAGCATGTGGGATTTTAAATGATCTGCATAAAAATAGTAACAATAGAGTTGGGGCTGCGGCTATAGCTCAGTGACAGAGTGCTTGCCTTGCATATGTGAAGCACTGGGTTCAATCCTCAGCACCACATATAAATAAATAAATAAATAAATAAATAAATAAATAAATAAATAAATAAATAAATAGATTGTGTCCATCTACATTAAAAATATTTTTTAAAAGATAATAACAACAGCAACTACAAAATCAGGCACTCCTTAATATGCTTTATATGAGATATCTTAATGGATGCTCAAAACTGATGTGTGTGTGTGGTAATTAAGTTCAAACAGTATGAATTTTTTAAAACATCCCACAACATTTTCAATATTATATTCAAGAATAAATGTGTTTTGCTTTACAAGCATAAACTGTCTTTATCAACTAGAAACAGTATGAACTGGTGCTTATTAGCTTTAATTGCAAGAATAAACTCTTCCAGACACTGTTCTGTTTTGTGAATTTTATACTATTACATCCTCACAGCAATCCTATAATGTACATAAAACTACTATTATTACTATTACTTCTAGTATTTCTACTATGATTAATATTACTACTACTATTATAATCTATATTTACATGTGGAAACTGAGCAAGAAGTAGGTTAAGAATGCCATCCTGCCATCCAAGATTGTACAATTAATAAATAGTACAGCAGATATTTTTCTAATTTGGTTGCATATAATCTATGACTAAACTTTTAGGGAAATAACACCTTTATACTATTGAGCCTTCTAATCTGTGGACATATTATATCTCTCCATTTATTTTAGTTTTCTTTAAAGTCTCCCAATACAGTTTATAATTTTTCTTGCACGTTTTATACAAGTAAAGCAGATTTTGAACTCAAGCATTCCGACTCCTGAGCAAAATTTGTAACATCAACTTTATATAGGTGTCAATAAACAATTTAAATTTATTTTATTTTTATGATACATATTAATTATACATATTTATAGGATGTAGTGTGATATTCCAATATATGTACACAATGTGTAATGATCACATCAGGGAAATGGTCCATCTATCAAATCATTTCTTTATATTTGGAATATTCAAAACCTTCTCTACTGACTATTATTAAATATTCAACTAATGACTGTCAACCATAGTTTTCCTGCTGTGCTATAGAAAATTAGAAGTTATTTCTCCTATATGACTTTTTTCCTTTTTTATAGAAGTAGTAGACTATTCATAACAACCTTGTTTGTCATGGCTCCAAACAGCAAATTATCCATTAATGGTAGACTGAACAAATAAATTGTTATAGATTCATACAAAAACTACTATACAAGTGAGAATGAAAAAGTTACAATCTGATGCAATGACATGAATGAAGTGTGCAAATACAAATGTTTAGGAAAGAAGTAAGACATAAGAGAGTACATGCTGTATGATTCTATCTACATAAAGTATAAAAGTGGCAAAATTAAAGTGCTGTTAATATTGAGAATAGTGATTAACTTGAGGATAGAGGTAGTGACTAGAAGAGATGAGAGGGCATCTGAGATGCTACAATGCTCTGTTTATTGATCTGGCTGCTGATCATATGTGATCAGCATATTTCAGTTTATGAAAATTCATTAAGGCATACCATTCAGACCTGCATATTTTCTTTTTTTGTGTATTTCAAAAATGTTTAAAATGTCAAACATCAAAATGTAAAAATTTATTTTATTCCCCAAAGGAAAAGAAAGTCAAGCATTTCCTATTCGAGTACTCTTCTATAAATGCACCATAAGAAACCCAGTGTTGCTGTCAAAAGGAACTTGGGATGTTATGTAGATTAATTAAAATTAAAATACATAGTTTCTTTTTTTGTGTGTGTGGTACTGGAAATTGAATCCAGGGCCTTGTGCTTGCAAGGCAAGCACTCCACCAACTAAGCTATATCCCCAGCCTTAAAATACAAAGTTTCTTAAACATATTCTTAAGTTTTTGACCAAGAGCATCATTTCACATTTTAGAATAGCACTATTCATTTATTCAGTAAATATTTACTAAATATTCAGTGTTGTTGCTCCTGTGGAGGGAGCTGAGCAGTTCATCTAGATGCTATGGAGATGATGGTGGACAAGATGAACATATTTCATGCTTTCATGAAGCCTACAATCTATACAAAGGATGATAATTTAGTTTTGGCTGTGCTAAATATGAGGCTTAAGGTAGTGAAGCATTAAATAGGAGTATTGAGTAAGTACAGCAATTCAATGAAGAAGATCCAGACTGGAGATAAAATTGGAGAGTAGAGACTCATCAGCATAAAAAAAAATTAGTTGACACCACAGGCATGAGTGAAATCCCTTGAAAGAGAAACATATCTGAGACTGAGCCCTTGGGAACTCAGTCATTTAGATGTATAATAAATATAGATGAGTTGTTAAAAGCAGTTGAAATGCCTCCACTAACAAGAGGAAAAGCAGAGGAATGTGTCATAATAAGTATTAAAGGAAGACAGGGTTTTCAGAAGGAGACAGTGGTTAGCTATGTCAAGCACTGTTCAGAAATCAAGATGAAGACTCAAAAGTGTCTTCTGTGTATGATGACCCTGATCTACAAATGATCATGTGAAAGACAGTTTCAGCAAAGTGTAGTCACAAGATGAAAGTGAGTGGAGAATATAAAAGGTGAGGAAGTGCAGAGAGCATGTGTGCAGGCAACTCTTCTCTGAAGGTGATGGAAATTAAGATGTAGCTGAAGATAGATCTGATACAAATATTGCAAAATATCTTATGTCTCCCATGAATTTAGATAGAAAAATTACAAACATACTAAAAAAATATGGCAGCATATAAAAAATGCAAACCAAAACCAAGTTGGATCTATTCCAGGAATGTAGGGTGGGTTTGACATCTGAACATTGATGTAACATACCTATTGATCAAAAAATACCCGCAAACAACATAGCTGTCTCCATGGGTACAGGAAAATCATTTGTCTAAAATTCTACATCTCTTCATGTCTTAGTAATTTGGAGCTGTTATGACAAAGTATGGTAGACAGAGTAATCTTATAACAGAAATTTATTTCTTAATAGAAGAAATGTTCTGGAAGCTGGAACTTGAAGATCTGAGTACCAGAATAGTTGGATTGTTGTGAGGGACCTCTTCCTGATTGTAGAGTACTATCTTTTCATTGTGTCCTCACATTGTGGAAAGAGAACAAGAGAGCTCTTGGGGGAACCTCTTGTAAGGGCACAAATATCATACACAAAGCCCCAAGCTCATGACCTAATTACCTCAAAAAAGGGCCCACATCATAATATCATCACACTGGGGGATAGAATTTTAATTAGTTGGAGAGGCAAAAACATTCAGTCCATAACAATTCATGACAAAAACACTAAAAAAATATGAATAGAAGGGGACTTTTTCAACTTGCTAAAAACACATCTATGAAAAACCTACAGATTCAATGATGAGAGGTCAAATGTTTAACTTGTAAGATTAGGAACAAAAAAGTATGGTAACTCTTCCCACTTCTATTCAAAATTGTACTAGAGTTTTTAGCAAGAAAATTTAAGCAAGAAAATGAAGTAAAAGGCATCCATATTAGAAAGGAAGAAATAAACCTCCATATTTGTAGATTATAGGATTTTGTATACATAAAATATGAAGGAAACCACAAAAAACTATTTGAGATAGTAAATGATTTCAAAAAGTTTGCATGGTATAACATCAATACAGAAATCAATTGTATTTCTCTACATAAGCAATGAATATGAAATGAAGAAATTCCATTTGCAATAGGACCAAAAAGAATAAAATATCTATGAAAATATCTAACAAAAGAAGATTGAAACTTGTACTGTGTAAAATATAATGCATTGTTAAAAGAAATTAAAGAATTAAATTAATGGAAAGATATCCTATATTAAATTAACAATTGGAATATTTAATATTATCAATATGATGATAATCCCAAATTTTTTTCACGTTTTGTCAAATGTATCCCCATGTATTTTTCATGTCATTGTAAACAACATTTACTTTGTAATTTTATTTTGGTTGTTTTTACTATTGTATAGTACTATAATTAATTTCTGCACGCTTGTATCTGTCAAGCTTACTTATTAATTCGAATAGCCTTTGTTCAGATTCCATCAGGTTTTCTACCTAAATGATCATGCCATACACAAATAAATATTTTTTAAATTTTTATTTCAAATCTAGATGGTTTTTATTTCTTTCTTTACCCTTATTACACTGGTGAAAAGTTCCACTATAATGCTGAAAAGATGTTCTTAACAGGACTGAGGATTTTGTCAACTTCTTTCTTTTTTTTTTTTATTTTTTTTTCTTATTTTTATTTTTTTTATTGTAAACAAATGGGATACATGTTGTTTCTCTGTTTGTACATGGCACAAAGGCATACCATTTGTGTAATCATAAATTTACATAGAGTAATGTTGTTTGATTCATTCTGTTATTTTTTCCCTTCCCCCCACCCCTCCCACCCCTCTTTACCCTCTATACAGTCCTTCCTTCCTCCATACTTGCCCCCCTCCCTAACCCTAACTCTAACCCTAACACTAACCCTTCCCTCCCCCCCATTATGTGTCATCCTCCACTTATTAGCGATATCATTCGTCCCTTGGCTTTTTGAGATTGGCTTATCTCACTTAGCATGATATTCTCCAATTTCATCCATTTGCCGGCAAATGCCATAATTTTATCATTCTTTATGGCTGAGTAATATTCCATTGTATATATATACCACAGCTTCTTTATCCACTCATCAATTGAAGGGCATCTAGGTTGGTTCCACAGTCTGGCTATTGTGAATTGAGCAGCTATGAACATTGATGTGGCTGTATCTCTGTAGTATGCTGATTTTAAGTCCTTTGGGCATAGGCCAAGGAGTGGGATAGCTGGGTCAAATAGAGGGTCCATTCCGAGTTTTCTAAGGAATCTCCACACTGCTTTCCAGAGTGGCTGCACTAATTTGCAGCCCCACCAGCAATGTAAGAGTGTACCTTTCTCCCCACATCCTCGCCAACACCTGTTGTTGCTTGTATTCTTGATAATCGCCATTCTAATTGGGGTGAGATGGAATCTTAGGGTAGTTTTGATTTGCATTTCTCTTATTACTAGAGATGTTGAACATTTTTCCATATGTTTGTTGATTGCCTGTAGATCTTCTTCTGTGAAGTGTCTATTCATTTCCTTAGCCCATTTGTTGACTGGACTGTTTGAATTCTTGGAGTAGAGTTTTTTGAGTTCTTTATAGATTCTGGAGATTAGTGCTCTATCTGAAGTATGATTGGCAAAGATATTCTCCCACTCTGTAGGCTCTTTCTTCGCATTGCTGATAGTTTCCTTTGCTGAGAGAAAGCTTTTTAGTTTGAATCTATCCCAGTGGTTGATTCTAGCTTTTATTTCTTGTGCTATGGGAGTCCTGTTAAGGAAGTCTGATCCTAGACTAATAAGGTGAAGATTTGGACCTACTTTTTCTTCTATAAGATGCAGGGTCTCTGGTCTGATTCCGAGGTCCTTAATCCATTTTGAGTTTAGTTTCGTGCATGGTGAGAGATATGGGTTTAGTTTCATTCTGTTGCATATGGATTTCCAATTCTCCCAGCACCATTTGTTGAAGAGGCTATCTTTTCTCTATTGCATATTTTTGGCACCTTTGTCTAGTATGAGAAAATTGTATTTATTTGGGTTTGTGTCCGTGTCCTCTATTCTGTACCATTGATCTACCTTTCTATTTTGGTACCAATACCATGCCGTTTTTGTTACTATTGCTTTGTAGTAGAGTTGAAGATCTGGTATTGCAATACCCCTGTTTCACTCTTCCTGCTAAGGATTGCTTTAGCTATTCTGGGTTTCTTATTCTTCCAGATGAATTTCATGATTGCTTGCTCTATTTCTGTAAGGTACACAATTGGGATTTTAATTGGAATTGCATTGAATTTGTATAGCACTTTAGGTAGTATGGCCATTTTGACAATATTAATTCTTCCTATCCAAGAACATGGAAGATCTTTCCATCTTCTAAGGTGTTCTTTAATTTCTTTCTTTAGTGTTGTATAGTTCTCATTGTAGAGGTCTTTCACCTCTTTTGTGAGATTGATTCCCAAGTATTTTATTTTTTTCGAGGCTATAGTGAATGGGGTAGTTTTCCTAATTTCTCTTTCTGAAGATTCATCACTTATGTATAAAAATGCGTTGGATTTATGGGCATTGATCTTGTAACCTGCTACTTTACTGAATTCACTTATGAGTTCTAAGAGTTTTCTGGTGGAATTTCCAGGTTCCTCTAAATATATAATCATGTCATCAGCGAACAGGGATAGTTTGAGTTCTTCTTTTCCAATTCGTATCCCTTTAATCTCTTTGGTTTGTCTAATTGCTCTGGCCAGAGTCTCAAGAACGATGTTGAATAGAAGTGGTGAAAGAGGGCATCCCTGCCTTGTTCCAGTTTTTAGGGGGAATGCTTTCCGTTTTTCACCATTTAGAATGATATTAGCCATGGGCTTAGCATAAATGGCCTTTACAATGTTAAGGAATGTTCCCACTATCCCTATTTTTTCTAGTGTTTTGAGCATGAAGGGGTGCTGTATTTTATCAAATGCTTTTTCTGCATCTATTGAAATAATCATGTGATTCTTGACTTTAAGTCTATTAATATGGTGAATTACGTTTATTGATTTCCTGATGTTGAACCAACCTTGCATACCTGGGATGAAGCCCACTTGATCATGGTGCACTATCTTTTTAATATGTTTTTGTATGCGATTTGCTAAAATTTTGTTGAGAATTTTTGCGTCGATGTTCATTAAGGATATTGGTCTGAAATTTTCTTTCCTTGATGAGTCTCTGTCTGGTTTAGGTATCAGTGTGATATTGGCTTCATAGAATGAGTTTGGGAGGGTTCCCTCCTCTTCTATTTTATGGAATACTTTGAGAAGTATTGGAATGAGCTCTTCTTTAAAGGTTTTGTAGAACTCGGCTGAGAACCCATCTGGTCCCGGACTTTTCTTTGTTGGAAGGCTTTTGATGACTTCTTCTATTTCAGTACTTGAAATTGGTCTATTTAAATTGTTTATGTCCTCCTCGTTCAGTTTAGGCAATTCATATGTCTCTAGAAACCTGTTGATGTCTTCGAAATTTTCTATTTTGTTGGAGTATAGATTTTCAAAATAGCTTCTAATTATGTTTTGTATTTCAATCCTGTCTGTTGTGATATTTCCTTGTTCATTCCGAATTTTAGTGATTTGGGTTTTCTCTCGTCTTCTCTTTGTTATTGTGGCTAAAGGTTTATCAATTTTGTTTATTTTTTCGAAGAACCAACTATTTATTTTGTCAATTTTTTGTATTGTTTCTTTTGTTTCAATTTCATTGATTTCAGCTCTGAGTTTAACTATTTCCTGTCTTCTACTACTTTTGGTGCTGTTCTGTTCTTCTTTTTCTAGGGCTTTGAGCTGTAGCATTAGGTCGTTTATTTGTTGAGTTTTTCTTCTTTTATTAAATGCGCTCCATGAAATAAATTTCCCTCTAAGTACTGCTTTCATAGTGTCCGAGAGATTTTGATATGATGTTTCTTTGTTCTCATTTACCTCTAAGAATTTTTTAATTTCCTTCCTAATATCTTCTGTTATCCATTCATCATATAATAGCATATTGTTTAATCTCCAGATGTTGGAATAGTTTCTGCGTTTTACTCTTTCATTTATTTCTAACTTCAATCCATTATGATCTGATAGAATACATGCTAGTGTCTCTATCTTCTTGTATTTGCTAACATTAGCTTTGTGGCCTAATATATGGTCTATTTTAGAGAAGGATCCATGTGCTGCTGAGAAGAAAGTGTATTCGCTCTTGGTTGGATGGTATATTCTATAAATGTCCGTTAAGTCTAAATTATTGATTGTGTTATTGAGATCTATGGTTTCTTTGTTCAATTTTTGTCTGGAAGATCTGTCCAGTGGTGAGAGAGGCGTGTTAAAATCACCTAGTATTATTGTGTTATGGTCTATTTGGTTTCTGAAATTGAGAAGGATTTGTTTGACATACATGGATGAGCCACTGTTTGGGGCATAGATGTTTATGATTGTTATATCTTGCTGATTTATGCTTCCCTTAAGCAGTATGAAATGACCTTCTTTATCCCTTCTGACTAACTTTGGCTTGAAGTCCACACTATCGGCAATGAGGATGGATACTCCAGCTTTTTTGCTGAGTCCATGCGCATGGTATGTTTTTCCCCATCCTTTCACCTTTAGTCTATGGGTATCTTTTTCTATGAGGTGAGTCTCTTGCAGGCAACATATTGTTGGATCTTTCTTTTTAATCCAATCTGCCAGTCTATGTCTTTTGATTGATGAATTCAGGCCATTAACATTCAGGGTTATTATAGAGATATGATTTGGTTTCCCGGTCATTTGGTTCATTTTTTAAATTCTATTTATTTATTTCTTTGACACAACTTGTTTCCTCCTTTATTTGACAATTCCTTTAGGATAATTCCTCCCTTTGCTGATTTGCTGCTTTGTTTTTCATCTCTTCCTCATGGAATATTTTGCTGAGAATGTTTTGTAATGCTGGCTTTCTTTTTGTAAATTCTTTTAGCTTTTGTTTATCATGGAAGGATTTTATTTCATCGTCAAATTTGAAGGTAAGTTTTGCTGGATATAAGATTCTTGGTTGGCATCCATTTTCTTTCAGGGCTTGAAAAATGTTGTTCCAGGACCTTCTAGCTTTTAGGGTCTGGATTGAAAAGTCTGCTGATATCCGTATTGGTTTCCCCCTGAATGTAATTTGGTTCTTTTCTCTCACAGCTTTTAAAATTCTGTCTTTATTTTGTATGTTAGGTATTTTCATTATAATGTGCCTTGGTGTGGGTCTGTTGTAATTTTGTGTATTTGGAGTCCTATAAGCCTCTTGAACTTGATTTTCCATTTCATTCTTCAGATTTGGGAAATTTTCTGATATTATTTCATTGAATAAATTGTTCATTCCTTTGGCTTGTTTCTCTAGGCCTTCCTCAATCCCAATAATTCTTAAATTTGGCCTTTTCATGATATCCCATAGTTCTTGTAGATTCTGTTCATGATTTCTTACCATCTTCTCTGTTTGTTCACCTTTGTTTTCAAGGTTAAATATTTTGTCTTCAATGTCTGAGGTTCTGTCTTCCAGGTGTTCTATCCTATTGGATATGCTTTCTATGGAGTTCTTAATTTGGTTTATTGTTTCTTTCATGTCAAGGATTTCTGTTTGGTTTTTTTTTTCAATATCTCTAACTCTTTATTGAAATGATCTTTTGCTTCCTGTATTTGCTCTTTTAACTGTCGATTGGTGCGATCATTCAATGCTTGCATTTGCTCTTTCATCTCATCGTTTGCTTCTCTGATCATTTTAATTATATACATTCTGAACTCCTTTTCTGTCATTTCTTCTGCCATGCTGTCATTGGGTTTTATTGATGTAACATCTAGATTTGTTTGCAGCATTTTCTTTCCTTGTTTTCTCATATTGTTCAGGTATCAGTTGACCGCTGAGATATTGCAGATTTCCTCTATTGACTTACAATGTCCCTGAAGATTTCTATATATATCCCCCCTTAGCCTTCAGTAGGCTGAAGTCTTGGAGGAAGTTGATAATGCGGAGCTCCACAAGGAAGCTGCCTCTCTAGGAGTGGTGGCCTTCAGGAGGGGTATAATCCCTGCTAGTGGGCAGAGGTGCCTCCACTTGTTGACCAATGGTCATCCAAAGGGGACCTAGGCTGCAGGCTGAGGCAAGGCCTGTTTGGGCCTGAGTCTCTAGTTTTACCGTCCTTGTGGGGAAACCTCACCCGGCAGGGAAGACTCACCCGGTGGGGAGGTCTCGCTGGTCAGTACCCTCCTAGAGGTTCCCCTCAATTACAGCTACCGCCTGGGCTGGGCTGCCTTCCTCTGCAAAGTTCTCAGCGGCCCGGCCCTACCTCCTGGGCCTGGGAGCCTCACCCTTCGCAGATGAATCTCCTTAGGCTGCCCCTCCTCAGAGAATATGCCCTCAGGCCTGGAACCTTTGCTCCGCCCTAAGCCTGTCTCTGTGCGGCTCTTCCACCCAGAAGCCTCCTAGATCCTGGGACCCTGCTCTGCCCCTAATTGCCTGGCTATGCGGCCCCTCCTCTGAGCAGCCACCTGGGGCCCCGTACAATCTCTCTGAGTCCCAGAGACCCGCCACACGCCTCTTCCTCCAGACAGCCGCCCAGTATGCCAGTGCGGTCACTAGGAGTCCAAGAAACTCACTGCGTGCCTCCACCTCCCACCAACCACCCGTAGCCCGGGGCAATCAATCACTCCGAGTCGAAGTGACCCTCCCCGTTCCTCCTCCTCCTCCAGATAACCCCCCGAGTGTTCAGGAGTGGTCGCTCTGGGTGGCTCTGAATCCACGTGACCCGCTGCACGGGTCCTATGGGCAACCACCCGGAGCTCTTGGTGCGGCCACTCAAGACCAAGCGACCCACCACGCTTCCTCTCCAGGCAGCCCCCCTGTGTTCAGGCGCTGTCCCTTTAAGTCCAAACAACTCACCACTCGCCTTCTCCTCTGAGCAGCCGCCTGGAGCGCCAATGCAGTCACTGCGAGTCCAAAGGACCCGCCGCGCTTCTCCTCCTCCTCCTCCGAGCAGGCCCCGGGGTTCAGAAGTGGTCCGAGTCCAAACAGCCCGCCACGCAGCCTCTCCTCTGGCAACCGCCTGAAGCTCTGGTGTAGTCACCCCGAATCCAAGCGGCCGCGTTCCTCTTCTTCCTCCTCGTCCTCAGGACAGGCCCCGGGGTTCAGAAGCGTCGTTCTGAGTCCAAACAGCTCGCCGCGGATTTTCTCGTCTGGCAACCGCCTGCAGCTCTGGTGCAGTCTCTCCGAATCCAAGTGGCCACGCTCCTCCTCCTCCTCCTCAGGGCAGGCCCCGGTGTCCTGAGTCCACACAGCTCTCCTCGCCACTCCTCCCCTGGGCAGCTGCCGGATCCCCAGTGGTTGCTCCGAGTCCCAGCGCCGTGCCGAGCGGCCTCCTTTTCGGCGCTCCCAGTTGTCCGAGTTCACTGCTCCAGTGGGGGGAGGGGCGTCTCGCCGGCAGCTCTACTTCACAAAGTTTCCTGTGTTCCGGGACCACTGTCCCATCCGGGACGCCTCCCCAATGGGAGAGACTCACCCGGCTGCTTTGAGTTGGTCCCAAGTGTCTCAATATCTCCTCTTTTGAATCCTGAGTCCTTGTCAACTTCTTTCTACTCATCTATTATTGTGATAACTTTTTTTTTTTAAATCAGTTATATTGATTGATTTTCACATGCTAAACTACCTTGCATTGCTGGACTAAACAACACTTTGCATGATGTGTTACCATTTTACATATCATTTCATCCACTTTGCTGAAATTTTAGCCAAAATTGTTACATCTATGCTCATGAGGGTTATTGTGTAATTTTCTTTAAAAGGTATTTTGTAAAGCCTCTTGGGTTTTATTATCATAGAATGCATTGAAGCAGTATTAGTTCCTCTTCATTTTTCTAGATGTGTCTGTGTAGGTTACTGTTATTTCTTTCTTAAAAGAAACTTTTCTTAAAAATTTACTGGGATTCATCACTGATTTTGTATGGTTCTAGAATTGTTTCTCTGGGAAGGTGTTGCATTAGCTTTGCATCACTGTGACAAAATACCCAAGATAATCAACTTATAAGGAAGAAATATTTATTTTAGCTCATGGTTTCAAAGGTTTCAGTCAATTGTTGCTTGGCCCCATCACTTTGGGCCTGTGGCAAGGCAGAATATCATGGCAGAGAGCACATGGTGGGCCCTGGGAAGTGAGAGAGAAGGTGAGGATGGGAAAAAAGAGGAGAGGGGAGAAGATGGTCTCAATACACTCTTTAAGACCATGCCTCCAGTGATCTTGTGTCCTTCATGGGCCTTACCTCCTAAAGGTTGTACCGCCTCCCAATATTGCCACAGGCTGGTGACCAAGTTTTTAGCTCATGGCCTTTTAGGAATTTTTAAGATCCAAAAAATAATAGTGTTAAATACAAATTCAATTTCTGTATTTTTGTATGTTACTCAAATTACAGTTTTTCCAGTGGTCTTTGGTAATTTGGGTTCCTAATAGAATTTTGATGCTACATTGAATTTATTGAGATTATTGGCAAAACAGTATCAATAATAGTCTTATTATTTTTTATCATCTAAAATATCTGAAGGGATATCACCACTGTCATTTCTGATACTGGTAATTTGTGTCATCTCTATGTTGCCTATTAACTGTTTAAAGGCTATCAAACTTACTGATCTCAAAGAACTCTGTTTTAGTTTCATTGATTTTCTAATAAATTTTAAAAACTATTCTGCTATTTCATTGATTTCTACTCCAAATTTTTTATTTCCATATTCTTGCTTGATTTCTGTTGTACTTGCTTTTTAATCTAGTTTTTCAAGATTGCTGCCAATGTCATTTGATTTGAAACCTTTCTTTTTTTCCTAACATAGGCTTTTTAATGCTTATAGATTTCCTTCTAAGTACTGCTTAAGATGCATATCACAGATTGTGGCATGCTGGTTTTTATTCATTTTAAATACCTTATAGTTTCTCTTTTGATGCATTTTTTAACTCATTGGTTATTTAGAAGTGTTATTTATTTGCAAATATCTGAGAAATTTTCTAGCTATGTTTCCATCACTGACTTCTAATTTAATTCTATTGCTATCAGACAATAAAAGTTGCATAGCATAAGTCCATGACATAGAATATGATTTATCTTATTCTGTGTATACTCAAAAATAACTTATATTGTGCTATTATCTAATGGAGTGTTTTATAAATGTCAATTAGGTTAGGTCAGTTGAGAGTGTTATTCAAATCCCCAGTTGTATCATTGATTTTATGTCTACTTACTCTATCAATTATTGACAGATGGTTGTTGAAATCTATAATTGTTTATTTGTTTACTTCTTTTTGAAATTATGTGTTTTTGTTTCTTGTTTTTTGAAATTGTGTTATTTCATTTGTAAACATTTAGAATTTTTGTGTCCTCTTGATGAACTGACCCCTTTTCATCATAAGATTATTCTTTATCCTTTGTAATATTTTTCCTAAAATATACTTTGTCTAATATTAATGGGCAACCCCAATTTCTTTCACAGTGGCAGCAAAATACATCATTTTCTGTGCTTTGACTTTTAAACCATTTGTGACTTTATATTTAATGTTGTTTCCTCCTAAGGAGTACACAATTTGTTCCTGTTTTTATAAATCCAATCTGACAACCACTGATATTGATTGGGGCTTAAAACTCTTAACACTTCATGTGATTATTGGTATGGCTGCATTTAAAATAATATTTAGGTATTTGTTGTATTTATCCATTAGTTCTTTGTATTTTTTCTAATTTGTTGGAGGGTGATTGAGGTTTTTTATTATTATATTTATATCCTTTGTTTATTGTTAAAACTTTGCTGTGTTCTTTTAGTGGTTGCTTTAGGATTGATTTTATAATATAATATTTATACATACATTTTATAATATAATATATATACACTTCTAATAATATATATGTGTATATTATGTATATATATGCAACTTGTCACAACAAGCATTCCAGTGATATTACCACTTACATTTATGTATAAGAACTTCAAAACATTATACTTCTAATTCTCCTTTTCTAGTGATTTTTATATTGTCCTCATACAATCTATTTCTACATGTGTTATAAAACACAATAGATTATTATTCTTTTTGCTTTAAATTTTCACTTATATTTTAAATAGGCTTTAAAAAGAAGAAAAACATTAATCATATTTGTCCATGCTGTTAAAACTTCCTATATTGTTCATTCTTTGTGTAGATCTAGTTTTATAGATTGTAAAATTTTCATTCTGGTAGAAGAATTTTTTTTAAAATTTATTATAGTGAAAATCTGGTAATGAATTATTTCAGATTTCAAATGTCTGAAAAAGTTTCTATTTTCCTTTATGTTTGAAAGATATGTATTTTAGCTAGGTATGATGGCTGGTTTTATGTATTATCTTAGGTTGGTTATCAAACCCCTAACTCCCCTTTGCCCAATCCAAAGTTCCTTCATTCTTCCCTACCCCCAACCCCATTTTGGATCAGCATTCACATATCAGAGAAAACATTTGGCCTTTGGTTTTTTGGGTTTGGCTTATTTCACTTAGCATGATATTCTCTCGTTCCATCCATCTCAAGACCAAAACAAATGTTTCCCTGAGAAAGAAGAAATTCTATCTCAAGACTACAGTATTAGCTCCCACCTAAGACTAGCCTATCACTCAGTCTTACACACTTTGTGCCAGTACCCCAAATTGTATAAACTAATTTCTTCAAATCTTCTCTCCTTCTGGTCCTATTTTTGTTTTGCTTTATTTTGTATTGTGGGTTTGCGTTTTGTTGGATTTGTTAAAAATATCCAGTATTTTTATTTTTATTGGTTCTTTCTAGTTTTTGACATAATTAATAAAGTATTCTACCACTGAGATATATCCCCATTTATCCTTTGTTTTGTTTTAGAGAACTGATACACCAGGCAAATAATTCCATGTTACAGCTTTTTTCTTTAAGTACTTTAAAAATATCATTCTACTCGATTTTCTCTTGTCTGTTTCTGATGATAATCTTCTGACCTTCTTATATTTATTTATCTGTATGTAATGTATCATTTTTGCCCCTTTGGTTGCTTTTAAATTTTCTATTTGCCACTAGTCTATCATTACTTATTATTCTATTTATCATTAAGTGTGAGTAATTTGATCATCATGTGTGTTGGTATAGTTTATTTCATGTTTCTCATTCTCAGGTTTCTTTGAGTTTCATGAATCTGCACATTTAGATCTTATATCTAATTTGCAATTTTTCATCAATTATGTTTTCAATAAAACCCTACTCCATCATTTTTCCTTCCAGGAATATAACTGCATATATTATAGGCTGTTTAAATTTTTCACTAATGTTTTATTATTTTCTTTTATCTTTATTCAGTCTGTGTTTTTATTTTGGATGGTTTTTTTTTTTTTGCTAGTCTTTGAGTTCATTAATCTTTTCTTCATGATATCTAAACTGCTATTAATATCATCCATTGGATTTTTCATGTCAGACATGGTTTTTCTCTCTAGAAGATAGATTAGAATTTTTTCATATATGCCATGTCTTTGCTTACTGCATTCAATATATCCTCTAGCTTCTTAAACATATAGGATACAGTTATAATTATTGTTTAATACCACTGTCTATTAATTTTATCATCTGGTCATTTCTGGGTTAGCTTTGATGGACATTTTATCTGTTTAGATGTTGTATTTTTCTGTTTTTTGGCATTGCTGATACATTTTTATATAAGTAATTTTTATTCATTACTTTTATTTTAGTTGTGTTATTATTCTTGTTGTAGTTGATGATATTGAATGCCAGACATTATATATTTTAAGTTGGTGTATTCCACATGTTTTGTATTTCTATAAATATTTGTGAAGCTTATTTATCAATCTCAAACTACTTGGAAACAGTTTGACCTTTACAGGCCTCCCTTTCTAACTTCCTTAGGTGGAAATATAGCAACATTTGGTTTTGGGTTAATTCTTCCCCTGCAACTAAGACAAATTTTATCTGCATACTCTACCCAATGTCCCATGATAATGCAATCATTCAACTCTGACTTTATTCTAGGCACTGCGTGGACTGCAAGTATAGTTCCTTTTATTCCATTTTAGGTGGTTCTTTCCCTGACTTTAGATACTATTTTCACAAGTATAGCCTTATTGGTACTCATGGACCACATGCAGTTCTCCAGCATTACCAGTATAGTTATCTCCTCTCTTATATTTACCCTGTGGACTCTATATCTCACACCCTTGCTGAACAGCCAGTTAATTTTTCTCCACTTACAAAAACCACCCTATCTTCTACCCAGTTTGAAAAATTTCTCCAAAGAATAAGCTGGACCAATTATGGATTCCATATAAATTTGTTTCCTCTTTCTGGGTATCACAGTCCCTCACTGTCTAATATTCAATGTCTTGAGAATCATTGTTTAAGAAAATTATATTTAATGGTATTTCAGGTGGGAGGGTTAAATCAGTCCCTATAACTCCACCTTACTGAGAAATAAATCTTCTATAGTTTATTTTAATGGGAAAGTCTTGAGACAAAGAGGAAGGTTATCATTTAGAAGGGATGGTTTCATATTTTTTAAAATAAATAACAAATAGGGCTCCAGTTTTTTCAGAAAGCAGATTTGAACATGATATGTAATAGAGGTAGAAGAACTATCTAAATACAGGTGGAAGATAAAATCCTTTATTATAAATAAAAAGCAAAGATACCACCTGAGAAGGAAGGTGGTGGTAGAGTTTAGACATTTGAGGATACATATATAGGTTTGACAAAAGATGCTGCAGAAAGGGAAAAAATTAGTTTATCAGAAAAACATGTAAGTATGGCCAAGCCTTGCTTTTGATCCATGTAAAGCTGGTGATCATAAATACACATTGGAATAAATTTACTGACCATGAATAGTTCTTATTCAACATATCTACAACTGAAAATATCATTTTAAAGTGACTGTCTTGCTTAGTTAATTGAATGGGTGATAAATGATATTTGTTGGGAGAGCACACATGGAGGGTTGGTATAGAAGGGGTCATGTGTTTAGTTTTAAAAAGCCTGAATTTAGAAGAAATCAGTCACAACCCAAACCACTCAAATTCAGCATCTCATAAAAGCTTATGCTGATTGTAAACAGCATTAAGGATTTTAAATGACTTTGAAAAAAGACAATTCAGTGAATATAGAGGAAAATGAACTGGGATGGTAACTACTCAGAATGAGGGTAGGAAGAGCACATGGAGACCAATGATTTTATAAAAAGAAAGAAGCAATCTGAGCATGCTTAAATACTATTAGGAAAAGCTAGTTGAATGTGGGAAAAGTAAATACACAAAAGAGAGAATTAATCATAGCTATGTGGATTTTGAGGAGTTGGGCAGGGTTGGGATCCAAAGGATAGCTAAGAAATGTTGGCTTTATTTATTGCCTTCAATTATACAGAAACAATAAAGCAAGGTACATAAAATCAAACATAATTCTAGAAAAATGTGTAATATCAGTAGAAGAATCAGGGTAGGCAAAGATTGTCTCAATGTAAAACAATTTCCAGAGATTTAAAAAAAATAGGGAATAGGGTGATATAGTAAGAACTTTCTTAATTTATGAGTTCATCAGAAGTAACTGGCTCTGGTCAGAACTAAAATTGTCTTATAGATCTTGTAAACATTCGCTGAAATATAAATAGCACCATTTGGCAGACCAACTTGGTCAATTTTTCCGGGGTGCTTTTGGAAGCCAACTCCTCTCAGCAGCTATATACACAGTGAAACCCTGTGAGGAGCAGGAATGAGTGTTTTCTGTCTCTAAATGGAGTGACACCCACTTTGAAATTCTTCTAGGCCTAGATTATTTCAGATGTGCCTTAGGTTTTCAATGAAGGACTTTTCCAGGTAGCAGCAGAGCATCATGAAGTATGGACCCTCAAATCACCCCACTTGAGTTCAACTCTTGGCTCTCTTACTTACTGACTCTGTTACCTTAGGTGAGTTTTTCTAATTCATTCTTTTTAATGTTCGTTTTTACTTGTCAATGGATTTTATTTTATATTATATTATTTATTTATTTATTCATATGTGGTGCTGAAAATCTAACCCAGTGCCTCACACATGCTAGGCAAGTGCTCTACCCCTGAGCCACAACCCCAGCCCAGGTAAGGTTTTCTAAAGGTAACTGTGCTTTAATTTCTTCATCTGTAAAATGTGGGGAAAGTTATAGTACCCCCTAGCAAGAGGATCAAATAAGTTAATATTTGTAAAGCACTTAGAATAGTGTCAGTTACATAGTATGCACTTAGTGTTAGTTTTAACTAGTATCATTTAATTTTATACAGAGCTGAATTATAAGGGAAATTTTGTCTATGGAATGAACTTTTACCTGAGTACAAATGTAGGACAGTCTAGGCAAATTTAATAGCACCATTAAATTATCTGTTTACTAAATTAGTTTAACCTTACTTGAATTGACCAAACAGGACACAGAACAATAAGAGAGAAACAAAGTTTTGAACTGTATATGACGAAGCTAGCACAACTCTAGCAGGTAAATGTGAAAACTAAAGTAGACAATATATGGGACATGATTTTCATGCACATCTCTAGGTAGTGAAAACTCTAACCTTTCTTAATTTAGATTTCTGGAAAGCTTTCTATTTGGCCTTATTTGTTTATCTTCTACAGTAACGTCTCCAGTGATTTGTGCTTATTAGGATGCCTTGGCTTTTGTTGATGATACTACACAAAGAAATAGATAAAATATTTACTAAATGAATGTTTAGAAAGATGGAAGGATGGATTAGCAGTTGCTTTTACTGTAAAATTATCATGTAAGACACCATTAAGTTTTTCAATCTCTAGTATAATAACCACACCATAAAGAGAAAAATTTTAATTTCCTTGAAGAATTAGTAGGCAAAATTTTATCAGAAAATAACTCTATAGCAGTTTTCTCTGGTTGCCTGGAAACCCATATTGAAGTTTAATGAACAGTCACTGGTACTCTTGCCCCTCAACGTTGCTTCGTTTTCCCATTTACCTATATTTGATCTGCTACTTTTGTTCTGGTGATTTCAATATGCATTTTTATAAACACAAAAGCAGCTAAGAATTATTTATTGTGTTCTTGTTACTTTCCAGATAATGGTCAAGGAGCTTTGAATAGATAATCTCATTGTAAACTTCTGCAAACATTTTGGGAAGTTTAGGGATATAAATCAATAAGAGCATGTGTACATGTCAGGGTAAATTATCATTAAATGAGAATGAGATTTTATGGCAAGAAAAAAGATTATTCAACATAGGGCTACCTTTACATTGATTTATCACTTGCTTACTTTTGTTTAGAGTTAGGGAATTTCAGTTGCTAGTAGTACTGTATTTTAAATATCCTGGGCAATACTCCTCATGAACATAACTAAAATTCTAGGTAGCATGCATCTATCATCTATCTATAAGTTAACGAATTTAATTCATTCTCCAAAATCCTGCTGTTAAGTGAAAACTTGTTAAATGAAATTTTTTTCATTAACTTTTCTAGTGTTTTTTAAATTATTCTTTTGGTGCTGGGGATTAAACCCAGGGCCTCATGCAGGCTGAGTATGTATTATACCACAGTGAACAACACTTCCAGACTAATATATTTTAATGGAAAATATCATTACTCATTCATTCCAATTCTAGACACTAAAAATACCATCACCTATATTTAACAACTAAATTGATTAGTTCAACAATGAATATATATTATATATATATATATGAAACTGAAAATACATACAGTTTAAACACAAAGTAAAAAATAATGGTTTATTTTACTTACTCCTTTTTTCATTGTAAACAATTTTCTTGATATACCTTTTTATTGAGCAGATTGGGGCTCATTGTCATCTTATACTGATACTACACTGAAAAGAAAAGTAGTAGAGTAGAAAATCAACTTTAGAGAAAAATAAAAGCAAAACTCTAGACAGTGTTCAAATATATGGAGTAGTTCATGTGTACAATAGACTGAAGCTAACTCTTCATCAGTTCATCAGTCTTTCTTGGCATATGTATAATAATCAGAAATTTTTGGTTTCATTTAAACTTAATATACACTTCCACGTCATATGTTCTGACCAAAAATCAGTGTGCTAATTAAAGTTATGAAGTTGTATTTTCTTTTTTGTTGTTGAACATATTGGGACTCATGATGAATGTTAATTATACAAAATGGTGGATTTCATTGGGGCATGTTTGTACAAGCACAAAAAAATATTTTTATGTACCAAATTAAACTATGTGCATGTATGAATACATCACGATGCATTCCAATTTAATACATAACTACAATGCACCAATTTAAAAAACTAAATAGAAGGGAGACAAATAGAGTGGAGTGGAGGTCAGGGAAGGGAGGAAAGTGAAATTAATTACTGGGGATTGAAATGAAGCAAACTGTTGTATGCATTGATGAACATGTTGAAATGAACCCCACTATTATGTATGATTGCATACACTAATAAAAATGTAAAAAATATATAGTCTGATCAATTTCACTCCCTTATATTTCTTCCATCTTATCCTGTCCCTCCACCTGACCCCTTTCATCCACTCTACTGGTCTTCCTTCTAAACTCATGGAGTCCCCTTTTAATTGTTTCTTTATTCCTTATAACTTCCATATATGAGAGAAAACATATATTTTTTCTGAGTCTGACTTATTTGCAGAAAAAAATTGTGAAGGTTTTTTTTTTGCTGCTTCAATCACACTGCTTATAATTGCTATGCTTCAATTTTCTAACTCTTCTTGATTCAGTTTTGGTAGGTCATAAGTGTCTGTAAAATCTTCCATTTTTTCTAGATTTCCAATCTATTAGAATGTAAGTTTTCAAAATATTTCCTAATTATGCTCTGAATTTCATTTATGTCTGTTGTAATTTTCCCCATTTTCATTTTTTATTTTATTAATTTGGGGTTTTTCTCTTTTTCATTATTCACCAAACTTGGTGAGGGGTTTATCAATCTTGTTTATTTTTAAAAATAACCAATACTTTGTTTCATTGATCCTACATATTATTCTTTTAGTTTGTTTTCCATTAATTTCACCTCTAATTTCTATTCTTCATATCCTTCTGACTAGTTTTAGGATTGGTTTGTTCTTATTTTATTAAGACCTTAATGTAAATCATTAGGTTCTTTGAGATCTCCATTTTTTTTAATGTAGGTACAACTATAAGATTCCCTCAGCACTGTCTTTGCTGCATCCCATATAGTCTGGTATATTGTATTTCCATCTTCATTTGATTCTAGGTATTTTTAAATTTCCTTTCTTCTATGACTCACTTGTCAATAGTGAATTGTCCAATCTTCATGTATTTCTAAAGTTTCTGTAGTTTTTCTTGCTGCTGATTTTCAAGTTTATTTCATTGTGATCTTAAAGTATATATTATTTAAATATTTTTATATTTGGTAAGACTAGTTTTATGATCTAACAATGATCAGTTTTGGAGAATGTTCTATAAGACACTGGGAAAAAAAGGTGTGTTTGCTGGTTGTTGTTGTTGGATAAATTATTCTGTAGATGTATGTTAAGTCCCATTGTTTTTTAGTAAGATTTAAATCTGAAATTTATTTCTTCATTTTTTGTATGGATGTCTTATTACTTAGAGATGTATACTTAGATGCCTTTATCTGAAATTTTAATTTGAAACATCATTTTATAGTATAGTTTCACTGTAATTTAAGTGAATCTAGATAGCAGCAAAATACCTTACTAGTAGTCATTGTCAGACATTTGCAGTCAAAAGAAAGCCAATTTCACATGAGACTATCCTTGATGATTCATTGGATAATTAATTATTAGTTGTATTAAATCTTGATCCCTGAGTACACCTCTTTTAAATAATCTGTACGACAAAATAGGAAGTACATACAAAAGTACTTGGAATACATAACAAATTCCATTGGTGTCTCAACTTTTTATGAAATGAACAAGTTTTTCTTATGGAATAACCCTTTTACTTAAAAGAACAACTTAGAGACAAATTATGGTTATTCATATCTGGGTATTTAGTAGAAATTTCCTTGAAAACAAACACCATGAGGCTATTGCCTCAAGATTTTAAAAAATGACAATTTCTTGCTTGTGATACAATTTCAGCTTTAAAAATTAAAATTCAAAAAAGCAACAGTAGAATTAGAATTTTGGAAAATTTAATTTGTCCCCACAAACTATTTTACAAATAGTACTGAGGCAATCACATAAAAAACATAAAATTGGATCCCTATCTCACAGCATACTAAAAATCAATTCTAAGTGGAGTAAAAACATGAATGTGAACTACAAAACAATATAAACTTGTAGAAGAACAAAATTGCTAGCTGGCATGGTGGCACGTGCCTGTAATCTCAGAAACTTAAGAGGCTGAATCAGAAGGATCCAAAATTGAAGACCAAATGGGGTGAATTAGTGAGACCCTATTTCAAAATTTAAAAAAAATAGAGCTGGGGGTATAGCTAAGTGGTAGAATGCTCCTGGATTCAATCTGCAGTACTGTAAAAAAGAGAGAGAGAAGAAGAAAAAGCAAAACAATATTGACATATATCTTCATGATCTCAGAGTAGAGGAATTTTTTAACAGATTACAAAGGTCACAAGTTATCAAGATTAATAAAATATATAGAAATTAAGTATTTTGGTTTCATCAAAATACACAAAAAGGGTGTAGAAAATCAAGTCTAAAGCTAGGTAAAGATATTTGTATTTCCTATAAGTAATTAGTATTGAAAATATATATTAAAATCTCTTGTACACCATTTAGAAAAATAAATACACATAACCCAGTAGAAAATAAATATGGACAAAGGAACGGAATAGGTGTTTCCAGAGAATGAAACACAAATGGTCCATACTCTATGGATATTTATTCTCACTGGAAATCTGTAATATAAATTAAACCCTCAATGACATATAATTTCATTCATAAAATACTGGCAATATTTACAAGTCTGACAATGCTGTCAGCAAGAATATAGAGAAATGGGAATTCTCATCTGCTCCTGGTGGTATAATTGATGCAACCACTGTGGCAGCCATAGAACTGTGCTATCCAGTCCCTCCTGCTTCCACAGGACCAGACCTGCCTTGATACCCAATGACTCTCTTCTTACACCTATTTCTCCCTTTTATCTTTCCTACATATTCCTCAATAAGTTTCTTGCCCATCGAACTCTGTTTTGGCAACTGCTTCCTAGAGAACCCAAATGGACACTATCACTTCAGCAAATACCTTGACATTATTTAGAAAATTTGAGCCTGGTATGTTCCATGATTCAGCAATTACACTTTTAAGTATGTGCTGTAGGAAAACTTTTAGTATAGGTCATGCCCAATAATGTTGATAGCAACATTGCACCAAAAGGCCCAAAACTGGAAATTGCTCAATTATTAATCACTGTTACAATAAGTAAATGAATTGTGGTTTATACCTACAATGGTTGCACTACAGCTCAGGTTTCTGTGTCTCCATATATGTGCCATGAAGGGTGTAACTCTGAGGAATGGTGCAGTCACAAAGAGTAAGAACAAACTACAGATATATGCATCAACATGCAAAAATCTCAAAAAAAAAAAAAGACAAAGTGAGTAAAAGAAGCAAAAAAACAGAAATCCTCTGGAGTATGGTTTCATTTAAATCTCAAAAGCAGGCAAAACTAAATAATACACTGCTTGCATATGCATATGTAAGCAAAAAACTAAAAAGATGGACTGGGGTTGTAGCTCAGTGGTAGAGCACTTGCCTAATGTGTGAGGCACTGGGTTCCATCCTCAGCACCACATAAAAAAATAAAATAAAATAAAGGTATTGTGTCTATCTACAACTAAAAAATATTTTTAAAAAACTTGAAAGATGAGCAAAGGAGTGATCAATACAAATTCAGAAGAAAGGTTGCCAGTGGGGTCAAAGCACAGGGAGCATTACTGGTAATGTTCTATTTCATAAGGCAGATGGGCTTTATTTTCATTAATTGTTATAGTATTATTTTGCATGATTATATATTTCACAACATTTTGAAGTGGTTGGAACCCACAGGTTATGAAAATTTAAAATGACCTTTTTGCTAAACCCTTTTTAAAACCAACACCAATGACTTTCAGCATATGCTTTTCTAGGTTGACCTGATAAACCTTACTTGGGAAAAAGAAACAAATAGTTGCTGATAATGATTTTCATAGTTTTCCTCTTTACACACAAGAAACATGCTCACTGGAAAGCAGAGCTCAGGACAGAAGATGAAACAGGTGTGCTGCCCCATGCTCCTCTCAAGTCCCAATTAGTCATGCCACAAAAGACAAAATAAAGCAGATAACACTTTGCTATTATTAAATGACTATAAAGGTATCTTTTAAAGCACCATGTGTGAATTTTTCTCTTCCAGAGTCACAGAAACTGAAGAGATGGGTTTGTGAGGGAGTTTTCTTGCAAAACCACTGGCAGAAAAACTCCCATCATTTTCTCAGACAGGTGTGGGCAGGCTGAAGCCCTCTTTAACCAACCATCAAGAGCCTCACTTTTGCTCTAGTCAGATGAAAGTAATTCCATACCAGTCTTTTGACATTTCTACTTCTCTGGGGTGAAGATTCTCTGGGAAGGGGAAGGTCTCCCAACAAAACCATTGAGTGAGTACTGTCCAGCATAATTCTGAAAAATATGAAGACAGTTTGAAGTGATCCAAGTGCTCCAGCTTCTACAGCCACAGACTCTCCTATTAGCTCCATTTTCACAGAAATAAGAAGATATTTGCAGAAATATTGTATCAATAATTTTAAAAATGTTAATGGTGTTTCCATAACAATCTTATGAAGCGGATACTTATTATTTCTACTCTTCAGATGAGAAAAGAGACTCGAGAAATGGCATGCTTAAAGACATCCATCTTATGAGTGGCATTGTATCCCAGAACTCATACATACAGAGACTCTGTCCCTATCAGCATGCTAGCTGTGGCCCAAGCCTTTCTTATTCATCCCTTCCTTTCCATTACCGGCTACACTCACTTTTCTAAAATCAGTCTCTGGGAGCTTCTCCTCACTTGACTATTTCAACAGCCTTCTGAAGAGTCTCTGGTCCCCTGTTTTTGGTCTCCTTTGCTCATTCATCTTATTGTTTGGTGACATTCTGCAATGCAAATTCGCTTTTTGGGAAAAAAAGGAGGTAAAGAAAAAGGCAAAGAAGAAATTGAGAGTATCAAAATGAAGCCCGAGGAGAAATAAAACAAGTTAGGGAAAAATTAAACATGGTCAACTTGCTATTAGCCCATGCAGAGCCAAGGCCAGCAAAGAGGCCATATTAGAGTGGTCACATAACAAACTCTTCTACCACTAAGGAGTGCAGGGCAAATCAAGGCCATCTAAGGAGATTCAGGACCCAAAGATAGGAATTTCCAAAGCCCCAGATCAACCTACAGAGGCCTTGAACATGATTCAAGACTTAAGTCCCCAGAATACTTTTTTGTTTCCTATGAGTTCTAAGTTTCTTCATAGATGAAGAATATCGTGAATTAAACATAATAGCAGCTACAATGCATTCAATATTTATTTTGTACCAGGCACTAATATAAATGCTTTATGTACATCATCTCATTAATCCTCACAAAACAGAGATTTTAGGTACTAAAATTTTCTTCAATTAAAAATGGAAGCAATGGAAGTGTTATAGATATAGTACCTTACTTAAGGCCATAATATTTTTATAGAAAATTTGGGGATTCAAACACAGAACATCTCTCCTCCCCTCCATTAGCCTCTGCTATCTACCAGAATGTGCCATATCTGCAAGACTCAGTATACAATGAGGGTACACTGTAAAAGCAATATTACGTTCAACAATCCATGAACTGGTGGTATCTTTGTGTAATGTTGACTTCTTTAACTTTTTTTTTCAGCAGTCTTCTAGTTTCCAGTATACAATTCTTTCACCTCTTTGGTTAATTATGTTTTCATATTTTTGGTGTTATTATAAAAAAGGACTGCTTTTTAAGGTTTCTTTTCAGGTTAATCATGGTTAGAATATAGATAGAGAACTAACTTGAGTGATGATTTTGTATCCCAAAATTTTGCTGAATTTTAATGTTCTAATTTTGGGGAGACTCATTAGAGGTTTCTACATATAAAACCATGTCACTGAAAACAGATATAATTCTACTTTTTCCTTTCCAAATTGGTTGACTTTTATTTGTTTTCTAATTACTCTGGCAAGAAGTTCCAACTGAAAGTTGGAAGTTGGAAGTATGTTGAATAGATGTGACAAAAGTGGGCATTTTTTTCTTCTTCCTGACCTTAGGAGAAACACTTTGTTTTTCTCCATCTGAATGCTGTGGACTTCATTTATGGCAGTTATTATGCTGAAGTAATTTTCTTTGTATTCCTAGTTTCAAGTTTTTTCATCACAAAATGTTATTAATTTTGTCAAATGATTTTCTGATTACTTGAGATGATCATGAGGTTTATGTCCTTAATTGTGTTAATATGAAATTTTACATTGGTTAATTTTTCTTATGTTAAACCATTTTTAAATTCCAGGAATAGCCATTTGATTGTGGTATATAATTCTTTTAATGTATTATTGAAGGAAGCTTTTTCAGAATTTTTATTTTTTTTAATTGTTTTACAAGACTTACAATAACAATTTTTATTCAGCAACCCTATCAAGGAAGCTATAATTGCATGTAACATAGTTGAATAAGTTCCTCAATGAATTAGTTGTTATACTTCGTTTTACCCAAACCATGGTTACTCTATAAACAAAAGACTGTATTTTGAGATTATAAGACCTCTTGACTTCAGTTAAGAACCTTCATTCTCTTATACACCTTGTAATTAAAGCCACGTACCAATCCCACGAGATGCCAGAGGTTTTGATTACAGAGCTCACACAATGGTCTCATTTGAGACAAAACTGAAGTTGAACCATAAGGCAATGCTCATATGTACATGGCAGGAACAAAATATAGAGACAGTTTTCAGGTCATAGTGCCAAATAAGTCATTTGGTCTCTCTTTTTTTTTATTTTTTTATTTTTTACTTTTTAAAAATTTTAATTTATTTTTATTGTAAACAAATGGAATACATGTTTCTGTTTGTACATGGAGTAACAGCATACCATTTGCGTAATCATACATTTATATAAGGTAATGATGGTTGATTCATTCCGTTATTTTTTCCTTCCCCCACCATCCCACCCCTCTTTTCCCTCTATATCGTCCCTCCTTCCTCCATTCTTCCCCCCTCCCACCCGCCATTATATGTCATTATCCGCATATCAGTGAGATCATTCATCTTTCGGATTTTTGAGATTGGCTAATCTCACTTAGCATGATATTCTCCAATCTCATCCATTTGCCTGCAAATGCCATAATTTTATTATTCTTTATAGCTGAGTAATATTACATTGTTATACCACAGTTTCTTTATCCATTCATCAATTGAAGGACATCTACATTGGTTCCACAGTCTGGCTATTGTGAATTCAGCAGCTATGAACATTGATGTGGCTGTATCTCTGTAGTATGCTGATTTTAAGTCCTTTGGGTATAGGCCAAGGAGTGGGATAGCTGGGTCAAATGGTAGGTCCATTCCAAGTTTTCTAAGGAATCTCCACACTGCTTTCCAGAGTGGCTGCACTAATTTATAGTCCCACCAGCAATGTGTGAGTGTACCTTTTTCCCCACATCTTCTCCAACACCTATTGTTGCTTGTGTTTTTGATAATTGCCATTCTAATTGGGGTGAGATGGAATCTTAGTGTAGTTTTGATTTGCATATCTCTTAAAACTAAAGATGGTGAGCATTTTTTCATATGTTTGTTGATTGCTTGTAGATCTTCTTCTGTGAAGTGTCTGTTCATTTCCTTAGCCCATTTGTTGATTGGATTATTTGTATTCTTGGTGTAGAGTTTTTTGAGTTCTTTATAGATTCTGGCAATTAGTGCTCTATCTGAAGTATGAGTGGCAAAGATATTCTCCCACTCTGTAGCCTCTCTCTTCACATTGCTGATAGTTTCCTTCACTGAGAGAAAGCTATTTAGTTTGAGTCTGTCCCAGTTATTGATTCTTGCTTTTATTTCTTGTGCTATGGGAGTCCTGTTAAGGAAGTCTCATCCTAAGCCAACAAGGTGAAGATTTGGACCTACTTTTTCTTCTATAAGATGCAGGGTCTCTGGTCTGATTTCAAGGTCCTTGATCCATTGTGAGTTGATTTTTGTGCAGGGTGAGAGATAGGGGTTTAGTTTCATTCTGTTGCATGTGGATTTCCAGTTTTCCCAGCACCATTTGTTGAAGAGGCTATCTTTTCTCCATTGCACATTTTTGGCACCTTTGTCTAGTGTGAGAAAATTGTATTTATTTGGGTTTGTGTCCGTGTCCTCTGTTCTGTATCATTGATCTACCTGTCTATTTTGGTGCCAATACCATGCCGTTTTTGTTACTATTGCTTTGTAATAGAGTTGAAGAGCTAGTATTGCAATACCCCCTGTTTCATTCTTCCTGCTAAGGATTGCTTTAGCTATTCTGGGTTTCTTATTCTTCAAGATGAATTTCATGATTGCTTGCTCTATTTCTGTAAGGTACGTCATTGGGATTTTAATTGGAATTGCACTGAATCTGTATAGCAGTTTTGGTAGTATGGCCATTTTGACAATATTAATTCTGCCTATCCAAGAACATGGGAGATCTTTCCATCTTCTAAGGTCCTCCTCAATTTCTTTCTTCAATGTTTTGTAGTTTTCACTGTAGAGATCTTTTAACTCTTTGGTTAGATTGATTCCCAAGGATTTTATTTTTTTTGAGGCTATTTCAAATGGGGTTGTTTTCCGCATTTCCCTTTCAGCTGTTTCATCGCTTGCTTATAAAAATGCTTTAGATTTATGCCTGTTGATTTTATAGCCTGCTATTTTGCTGAAATCATTGAAGAGGTCTAGAAGTTTTCTGGAGGAGGTTTTTGGATCCTCTAAAATAGAATCATGTCATCTGCAAATAGTGACAGTTTAAGTTGCTGTTTTCCTATTTGTATCTCTTTAATTTCTTTGGTCTGCCTAATTGCTCTGGCTAGAGTTTCGAGAACAATGTTGAATAGAAGTGGTGAAAGAGTCCATCCCTGTCTTGTTCCTGTTTTTAAAGGGAAGGGTTTCAGTTTTTCTCCATTAACAATGATGTTGGCCATGGACTTAGCATAAATAGCCTTCATAATGTTCAATTATGTTCCTACTATCTCTATTTTTTCTAGTGTTTTGAGCATGAAGGGCTGCTGTATTTTGTTGAACGCTTTTGCTGCATCAATTGAAATAACCATATGATTCTTATCCTTAGGTCTATTGACATGATGGATTACTTTTATTGATTTGAGGATGTTGAACCATCCTTGCATTCCAGGGATGAACCCCACTTGATCGTGGTGCACAATTTTCTTAATATGTTTTTAGATAACGGTTTGCCAATATTTTGTTAAGGATCTTTGCATCTATATTCATCAAGGATATTGGTCTAAAATTTTCTTTCCTTGATGCGTCTTTTCCTGGTTTGGGTATGAGGGTGATATTAGCTTCATAGAATGAGTTTGGTAGGGTACCCTCTTTTTCTATTTCCTGGAATACTTTGAGAAGTATTGGAATGAGTTCTTCTTTGAAGGTATTATAGAACTCAGTTCAGAATCCATCTGGTCCTGGGCTTTTCTTGGATGGTAGATTTTCAATGGCTTCTTCTACTTCATTGCTTGATATAGATCTGTTTAAATTGTGTATGTCATCCTGGTTCAGTTTGGGAGGAGCATATGTCTCTAGAAATTGTCAATGTCTTCAGTAGTTTCTATTTTGTTGGAATACAGATTTTCAAAGTAGCTTCTCATTATGTTCTGTATCTCGGTGGTGTCTGTCATGATATTTCCTTTTTCATCACAAATATTAGTATTGTGAGTTTTTTCTCTCCTTCTCTTTTTAGTGTGGCTAAGGGTTTGTCTATTTTGTTTACTTTCTTAAAGAACCAACTTTTTGTTTTGTCAATTTTTTGAATTGTTTCTTTGTATCAATTTCATTGGTTTCAGCTCTGATTTTAATTATTTCCTGTCTTCTACTACTTTTGCTGTTATTCTGTTCTTCTTTTTCTAGGGCTTTGAGCTGTAATGTTAGGTCATTTAGTTGTTGACTTTTCATTCTTTTCTGGAATGCGCTCCATGCAATGAACTTTCCTCTTACTACTGCTTTCATAGTGTCCCAGAGATTTTGATATGTTGTATCGTTGTTCTCATTGACCTCTAAGAATTTTTTAATCTCCTCCCTTATGTTTTTTGATATCCATGTTTCGTTCAATAGCATATTATTTAGTCTCCAGGTGTTGGAGTAATTCTGTTTTTATTTTGTCATTGATTTCTATTCTCAGGCCATTATGATCTGATAGAACACAAGGCAGTATCTCTATTTTTTTGCCTTTCCTAAGGGTTGCTTTGTGGCATAACCTATGGTCTATTTTCAAGAAGGTTCCATGTGCTGCTGAGAAGAAAGTGAATCCGCTCGTTGATGGATGGTATATTCTATATATGTCTATTAAGTCTAGGTTATTGATTGTATTATTGAGTTCTATGGTTTCTTTGGTTGGATTTTGTTTGGAAGATCTATCTAGTGGTGACAGTGGTGTGTTAAAGTCACCCAGGATTATTGTGTTGTGGTCTATGTGATTCCTGAAATTGAGAAGGATTTGTTTGATGTACAGGGATGCACCATTGTTTGGGGTATAAATATTTACTATCGTTATGTCTTCCTGAATTATGGTTCCTTTAAGCAGTATGAAATGTCCTTCTTTATCCCTTCTGACTAACTTTGGCTTGAAGTCCACTTTATCTGATATAAGGATGGAAACCCCCGGTTTTTTACTGAGTCCATGTGCATGGTAAGTTTTTTCCCATCCTTCCACCTTTAGTCTTTGGATGTCTTTTTCTATGAGATGAGTCTCTTGCAGGCAGCATATCATTGAGTCTTTCTTTTTAATCCATTCTGCTAGTCTATGTCTTTTGACTGATGAGTTTAGGCCATTAACGTTCAGGGTTATTATTGAGATATGATTTATATTCCCAGTCATTTGGCTTATTTTTGGTTTTTAAGGTGGCTTGGTTTCTCCTTTGAGTGGTTTTTCTGTAAGGTAGTTCCTCCCTTTGCTGACCTCCATTGTTGTTTTTCATTTCCCTCTTATGGAATATTTTGTTGAGAACATTCTGTATTGCAGGCTTTCTATTTGTAAATTCTTTTAACTTTTGTTTATCATGGAAGGATTTTATTTCATCTTCAAATCTGAAGGTTAGTTTTGGTGGGTATAGGATTCTTGGATGGCAACCATGTTCTTTCAGAGCTTGAAATATGTTGGTCCAGGCCCTTCTAGCTTTTAGAGTCTGGGTTGAGAAGTCGGCTGCTATCTGTATTGGTTTCCTCCTATATGTAATCTGAAGCTTTTCTCTCGCGGCCTTCAAAATCCTATCTTTATTTTGAATGTTAGGCATTTTCATCATAATGTGGAGTGGATCTGTTGTGATTCTGTGCATTTGGTGTTCTGTAAGCCTCTTGTATTTGATTTTCCATTTCATTCTTCAGGTTTGGGAAATTTTCTGATATTATTTCAATGAATATGTTGTTCATTCCTTTGGTTTGTATCTCTGTGCCTTCCTCAATCCCAATAATTCTTAAATTTGGTCTTTTCATGATGTCTCATAATTCTTGGAGATTCTGTTCATGATTTCTTACCATCTTCTCTGTTTGGACAACTTTATTTTCAAGATTAAATATTTTGTCTTCATTGTCTGAGGTTCTGTCTTCCAAGTGGTCTAGTCTGTTGGTGATGCTTTCCATTGAGTTTTTTATTTGGTTTATTGTTTCCTTTTTTTTTTTTTTTTTTTTTTTTGAGAATCTCTATCTCCTTGTTGAAATGATCTTTTGCTTCCTGCAGGTGCTCTTTCAGCCTATTGGTATTATCATTCATTGCCTGCATTTGTTCTCTTATCTCATCCTTTGCTTCATGAATCATCTTAATCATGAATAATCTGAAGTCCTTTTCTGACATTTCTTCTAACATACTGTCATTGGATTCTATTAATATAGAATCTAGATTTGTTTGGATCATTTTCTTCCCTTGTTTTTTCATGTTGTTCATGTATCTTACCTTCTAGCAGTGCAGATCTGGGGTATTGCAGATTTCCCCCTATAGGCTTATAGTGGCCCTATAGGTTTCCAAAACCCTTTCTTTAAGGGGAGATCAATATTAGCCGTGCCCAAATCAGACACTTGCATATTAGGTCTAATCCTAGACCTAATAGCCCCTATGAGGACAATAACAAAATTGTCATAATAACAAATGAGTTCAAATACTATCTTTGGTAAAACAAACAGATTTGCAATAAGGTCTGCAATTTCTAATGGAAGACAAAGAGGATGCAGAGGGATGTAGAATGTGGCTGTTAATGGGATAAGAAAAGAATATACAGAAGTTCTAGATAATAGAAAGGGTAAGAGTGTAATGAAAAGAAATTGGATATTAGCATTCCAAAAAGGGAGAAGGAAACTCTGTGGGAACAGTTAAACAAAAGGAAAAGAGAGCAAGAAAAGTAAGAAATAAAAACTTAAATTTTTTAAAAAGGGGAAAAAAGAAAATCTACTGTATAACAGTCATATACTAATGAAACCTCCCAGTGTTCAGTAGCCTGATGCATGAGAGGTACCTGACAATGTGCTTCAAGCCTCCAGCAGGCCTCTCAGGATGGGATTTGCCCCACCTAAAGATCGGAGCTCTGGCTTCCAGGATTATCCAAGATGGCCGCTCTGGCTTCAAAATGTGTTGGCAAATGGGGAGCTGCAGCTCAGGGTGTGGCCGTGGTCAGCCATGGGTTTCTGTCACGGTGATAGGGCACAGTCAGTTGGTCTGGCATCCTGGCAGCAGGGAGCAGTCAGTTGATGTGAGGGCCCCAGAGGCAGGGAGTTATTGATGGGGCTGAGGGCTCCTGGAGACAGGGCTCAGTCAGTCCGGCCAGGGGTCCTACAGGGCCCGGCTGTTGTCTCAAAATGGTGGCAGCCACGTGTAATCAAACCTGCAGGTACTGTAACAGTGAACTTTCAGTAGCAGCAGGCAGCTGGCGCTCCACTGGTGGTGGGCAATCAGTTTGCTGACTGTCGTCAGACGATCGGGAGGTGAACCTCGTGTGTTGGGTGTTGAATAGGTGTAAGGCAGGCGATAGACCGGCCTGAGGCAGGCAAATGGTGGATGATAGGCGCCTGACCATGAGCAATCTGCACTCAAAAAAGGCGTCAATATGCTTGCAGACTGCAGGTCATCACAGCAGAGAAATTGAGTAAACACCAGGGGATCGATAAGCAGCAAAAACTGCCTCGCCGAGAAACAGATATCCTCTGCTTGAAACCAGAGTTACGGAGCAACAAGGAATGCAGCCTCCCTCTCGTCCACCGTCTTGGATCTCAAGATTTTTAAAATCAAATTTTTAAATCAAATTTCGGCAAGGATATTTATTTACAGTTCGCTTTTTTATAATACTTTTTTTATTCTGATTTTAGTATTAGAATAATACTGGCCTAAAATGAAACAAATTCATCATTTTATGTAATATAAATTTGAACAAACTTGCTTTTTATTGGTTATAATTTTCATGGAATAGCATTTTCCATTCTTTTATTTTCAGCGTATGTGTGTCTTGGATCTATTTGAGTTTCTTTTACCCAGCATATAATTGGATCTTTCTTTAATTCATTTAGCCAATTTAAGTATTTTTGTTGGGTAATACATTAGTGTGCTATGGCTACCATAACAAAATATCACAGAATTGGTGACTTAAACAACAACAACAATAACAAAAATGATTTCCTTACAGTTATGGAGGCTAGAAATCCATGGTCTAGGAGCCAGGAAATTTGAGTTCAGGTCATGGTTCATTTTTTGGTTCATGGATGGTCACCTTCTTTCCACTATTTCACAGGGGTTTTCCTCTGTAATTATGTGAACAGAGAAAAGTGTCTGGCATTGTTTTTCAATACTAATAAGGACATCAGCACCTTTGGATTACAGCGCCACCTTTATGACCTAGTTGAACCTTAATTACTTCCCTGAGGTACATATGAATTTTTACCTTCCAAAATACATAAAATCTGGGGAGGAGAGCACAATTTAGTCCATAATGAGAGTCTTAATGCATTTACATTTAGATCAATTGCCAAGAGGATCGTGCTTACTATTACTATTTTGTTCATTGCTTTATGAGTTTCTTCTCTGTTATTTTACTTCTCTTTTCCTCTATAGACATCTTTTTTGTGTTTCATCAATATTTTAAAGACATTATTTTGTTCCTTTCTCATTTTAATTTGTGTATTTCTGTTTTAGTCATCTTTTTCACTGCTGTGGCTATAAGACCCAACAAGAACAACTTTACGGGAAGAAAAGTTTATTTGGGGCTCCCACTTCAAAGGTCTCAATTCATAGACAGTAGGCTCTATTCCTTGCGGCTCAAGGTGAGGCAGAACAACGTGGTGGAACAGTATGGAGGAGGAAAGCTACTCACATGAAAATCAGGAAGAAGAGAGATCTCTACTTACCAGATACAAATATATACCCCAAAGCCAGGCCACCAATGCCCCACCTCATCCAGCCATAACCTAACTGCCTTCAGCTAACTCTCAATTAATCCCATCAGGTGATTAATTCACTAATTGGGTTAAGGCTCTCTCATAACTCAAGCATTTCTCTTCTAAATCTTCTTGCATTGCATCGCGTGCACTTTTGGGGGACACCTTGCATCCAAACCATAACAATTTCCTACAGGTGTTTTCCTTTCAGTTACCATGGGAATTCCATGAAATATCTTATAATTTTAACAATCTATTTTAAACAAGTAACAATTAATTTTCATATAAAACTATTTCTTTCACTCTACACACACTTAGGTTACCAATGTCATGGTTTTGTATGCTTTTATTTTTTTAAATTTGATACCATGATTAACTGTATTTTGCACAGCACCATTATATCATCAAAGGATTCTATTCTGGTTTATATATTTACCTTCAAAAATCAATTGTTTTTTTCTTTTGTGTTGATATCTAGTGTCATTTTGTTCCTTGTATTGACTCATGTTTCCCTGATTTTTCTATATGTCTTGTTCCTTTTTGCTGATATTTATTCATTTTTAAAAGTCAACTCTATCAGTTTGTATGGAATGGCTTTGTTCACAGAGCTTCACCAATTATCCCAGCTAGAGAGTCTAAGAATCTCTCTGGCCTTTTATGGAAATGTATCTTCTTTAGAACTGTGCATGTAATTTTACAGGTAGAGAGTCTTGCTGGTTTCTTTTTTAGGAATATGTAATTTTGTGCTTCCTTTGCTATATATCTGCAGTATTTCATGTCCTTAGATGTTACAAGAAACCAGAAAACTCCCCTTTGTTTTCAGTTACCCTTTGGCATGCAAAGAATGTCAGATCTCCAACAGGACTTAATCTGGCAAGATAAAAATCAGTTCCTGGGGAAGGCACCCCAAAAGCTGGGATACTGTAGACATACATTTCACTTTTTACCTGTCAAGGAAGAAGGTACAAGTTTAAAGTTTTCTCCCATTCACACTGAGTTGTACAAGCTTGGGAAAAGGCTAAATGGGTGAAATGTATGACTTTTCAGCCTATTTTAATGTAACTATTCTTGGGGCACTGTCATGTGGTACTGAGACTTCCTAACTGTTTTCTGGAGTTCATAAAGATCGTTGAACTCTGTTAATTGTTAGATCAATGCCTTATGAAGGAATGAATCTTGTGGCTTCCTAGTCTGTCATCTTGCTGCATCTTTGTGCCTTTTAAGGATGAGGAATTTGAAGGTGACAAAGATTACATGAATTTCTCAAAGACATTTAAAGAGGAAGTTAGAGAATTGGGTTCTGAATGAAAGATATTGTGAGTCCCAGCCAGTATGCATAGCCCCATACTGCAGCTAGCAGTCAGTGAGTTGGCAAAGAACCATGAAATCTGAGGCCATTTACTGAAAAGACAAAAAATCATCAAATATGAAAAAATCTCCTTTCCTATTGTTCATTTTATTTATTTAGGTAAATTAATGTGTAGATCATTTTTGAATGGTTTACATTAAAATATGTATTTTCTGTGTAAAATATACTTTTCAAAGTTTGATAAACATTGTCTTTGTATATACATAAAGTCACTTATATGTGAGGTACTTTCTAGCCAAGTTCCATCACTATCTTACTTTATAACCTGGAGCAAGTCACTGGGCCAGGAAATGGTGAGACTTGCTTTGAACATATGACACCTCAGCCTAATATAAGCCCTATAAATATAAGCCATGTTGGATTCAGCTTTTCAGCTTTTACATAATACTACATCATGGAGTCTAGCACTTTATAATCCCTAATTACAAAGAAATATAGATAGCTCAAAGTCAGAAACCTTCACCAATAGGAATTAAGTGGCTCAGTTCATATTGTTTTCAGGACTATAATCATGTTAGAAGCACAAGGAATGGTGCAGTCTTCATAGCTATGAGGGTGGAACAAGTCATAGGAGAATGGGATAAAGAAAAAGGAGAATACCTGAGAGATAGGACAAGTCCTGGAGGGAGAACTCCTCCCAAATTGCTAAACTGGTAAACTATCTGGAAAGGGTCCATGTGAAGAATAAGAATCACTACAAATTCTTGCATCTTTCCTTCCTTGCTTCATTGCTCTCTCCTTTCCTGCACTTGTCTCTCCTTCCCTTCCTTCCTTCATTTTAAAGTAAGGACTTCACTGCTAATCACTATCTGTAAATAGACTGGAGAGAAGTATATAAAAATGGGGTAAATTAAGATTTAAAAAATGTGAGAACAGTCATAGTTGCTGAGTTCCCCTCATTGAATTCCTTGCTAAATGATATACCTGGTAATTTTTCCAGTTATTTTTCAAAACTTATAATTTATTGTTCTTAGCACAAGTAACATGAATGGAAATGAATAGCAAAATAATGCACTTGCTATTCTACCAACAGTATAAACCAAATAGGATATCATACTTAAGAGACAATCAGTGGGTTCATCTCTGTGTATTCTTTTCTATTCAGTTGGTCTCCATGTCTGTTTTTATGCCAATACCATAATATTTGTTGTTGTTGTTGTTAATACAGCTTCTTCATATAATTTGAGATTGGGTATTGTGATGAATCCACCATTTCTCTTATTGTTTAGTATTGTTTGTATATTCTGGATCTTTTATTTGTTCATATGAATTTAAGGACTTATTTTCCTAGTTCCATGAACAATGCCACTGGTGTTTTGATGAGGGTCACAATGAATGTGGATCACTTTTGCTAATATGGCCATTTTGACAATGTTCATTTTGCCTATGCAAGAAATTGGAGGCATTTTTATATTGCAAAGTCATCTTCAATTTCTTTCACATAGATGCTGACATGTGATCCTTAATAAAGGAGCCACAAAAATATGTTGGAGAAAACATAGTCTTTTAACAAATGGTTCTTGGAAAACTGGATTTCTATATGTAGAAGAATGAAAATAGATCCTCAAATCTCACCCTGTACAATAGTAAATCCAAAGTGGATCAAAGACCTAGGATTTAGACCAAAAACTATGCAACTACTAGAAGAAAATGTAAGTCGCAGAATCCAACATATCACTGGGGGCACCAACTTCCTTATGAAGACTCCTAAATCTCAAGAAATAAAATAAAGACTTAATAAGTGGAATGGTGTCCAATTAAAAAGCTTCTTCACAGCAAAGGAAACAATTAAGAGTATGAAGAGTCTACAGAATGGAAGAAAATCTTCACCAGCTACTTTTCTGATATGGGATTAATATCCAGAATATATAAAGAACTCAAAAATTAAGCAGCAATAAATAAATAAATGGGCAAGTGATCTAAAAAGACATTTATCAAAGGAAGAAATACAAATTACCAACAAGTATATGAAAAACTTCAACATCCTTAGCAATCAGGGAAATACAAACCAGCAGAAATTTCATCTCACTCCAGTTAGAATGGCAGTTTTCAAGAATACAAATAATAAATGCTGGGAGAATGTGGGAGAAAACGTACATGAATATATTTTAATGGGACTAAAATTAGTACAGCCACTTTGGAGAGCAGTTTTTATATTACTCAGAAGTTTAGGAATAGAACCACTATGTGATCAAGTTATTCTGCTCCTTCGTATTTACCCAAAAGAACTAAAATCAACATGCTATAATGATATAGGTACAGCAATGTTTATACCCATGCAATTAACAATAGATAAGTTATGGAACCAGTCTAGGTGTTTGTCAACAGACAAATGCATAATAAAAATGTGGTTTTTATATACAATGGAGTTTTATCAACCATAAAGAAGAATGAAATCATATAATTTGGCAGTAAATGGATGGAACTGGAGAATAGCATGCTACATGAAAATAAGCCAGATTCAGAAAGTCAGGTAAAATGTTTTTTTCCATACAGAGAAGATAGAGGGAAATATTGAATAAAAAATGGAATATAATAGAAATAGAAGAGGGAACAGCGGCACAGAGGAAGGGGAACAGAGGGGAAGGAGGAGGTATGGGAAAAGGGAGGAACTGTGGAATGAAATTGACCAAACTATAATATGTGCATGTATTAATATATCACAAGTAATTCTACGTTTATGTAGAATTATCATACATAAATTTTAAAAACAATATATAAATAGATGAAAGATCATCAGAATAGAGAAAAGGAATTGGGTGAGAGGAGCAAAGGGAAAGGGAGTGCTGGGGATTGAAATGGAGCAAATTATGTTGTATACATTTATGAATATGTCAAAATAAGCCAATTATGTATAATGATAATATGGTAATAAAGCATTGAAAAGGAGAGAATCAGTTTTTTAGTCTTGATTCTCCCACTCCAAAGCAATGTTAATCTGCAGTCACTCAGCTTCACTAAGCTTCAGCTGTTCTCATCTGCAGAATGAGTATGATGATAATGCTGACCTCCCAGGTTTGTTGTGAGCATTATACAAAATAATGTGCAAAATTTACTTCATAACTGTAATTTACTGGGTACTATCATTATAATTATTTGTGTTCTTTATATACTCTTTCTGCTCTAATCCATAAGCAAAAAAGACCTTTCCCACCTCTGATCATTGTATAAACAATTCCATATCTTGTCCTTTGCTCTTATCATGGACTTTCTTGTCCATTGCTATATCATCAATATTATAATTTTAAAGGTTGTGTACTATCTTAAATGGAATTGTCCTATCTGAAGTGCAATTGCCAAAAATTCCGGAAGGTTTGCTGTATAGATAACAACATTGAGCATCTTTTAATGGTTTGCGGTTTTTTCAACATTAAAAGGAGACTTTAAACTCAAGGTCTACAAGGGCTTCTGATAGTGTAAATGGCAAAAGTCAGGCTTGCTGCCAGTAAGACTTTCATGAGCCAGGGAAGTTCTGCCACAGAAACAGTGTGTCAGGACCTATAAATTGTTTTGTGTCCCTGCAAAGACAGAAAACAAAGACAGAGAGGAGCCTGGGCAGTGCTTTTCCAATGTAACTATGGGAATTGCTATGCATATTGCTGGGAGCATTTATTTAGAGATTGGAATAGATGTAGACACAACTTTAAAGCACACAAGCCAATGTCCTTGCCCAAAGAGGTTACAATTCAAAACAGCCAAATTCAATGTGGGAACAAAGAGCAAAGCCATTGAGGCTGACAGTCACAAGGAGTTGGGAGAAGAATTTGGCACCATCAGAGGTCTTGTCAGGAGACAAGTGTGGGGCAGGTCAAAGTTGCAGGATCTGTCAGAGGAAAAACAGGCTGGAGCAAAGGTCAGTCAGTGGAAAGACTAGGAGATCAGAGGCAGTGAGGTTGAACAATAGGAATCAGAATCTAACCATAGGGAAGCAGCTTCTTCAGAGTTGCCTCATTAAGGGCTGCAGTTGTGGCTCAGTGGTAGAGTGCTTCCCTGGCATGTGAGTAGGCCCTGGGTTCGATACTCAGCACCACATATAAATGGATAAAATAAAAGATCTGTTGACAAATAAAAAAAAGATTTTAAAAGTTATCTCATTAGGAAAGACAAGGTAGAGTGGAGCGAAATGATCTCTCCTCTTAATGGCAAGAAAACCAGATGATGGCTGGCTTCTGGAACAGGAAGTAGGCCCAAAGGACACAGGTGCTTGGTGACTGTTATATAAACCCAGGGAGCATCCAGACTTCTTCATTGTAACACATGGAAGATAAAATGGGAGTGGACACAATCACAGGTCAATCTGACAAAGTTGCCTCCCTACTTAAATCCCTTTAAAGGTTCCCTTTGCTCTTACAACAAAGTCTGACTCTATCCTACAGTTTACAAGGCCCGAAATGTCCTGGTCTGTGCCAAACCCATCACCTCATGTGTTTTTACTACTGTGTGTTGTGAACCAGAGCCTCCTCTCAGGTCCTTCAGTCAGTTGCGTGCTCTCTCACTTTTTTACCATCTTACATACTGTTCCTTCTTCTTGCAACCCTCTCCCTGCCCTGTTGTTAAGCATGATATAAAAAGGAAGCCTTTCTGGAATGGTCCCTTTGTTGATGATAACTACCTGAGCATGTCTTCTCAAGAAAGACTTTTTAAAACTTATTTCAAAGGGTCTCTATACTGTGGAGACTATCTCAGACACCCCGGACTCCCAGAGAGCAACAATGGATTTGGCATGGACTATCTTCCTCCACAAATGAACCCCTCATAGTACAGGATGAGTACATTTATCTGGCACTGACTTATTTACTGGCAACTAAAATGTGAAATTAGCTGGTTCCTAAAGGCAATTTTGTCCTTCTCTGCTTGGTGCTTTAATAAATCATCCCAATCAAGGTCGGCAGGCATTGGGGAAAGGTACCACATTTGCTTTTCATATTCTCACATTCTGCATGAACAATCATTTTACATTTAGGGTCTGTGATGATACCCTTGAGACCACCTGCATGATCCTGTGATTTCTAGTTTCTGGGGGACTGGCTGTGTATTTGTCTTGGCAGACTATAACAGGAAACTTTGTTTCTTTTTTTTTTAGGTTTCGAATTTTAAAGTCCTGGGAATGTTTTAGAAACAGGCCCCTGACCAAGACAATGTTTCTACTGTAGTAGAACATAACAGGGATGGTTCTCATGAGTGTAATCCTTCTCCTTCCCAGCCACACTTGTGAAGAGAAAGATATTTGATTTGATTAGTCATATTTCTATCAATGCCCCCTGCTGCTGTAAGAAATGTGAGGGTGCATTAAACATGTTTCTCTGGTGTTGACAACCCAGGAGGCCCAAAAGATACCATTTTTCCATCAAGCAGTAACCTCACATGATGCAAGGAGAAAGGAGGTCTTATCACAGGGTTGACCCAGGGGATGAGAGAAATCACAACCTAAGGTCCAGTGATGGCTCAGTGAGGGTGACACTTATGCAAAGACCAGAGGGGTCTTTCTCCTGGGATGAAAAGGCAGAGAAGTATCTATAAGTTGTGAGTTTTAGCAATTTACCTGGAAAGATAGATAATATATAATCTGGCCTAGGGTTCCCAAAGCCATTAGTTCAAACTAGCCATAGAAGGCTGGGTTTGTAATTCAGTGGTAGAGTACTTTCCTACTACATGTGAGGCACCAGGTTCAAGCCTCAGCACTACATATAAATAAACAAATAAATAAAGGTATTGTGTCCATCTACAACTAAAATGATATTTTTAAAAAATGACTAGCCATAGATCTCTTGTAACTGGCCAGTTTTGTTTGAATTGGACAGGAGAACACCTGAGATTTTCGCAAGTCAATAATACATGAAAATGAAAGAAATTCATACTTTTCAGTCCTTGGTCTTCCTTGATTCCTCTTCTCAATTGGGCACTGGGTTAACTGAATATAAAATTACTTAGTATGTATTGTATTTTCTTAGAGTTTTTATGCTTTCGAAAACAAGCAAGTAAGTCTGATCCTAAGCTGACATGTTGAAGATTTGTACCTACTTTTTCTTCTGTAAGATGAAGGGTCTCTGGTCTGATTCCGAGGTCCTTGATCCATTTTGAGTTGAGTTTTGTGCAGGGTGAGAGATAGGGGTTTAATCTCATTCTGTTGCATATGGATGTCCAGTTTTCCCAGCACCATTTGTTGAAGAGGCTATCTTTTCTCCATTGCATATTTTTGGCACCTTTGTCTAGTATGAGAAAATTGTATTTATTTGGGTTTGTGTCCGTGTCCTCTATTCTGTACCATTGATCTACCTTTCTATTTTGGTACCAATACCATGCTGTTTTTGTTACTATTGCTTTGTAGTAGAGTTGAAGATCTGGTATTGCGATACCCCCTGCTTCGCTCTTTCTGCTGAGGATTGCTTTGGCTATTCTGGGTTTCTTATTCTTCCAGATGAATTTCATGATTGCTTGTTCTATTTCTGTAAGGTACATCATTGGGATTTTAATTGGAATTACATTGAATCTGTATAGCACTTTTGGTAGTATGGCCATTTTGACAATATTAGTTCTGCCTATCCAAGAACATGGACTCCCATAGCACAAGAAATAAAAGCAAGAATCAACAACTGGAATAGATTCAGACTAAAAAGCTTTCTCTCAGCAAAGGAAACTATCAGTAATGTGAAGAAAGAGCCTACAGAGAGGGAGAATATCTTTGCCACTCATACTTCAGATAGATCACTAATTTCCAGAATCTATAAAGAACTCAAAAAACTCTACACCAAGAATATAAATAACCCAATCAACAAATGGGCTAAGGAAATGAACAGACACTTCACAGAAGAATATCTACAAGCAATCAACAAACATATGAAAAAATGTTCAACATCTCTAGTAATAAGAGAACCACAAATCAAAACTCCTCTAAGATTCCATCTCACCCCAATTAGAATGGCGATTATCAAGAACACAAGCAACAATAGGTGTTGGCGAGGATGTGGAGAAAAAGGTACACTCATACATTGCTGGTGGGGTTGCAAATTAGTGCAGCCACTCTGGAAAGCAGTGTGGAGATTCCTCAGAAAGCTTGGAATGGAACCACCCTTTGACCCAGCTATCCCAGTTCTTGGCCTATACCCAAAGGACTTAAAATCACCATACTACAGAGATACAGCCACATCAATATTCATAGCTGCTCAATTCACAATAGCCAGATTGTGGAACCAACCTAGTTGTCCTTCAATTGATGAATGGATAAAGAAACTGTGGTACATATATACAATGGAATATTATTCAGCCATAAAGAATGATAAAATTATGGCATTTGCAGGCAAATGGATGAAGTTGGAGAATATCATGCTAAGTGAGATAAGCCAATCTCAAAAAACTAAAGGACGAATGATCTCGCTGATAAGCGGATGATGACACATAATGGGGGATGGGAGGGGTTAGTGTTAGGGTTAGGGTTAGGGTTAGAGTTAGGGAGGGGGGCAAGAATGGAGGAAGGAAGGTCTGTATAGAGAGAAAAGGGGGTGGGAAGGGTGGGGGGAAGGGAAAAAATAACAGAATGAATCAAACAACCTTACCCTATGTAAATTTATGATTACACAAATGGTATGTCTTTACTCCAGGCAAGGCTAACCTCCATAAATGAACTACTCAACACAAATTCATCACTATACAGTACAATTTAGAGATCTTCTACATAGCATGACACTTATGGGTTTGGCTCTAAGAAAGAGCAGCAGCAATTAGTCAACACCACACCTCAGGCAGTAGTTCAGTCCCTCCTGTTAGACTGCTTGCAGCCTGTTCTGGGCTATGGTGTCACTGGTCTATGCAGGCTGAGTTCTGTCCCTCAGTGGACAAGGACACAGTAAAGTTCTGGTTCTTCCTTGAAGCAAGAAATAATCAGCCCTGGATTTGTGCACAGAACTTAACATCAAAATAGCTTGCCAAGAACACAATTGTCCACAAAAAACCTTTTCTACCAGTGTTGGTTAGTGGGAGTATATGAGGAGAATGCACCAAATTCTAGATAATTTAATAACTTTCCTCACTAACATCATCACCCTCTCCCTTCTCTTCTGCTGACTGCACATTACAATCTATCACATTGGGAAAAAAGAAGGGCATTACCCTGGGATGAACTTAAAACTGTGAAAAGTGTGTTTTCTATATGATTTCCAGTCATCTTTAACTATTTATTTTTAATCCAATAAATAATGTTTGTTCATGTGTTAATTCAACTTTGTGAATTTCTTTCTGGGCAATTGTACCAGGTTCTGCATTTATGTGTATATTTTCTTATTTTATGTCATCTGGACATAAACACTATAATTTTCATATAGAAGAAATGCCTTAATTGTCAGGATATAGCAACAGTCTCTGTAAAATAAGAGGAGTGGCCTCGTATAAAGCACTTGAACAATACTTCACAGTTTACACAGCACTTCACAAACAACATCTCAATTAATCTCCACGACTCTGTCTGGGAAGTGGTTTTACCTCCACATTAGATAGACAAAGAAACAAGGTCATGTGGCTAGCTTGAGTTCACACAGATAGCCAGAAGCAGAGTTAGCACTTAGATTTGGATCTCTCATCCAGGCTTTCCCCATCTTCCAACAGCTCCAGTGCATTTGCAATTTTAAAATAGTTCTAAGTGAGGGACAACAGCAAAATCTTGCCTCAGCAATGAATGACATGTTTTTCTAAATCTCCAAATGTATGCCTAATGACATGCCTGAAAACGGACCTGGTAATCAGTTCTCACAGTTAGACTACAGCTTTAAGTTCTTTCCCAATTAAACACAGATGGAGGATCCTAAAGAGTTAATGAAGGGTAAGAGGCAAGGGGGAAATCTCTCCCTAGCCACAAATCCTCTTGGAAGGCAGAGAGCTAGATTTTCCTCCTTGCAAAACCACTGTACCAAACAGCAACATTGTGCACATGTTCCATTCCAAGACTCTGGGTCACACAATTGCCAGGACCATAAAGGGTAAACTGGCCTGGAAAGGATTCTAAGACTTTCCTACTGGAAGCACCAAAATGAGCAACAGAGTAATTAAGGTACATATCATTAAAGAGTCCCTAACAACCCTTCTCTCTGTACATAACTGTGGTTCCCAAGACAGTTCAACACTGGAGATGACCAGAATACACCTGTAAATACTCAACTGCTGATGCAATTATGGGAGTTAGTGGACAATTTGTCATTTGGGGAAACAACTGCCTAATTGCATCCTTCACTGAGTACTTGCAGATGTGTTCAATACATGCAAAAGTGAAGACCACTAAAAGCCATGACCATGAGCCATGACCATGAGCCTCATTATGACATTATCAAATCCTTGTACAGAAACTGAGAGGAGAACTGCAACTCAGCAGCTTCCCCCAGATCAGTCATCCTGGTAAGACAGGGAGGAAATCTTAAGGGAGAAAGAGAGACAGCCACTACCTCTTCCAACAGCCTGAACCAGGCTTTTAAAGTGACCTTCCTCATCTAGGTTCCCCTACCTCCAGAGAAGTGATCGCAGGGCATCAGCTGGAAAAAGAGACATGCACAGTAGCTGGCTGGATCCCGTATCTTTCCACCAACACATTTCAAGTTTGGTGAGATCTCCAGAGCAGTGCTACTGTCATTAGCAACCCTGAATCACAATGATTAAAACGTGGTTCTGAAATGCTACATTTGCCTGGGAACAAGTAATTTTTGAAATATGACTGCAAAACCCAAGATCGGGCTTAACCTCCTCTCTCTCTCTTATGGTCACTGAAGGAATTGGAGAAAGGCTTCACTTCTGGGTACCTCTAAGTATCATGATCAAGCTCACCTGTTAGTCACACAGTTTCTGCCTATTCAATCAGACAAATCAGGTAATTAAGAAATGCCAGAATTTGGAGGACCCTTAGCCAACATGAAGGCTCACCCTCAATTATTTTCCAGATGAGGTAGTAGAAGTGAGTAAAGAGGTTTGTTTGAGATCACATAGAAACTTAGGGCAGAACTGAGACAAGAATCCAAGTCTCCTGGGATAGTGGCCTGGACATCACCTGCTTGATAATTGCTGCATAATATAAAATACACATAGATGACCCCTTTAAGTAAATTCCATGTGCAATGGATCCTTGACAGAGCCAAGACATGTCATTTCTGGCCCCCTTCCCCTTCCCAAACCTGTTCGGAGGAAGAGGGGCTCACAGCTGTTCCTCAATTCTGACTAATACCTGGCAGATGGAATTTCCTGTACCTCTGTTGCCCCCCAAATTTCCTAAAGTTAATGGTACTGAAAATAAGCATAAATTACTGATGGCTGGAGATTGCAGAATCTCCTGGCAGGCAAAGCCATAAAAATCAAGATCAACCTTCCCTAGGTGTAAATATAAAAACCCTCTGGGAAAATATCAGAAGGAAGAGTGTTTCTATAACACCAAGTTAAAATCCAAATTACATTATTCAGAGCTATACAAGTGTGGACTAATAAATAACACATAAAATAAAACAGCACTTTATGAGGGAGTCTCCTCCGATATTTCAAGCATTTTACTACTCTAAAATTCGTTATTTAATATGGACACTTTTAGCCACAAAATTTCTAGAGTTTATTCAATATCTTTTATGTGCTTTACAAGGTCATTAGAGAATTTATTTGCTCTTTCCCTTACAGATTGGAAGGTGGGCAGTGATATATGAGGTTTCACATTTTATTTATTCACCAAACTGTTCCAGATGTGATCCCATCATTTATCCACTGACACATCAAACCTGCTGGGTGCCCTGCACACTGACCTCCTCCCCACATTCGCTTTCATGCTCTTAAAGTTATAGCAGAGCTCACTTGGATGGGAAGACAAGAGAATTGCTATTTGGGGAGAGGTGGTGGCAGGAGGGAGACAATCGAACTTCAGTAATAAAAAAATTTAATTGCTTGGCTACAATTTGGAAATGATATCCAGGTGGAAAACTGACCTAGTACCATTCCCCCAAATCATTGCTTCCCACTTGCCCTCCAAATAAGGCTGCATGCCTCAAATTTGGAATGTGCAGGATCTGAATAACTGGAATTGAGCAGGTACTAAATCATTTCCCCCTTCTCCTAGTGATTTGTCACAGTAATAAGCATTCCGAGGGTGATAGACCTTTTATTACTACACACTGTTAAGCAGGAAGGAGGCTGCAATGTATTCCTAGCACTCTTTAGGGAAAATAATTACCCCATGCAGACTTTTTAAAAAATATCGATTTAACAGAAAGAGTTATGTTTAAACCCAAGTGCTTATTTAGTGCAAAATATGAAACATTCTTGTTTGTTTTAGAGAGAATAATGGTGACTCATTCTATGATACCACAGTCATTCAGATGCAATCTACACTTTTTCAACTACCTCCCAATATATTTTTGGTAGGGGCAAAAAGAAGAAGAGGGGAGCCCCTTTATAATGTCAGTTCTACATATCCTATTTGTAAATACTGACTCTACCATGTAATATTTGAAAAGCATTTTATACTTTACTAAACAATGTCATACCAATGCAATATCCATCCGATCCCGAAAATAGTCATGTGATGTTATCAGGACCATTTTGCAGAGGAGGAGATTGAGGCTCAGAGAAACTGACAGAAAGATGCAAAACTATATACAGAATTGGCACTATGGATAGGGTTGCAAAATTTAGCAAAAATAATTTAGCATATTGTGTAGGACTTTTATGAAAATATTTTTCATTATTTGAAATTTAACTGAATTTGTTTCATTGCTTATTTAACCAGGTGTCCCTTGTTTTATCTGTCCACTCTAACTGTAGTAGGAATTCAAAATGGGAAGTCCTAGTCCCTTCCTGCCACTCCCAAAAGAGAAATCGAAGAGTGCGTTAGGAAAGTGTGGATGACTTTCATGCATTCCCATGGTGAGAATGCATGAAATGTAGGTCATTTATACAGCCTCTTAGCTCTCTACCTTACCTTCCACTGGGGACCAGAAGCAAGGGAAGTGGCCCATGCTGTGGTGCTGTGACAGGATGGCAGCACACTCAGGCTAACTAAAATGGGAAACAGTTCTTTCAGGCCTTTATATTCCCCATGCTCCCCTGAGTAAAATGATCCAAAGATCTCCTTTGCCTGGCATCTTCCACCTTATTTCTAAAGGCCAGTATCTGAACCAAACTCAACCCAATAGTCACAGGAACTAAGTAGATGGTTCTCTTAAACTGGGCATAAGAAAATAGGCTCTTTCACTCATAAGCACAAAAATGTACAAAGCAGTAATGCAATACCACTTCCTGTTTTTCCAATTGTCCAACCTGGTTATGATGAAGGGGACTGGGAGGGGCCTCTTTTACACTGTTGATAGTGTAAATAGGTGCCACTTTTCTAGGCATTAATTTGATATTATTTGTGACAATTTAAAGCTCACATATCATTTGACCCAGGAAGTTCCTAAACATAACACCAAATGCCAAAGCACCTGTGAAGCTCAATCATATGCGTCAACTTAACTGGCCTAAGGGTTACCCAGATAGCTGTTTAAACATTATTTATACATTTCTAGTGTGCCTGTGAAATTAGTGTTTGACTCAATAGACTCATTCAAGAGGATTGCCTTCCCTAATTTGGATAGGTATCATTCAATTCATGGAGGGCTTGGATAGAACAAAAACGCAGAGAAAGAGAAAATTTGCTCTTGGCTTGAGTTGGGACACTCCACTTCTACCCTCAGACATCAGTACTCCTGATTCCCTGGTCTTTGAATTTGAACAGGTCTTATGCCATCAGCTCCCCAGTTCTCAGATCTTTGGACTTGTACTCAGATTTACACACACACACACAGTTACGTGGTCTTTAGACTTGGACTGGGACTTACATCATTCACTCCCCTTCCGAGACCTTAAATCTTGTACTGAAACTGCACTGTTGGCCATTCTGGATATCTAAGTTGAAGATATTGGATCACGGGACTGCTCAGTGTCCATACTTACATGAGTCAATTCCTCATAAATAAATCTTTTGCATATGAAAATATATCCTATTGGCTCTATTTCTCTGTATAACCCTGATTAATACAAAAGGAATTTCTTTTGTATTTCTTTAGGTTTCAATCAAAATATTTAACAATCATTTTTATTTTTGTAGTCAAATCATTTCATCAAAAGCAATGACAGCTAAATGGTATAAATGGTAAATTTGGAGGTGTCAACTTCAGGAGATAGTGAAGACATTTTGAGGAACTGACACTGGTGTGAATTGATCAGGAGAACGTATTTTAAAATGTGTTCCAATTACATGATTAATCCTAAAGAAAAGAAAAATATAGCCTTCTTGGGATGGTTTATTATTTTAGGAGTAAAAATTAATGGCTTTAGAAATCTAATATAAAACATTTGATCCTCCTCCAGAGCATAAAGGAAAAGAAAGAAGAAAAGAATAATAGTTGACTAGAGTATGCATGGAAGGCACTGTGGTTGGAAGATACCCCATGTATCCATTGACCAAAATCGTATGTGTTCTGCCCCTAGAGAACAGAGACACATTGCTAAACTACAAATCAAAGCAAAGTGGTAATATTCAAAGGACTTTAGACTAGGATTCATTAGAGATTGACTGGTCAGATCTTGGACAAGTGTTTTAACCCTCGACCATACCTCAATTTCCTAATCTGTAGGATGGATATGGTAATGCCTGCTTATACCTCACAGGACCATTACTGTGTTAAAAGTAGAAACAACAGGTGAAAGAGAGCTGACAGAAGCAATTGCACAATATCAGTGCCTGGTGCTGTAGCAATGGGGCTGGTACTGGACAGGACATTAAGGGCATGTCTCAGTTCTGCATGGACTGGTCTCGTGATCTTGGAAAATTCTTCCTTTGCCTCCAGGACTTCCTGCATGAGAGGAGAACAAGAGACTAGTTGAGTTATTATTCCATGGCAAATATGTATAAGGGATGGGTTAAGAACCTCATAAATGTGGTAATTTCAGCCATAATCTACTTCTTCCTCAGATTTTTTTTTTCCCTCAGAGCTGAAATGTCATAAAATGCAAAGAATGCCATTTTTAAGCAGTGGGTGGTTCACATGTGAGAACCTCTTGAAGTGTCACATGCCTGGTGCTCCTACTCATACGGCCCCCTTCTACTAAAGCACCCACAGATAGGGACTCTTTGAATGACCATCTCTCTCATTTTCTTTTCGTGTGTTATAAATGGAATATAATATATATGTAACAAATGACATTTATTTAAAATATATTCTGAATTTTTAATATATAACATGCTTTGAAGGTTGCAGTTTTTTTACTTTTATATCTGCTTCACCTAACTAACCTTTCTATGTACATTTCTTCATCATTTCTCCATTCGTAGACTGTTCAGGAATACTCTGTTACCGGCAGTTTTGTACATTGTATTTAGCATTTCATTGGTTTTCAATCAGGTTTGGGTAAAATAGAAGCATTTGGACACTAGTTTTTCTTCATCCCTTAATAGATTTATTTTGTCATTTCTGTAACAGCATTTTTGGATCTATTTGTGATCTTATAATATTCACATAACTTCATATACTATTAAAAACTTTAAGCATTGTTCAACTCTGTACTGAATCTCCTAAATATAATAGTTCTGCGTTAGGTAAAAATTAAGTAATAAACCACTACATAAACACTGAATAATGTAGAATATTAGCTATTATGGTTTACTTTTTTTTGGTTTTGTGAATAACAATATTTCTGGGCGCATACTGGAGCTGTCCAGCCAGGCTAAACTGAGCTTGTTGAGGCCTATGTCCATTTCAGAGCTGCTGTAATAGACATACAAAGCCATGAAGGGACAGTCTTTATTCTCCAATTGTGAACACTAATTTTTATCCATGCCACTCATACTTTTAGCAAGATGAATCAAACTTCCAAATTTAGAAGGCCAAAGATGGCAGCAACCATCATACTGTCAAATGCAGAATGACACCTCTCAGATTACACATGCTGAATTCCACGAAGGTTTAATTTGATCAGAGCCCAGAGCTTTCGATGTGTTTGATGACTTAACAAACTACATGAATGTGGCCCAGCCTTCTTCACCCTGCAGCCACTCTTGGTGCAGACCCATCTCCCTTGAAGCAGGTGAATGTTGATACAATGGCTCAAGGGCGAACTGAATGAGATGGCAGCTAACCCAACAGCCTCCTTTTATGCAGTGATGAAACACATGCTCAGCAGCTAATGCTCTGGGATACAGGAAGAATGGTTCTCTAGAGGAAAATTATATAACTTGGGCAAACCAGGATATAAGTGACTGATCCAACATAATCAATAGCCAGAGAGCCCCTTGTAAGACCAGCCAATCACCTTCCTTCATTATCAGGTGATGGCAGCCCCAACTGGGACAGCCAGCTGAAGAGATCAACAGGGCAAAGGAAATATAAGAGGTGCTATTAGAATAGCAATATAGGTCTTGAGTCAACTGTCTGCATTTTCAAATTTTGAAAATGGACCTTTTATCCTGGTTTTTCCTGATTTGAACAAGGGGAAGGGGTGGCATATATAATTATAATTTATTTTACATAATGAAAATATTCCTATGTAACATTGCTGAAATATTTGATTAGCAAATGTTCTCTTGGTATTATACTTGATATATGCAATACATTACATCTGTAAAATTTGAAAATTTTAATACTCTGAAGCGCATCTGGGTCCAAGGATTTCAGGTAAGGGCTAATAGACATGGAAAGAATAACGTTTGAAAAAGTCAACTCTGGAGACAGACTGCTTGGTCCGTGCCCCAACTCTTCCACCTAAAAACTGTGTGGCCTGTGGTAAGTTACTTAACCTCTCTTAACCCCAAAGAAATTAGGGGAAACTACCTTGTTGGGCTGTGAAATTTGTGAAGGAACGAAGAGCTTAGGAGATTATGAATAATGGCCAGGGACCAATTAGCATAAACCTGAACTTTTCAGAAATCCAGGCTCCTGTATCGTAGGAGCTATTGGCCATTTCAGAGATTGAAACTCCATGGGATTTGGTGACCTGGAGGCTGAAAGAAAACTAAGGGAATCCTTTACTGATAAAACTGAAACTCACTGCCATCACTGAGGGCTGCAAAGTTCCAGACCTACCATGTTCTTCAGGATTTAGACTTGACCCTGAAATCAACTTACACTGTGACCTTGAGTGAGCCTCTTGCCCTCTCTGGACCTTTGGAATATGAAAGGGTAAATGAGATGATTTCTAAAGGTCATCCAACTTGAGCACACTGATTTCAACAGGAACCTACTGCAGGAGAGCAATTCTGGTTTGGGATTTGAAAATCTCTTCCATGCTAATTCCTGGGGGCTCAGGCAACACGATCCTTGTTTTCATAACCCAGAGCTGTGTCTAGGGCCAGGCCAGAGCAGCAGATGGACAGACCCAACTCCGAGATGTTTGTAATTGATCAGGACACACTATAATGAAGTAATTTTCTTGTCTTCATTCTCCATGTCAGCAGGGGCCTGTCTGCCACGCAGGAAGGGTGACAGAGTAATCTGAGCCGCAGCTGAAAACCTGCTTTTTCTCCACAGTTATTTAGCCTGCCACGAGCTGTGGCAGGCGGAGGGAAAGAGTCCAGACAAGCCAGAGAATTTGGCTGCTCTCAAAATATCATACAGGAACTTTAAAAATTGAACTGATTTATGCTTTGTAATGTTTTCAATAATGTGTAAATGAAGTTAAAGCTCGGATCTGGGTTAAGCAGACATTTTATATGTTACCAGCCATGAAAGCACCACAAAAATCTCATGGTATGATAACATTTCCTCCATTTTACCAAGTAGTGCACTTTGCAAACAACTGATTCTGGAGTAGGCTATGTCATTTGCATTCCTCTTCAGCATCAAAGAATGCTCAAAATTATCCACAGGTCTGAGAACTCCCCTGGGGCTTATGAATATCTGAATCCAGGAGAAACCCTCACCACTATAGAGCTGGCTTTGCAAGTTCTGCAAGTTCAAGGTGCTGCCTTGGGAACTTGGCACAAACCTCAAGCTTCTGAATTGGGACAGTGGGTATCATTGGCCCATAATCTGCCCCAAACCACATTCCTGTTGGGGAACTGTGTAAAAGAGGATGACTCCCCTCCTATGGACACTGTGCTTAAGGCCAGTTTATGTGACTCAAAGTAACTAAGGCCCTAGAATGCCTTCCACATGCTTGTTCTTTGAGCCAGTGGCCCATATTTCCCTCTAAGGTTTTATTATCTTGCACTTTTTTTTTAACCTCAGAGTTTTACAATAGCTAGATTTGTGACAAACAAAACAAAATATCACTAAAGCAAAACCAGTTGCATATGGTATTGAGACAAAGACTCGGGGCAGGGGGGAGTGCAGCACAAGCCTGCGTAGTGCAGTCCCTTTTCAGGTATACCCTGCATCTGTGCCCAGCTGGACGAGCTCTCCTGAAACCTAGAGGCGCTGACTTAGTTATTAAAATTCAATCCATTGATTTTCAACTTGGGAGGTGAGTATAACACATATCTCTGGGGGCACGGTGCTTCTGTCTTGCAAAATCTTTAGTGCAGCATCTGATAATCCTATGAGAAGTTTCTAATGGGATCTGCCCAGCTTATCAAAAGGTACAGGCAATTTGGCATTTGTATTACTAAAAGCCTTTACTAGAAGTTAGCATTCTGACTAGTTCTGAAGAGTACTAGATGTTGTTTCACACTTGAAATATCGTAAGTAATAACACTTCATAGAATTGACCAAACTATATTATGTGCATGTATGAATTTCACAAATTATTCCACTATTATGCATAATTATAGTACACCAATTAAAAATTAATTCAAAATTGCACTGGGGATATAGCTCAGTTGGTAGAGTACTTACCTAGCATGCAAAAGGCCCTGGGTTCAATCCCCAACACTACCAAAAAAACAATAATAATAATTCAAAATGAAAATGAAAAGCACTTGGTAGAAAGTAAATTAGTACAAAATATTCAGTACCACTTTGAAGCTCTGAAATCATATAGGTTACTACAATCAGGTCACAGCATAAAGTTGGAGAGGTGTTTCAGGCACAGCATGGGCCAGAGCATGAGGAAAATACAGAGAATGTGTTGCATGTTGATGGAAAAGCCAGAGAATAAGGTCCTGGCAGTGGGAAGGGGACATCTGGGACTTGGACTCTGGACACAGTAGGAGTAGCTCTGTCTTGGTCGGGGCCAGTGGAAGGTTAACAAGCACGTGTTACAGGAAGGATTAGAGCTCAAGTCATTACCTCAAACATAGTGGTAAAGCAGGTCTGGTAAGGAGGTCGAAGGGGCAAATTCTTGCCAGGGACTCCATGTGTAGAAATCCAGCCCTAGCAACATTCTGGGACAAATTCAGATCACCCAAGGCCCTGCAACTGGGTTTCAGTGTTAGTGGTCCATTTTTATGCAGAAGGGTTATAGTCCCACTGAAAACCATTCCATCAGATGCAAGAACGGGGATTATTAGCAGTACTGCAAGGCTGACATAAATATAGAATTTGTGCTTTTCAAATAATGTCTTCACCAGGGTATTCATTTTTTGCTTTACAGAAAATCTTAGGCAGGTAAAGCAGGTTTTATCTTCACTTGAATAGAAAGAGAAGGTTCTTTCCTAAAGTTAACCAGACAATCAAGGACAGAGGAAAGTGACCTAGCACTGGCCTCAGGCCCACCCACATCATTATGCCCCTTTAAGGAGTGATAAGTAGAAAGTCAGACATTATCCAATGGTGAAATCTCCTTTACAGAAGGCTTCCATATCCTGGGTTGCTTAGGACCATGGCCCTTCCATTTTCCAATAGGTCTGCATTTTAAAAACTGGATTCTGCTGAGAAATATCCAGAATCTGATAAAGGCTAATTACAGTTAAGGAATATGAAAATTGGAAACTCAGAGAAGATTGGCTTCTACTATTTCCTGGGCAGAATAATCAAGAAATTAGCAGAAAGTGATGGTGACCATAAAGAGGCACTAGAGGATAATTGAAGTATTAAAATTAAAGATATGCGGGCAAGTGGTCTATCCCTTGAGAATTCAGGCCATCTTCTTTGCTATCGGCACATAATATCACTGAAGAGCTTTTCAACAAGGCAATGGGGGCTGAGTAGAGGGGTTGTCTCCCAGCTAGGGTTGGGGCCGGGGCTGAAGGACACTGGCATGAAGCAGAGCAGTCCCAGCTGGGTCCAGCACTTTCAAGGTTGCTCTGACAAAGTGAAGTAAGGATAGACAAGGGCAATCAGAGATAAGAAGGGTCTGAACTCACAGCATGGGGAGACTGAGTGAGTCAGGGTTTTGGCTAGTGAGACAATGACTTTGGACAAAGTTGGTTCGATCAGTTATTTTAGTGAGGGCATAATGAAAAGAAGGAATTCTATGTAGTCTCTAGACTCATAAAGGAAGAGCTAAAACTATATTTAAAACACTTTGTAACCAAGCATTGTTGGGTGCTTTGTGTCATATTATGGACATACAGATTTTATATTCATACATGGTCTCATTTAATCCTCAGAACCTTCCATAAATTAGGGTCATACCTGCAAAACAAGATACTACCTTTCTCTAACAATTGGTAGGACAGAGGCTCTGGGGCATAAGATGTCTTCCGAAGAGTCAAGTGAGGGGTGACTGAATCTCGACTTCAGTTCTTATGCCAGGGACAATGAACTTTGCAATACATAATGCTGATCTTAACTCAACATAAGACATACTGAGCTGGGCATAGTGGCACAAACCTGTAATTTCAGTGGCTCAGGAGCCTGAGGCAGGAGGATCGCGAGTTCAAAGCCAGCTTCAGCAAAACAGAGGCACTAAGCAACTCAGTGAGACCCTGTCTCTAAATAAAATACAAAATAGGGCTGGGGATGTGGCTCAGTGGTCAAGTGTCCCAATCTCTGGTAACAACATAAAAAGAAACATACTAAATATTTAGAGATGGCAACATTTGAATATAGTACATATCATTTAAGACTTTGAAATAGAAGCTGGAGAAAAATTGCCAGATATCCAGAGAGCAGGTATGGACTGGATCACATGACCTCTAACCTCCCTACCAACACTGAGCTGTTTGGGTCTGGCCAACACAAAAGCAAGTGTGAAATGGGTGGGGTACATGTTGTAAATAAATCCCTTATTGATCCCTGGTAACTAGAAAGAAAAGAGATCAATGACTCCCAAATCATTCTAAATCCTTCTTTTAGCCTCCTAATCCAGAGGCTATTTACTACCCACTTCACAAAATTCCCTGATTTGACAGCAGCATTCTCTTTTTGGGATCTTTAAGGCAAAGTAGAAAAATATCCATAGAAGAAAAGATGGACAGATGGTACAATCTGGGTGTGTAGCTTAGCATTGAGAACAGTTAGAGAAGATCTAGTGGGAAATGTGAGGTGGCCTACCATGACAGGGTCTGTCAATGTTTTTATCAATTGATCATTTTTATAAGGCATAGGGTCTTATTTAACTCAATAAATCTTAATCTCCACCCTCAAGCCACATAAGATCCTTAAGAAGAATTCCTTTCCCTATGAACTACCCCCTCTTCCCTGGTCATTCTCCCAAAGAATTGGGTTGCAGCATTTCCATCTGCTCTCTGGCTACACTTGAGCTCTGAACATGATTGCTGGATGAGCCTTGATGTGAATTCCAGCAGTTTCATTTGGTAATGTGAGTGAAGCAGACACTCTTAAATAATTAGCCTTGGGAATACAAGTGTGTGTGGAGAGACAATCGATGTTTTACATCTTTATATCCCATATACTTCACCAGAAAGATTTTAGGCAACCTTCACAATATTTTAACACCAGGACAATAAAACCTAATTTGTGTAAACAAGAATAAAAAATAGAAAAGCCAAGTAATAAAAATGATTTAAGGGGAGGAAAATGTGTTTATGAGAACATCTGGGTTGGAAGTCAAATTCAGATATCTACAGGGGTCAAACAGGTAAAACAAATGTGTGGATCAAGTCTGGGTTAATGCAACTGGAAAAGGTAGGGTCTGTGGAAATGAAGAGTGTCTATATGCCCGAAAGCCACAATGTAACTATTTTTAAACACAAGCTTAGCTGAGCACAATTCATGTATAGGCTCAATTTGAGTCCCTGTCTGTACTCCCTAACCCAGATGAAGAAAAACTGGTAAAAATGGGCAATAATTTGACTCTGTAGTTGCTGGAAGAGAAGGCAAGGATGCATAGATAATAGCATAGAAGATCTTTAGCATCTCACAAATACAAGTGAACTAGTCTACCAAGAGAGAAAACCTGTTTCTTATTTGGGAGTTCTAAGAAAAAATTGTTGCTTAGTTCTTTGCTTAAGGAAACTTGCACAACATAATAGATGGGATACTTAACAGGAGTTTTACCTAAGAAATGTATTGATATTCCACATATGGTGTCTATTATGTGGGCCCTCAAAAAAATCCAAATGCATAATGTTAAGCTATAGTTCCGTGAAGGCAATTCCACTGGGAACAGAGTGATAGAGACCAGGCCTACAGCTCCCTAGTGCTCTGGTATGATATAGGGATAACACTGAAAATTTGGAAGAATTTCCTAAAATTGGCACTCTTTAATATCAAGGGCTTCCTCTGGGCTTTTAACAGGAACTGTAATGCAGATAATTCAAGCTAGAGGTCCTAAGAGAGGACTGGAAAGAAGGGGATGTGCTCTTCAATGTTGACAGAAAGAGGATCCACGTCCAACTCAGCATGGAAGCAGTAAGTATAATCTGCAGGTTGAGCCTGTGCTCCTCTCAAAGGCTGTTTCATTCACACAATTGGGATATATTCTTTCTTTCCCTAGTCAGCCTTTGGCTACAACACATTCATGCATTCCACAGATAAGCAATGGACCATGATCACATCCATTCCTGTAGATTTAAATACCAACTTTATCCTCCTAACTTCCAAAGTGATATTTCAAGTCTAGACCTCTCCCTTGAGCTGTAGACTTGCATAGTTGACTTTTGTTTTCTCATCTCACTTTGGGTATCTCATTAGAATTGTAAACACAGCATGGTCAAAACTAAACACTTGGTTTTTATGTCCACCAGATACGTTCTTCTTCCATGCTTGTCTGCTTCAGAAAATGGCAGCACCATCTCCCCAAACTGCTCAACCCAGATACGTAGGAGTTCTCATCTCTTTGGGTTCCTACTTTTGGGAATCCCAGAGAGGTAAAAAGCCAAGGCTCTGAAGTTTACTGCCTGGGTTTCAATCCCAGGGTCACTTTTAACCAGATGTATGATAATTGTGGAATTAATTCAAAATCTCTATCATTCATTTTTATCATTTGAAAATGGAAATAATAATAATATCTATTTATAGAGTATTAGGAGAATTAAATGAGATAGATAAAACTTTTAGAATATTAGCCAGTACTTTATAATACATGTTTGATCAATATTCACTGTTATTAGCCTCCCTCTCACATTGCCATCTAACAGCAGTGTTATTCTTCTGTAAAATATAGATAATACAGTTTATATTACAGGGTTGTTTGGATGATCAAATAAGATAAAATATCTACAGCATCTGCATGATAGCTTCTCAATAAAGTAGCACTTTTATTGATAATTGGTATTTTATTGAAGGATCAAGGAATAGGAAAAATAATTTGTTCATTCATTCCTTATGATTCAACAAATATTTCTGAGTATGTACTAAATGAAATACCTTTCCACAGATACTGGGAAGAGAGAGATAGTCAAACTGAGGATTCCTAGATCCCTTTGCTTCTGAGAGTTTATTTTCCAATGGGGCAGACAATAAAGGTGGTAAATGATTCAGTTGAACAGTATGTTAGTTGGTGGAAAATGCTACAGGGAGAACAATGTTATGAAGGAAAATGAGTTATTTCGGAGAGAAGAGGATTGCGAATTTAATCAGATGGTCAGAGAATGCCTCCCTGAGAAGGTGTCATTTAAATAAAAACATAAGTAGAGGAGGAGTAAAGCAAGGGGATGTCTGAAGATAGGCAGTTCTCTGCAGAATGGAAAGCATTTGGTAAGGCTCTGAGTCAAGTTCATGGACAGCATGTCTGAGGAATAGCAGAAACCAGCAGGGTTGAAGTGGAAGAAGTGAGCAGGAGAGTGGGCAGTGCATGAGGTCAGATAGGCAACGAGGAACCAGAGCAGGAGGCCCTTGAAGGCCCATGCAGTGACTTTGACTTTGAATCTGAATGAAGTGAGGAGCAGTGGAAAGTTTCAATGATGGAAGAAACATGTTCTGCTCTACTGGGACTAGACGGAAGGGGGTCAGGATAAGAATGGAAGCAGAAAGGGATGATGGCAATTAGATTAGAGTGGTATCCATGGAGGTGGTGACAATTGTTTGGATTCTGGATGTATTTTGAAGGTAGAGCACACAGGTTTTGGAGACTGACTATGAGGTATAAAAATACATGGGTCATGGACAATTTCAAGTATTGGAATTAGAAAGGGGTGGTTTCAAATTTCAGCTGCTGTATTACAATCCACATGACAAATCATAGTCACTGCAACAGAAAGAACAGGCACCTAAAACTGAGAGAGTTTGACATTCTTCTCCACTAATAAGAATTCTGGTTCTGAGAGAGTAGGGATTTAAACAAAAAATCAACATCAGAAAGATATCTGGAAATCTTCAAACCTTTGAAAATAAAATGACACAATTTTAAATACTCCATGGGTTAAAGAAGTCTCTGTAAAATTTTAGAATGTATTTAACTGAATGAAAATGAAAATGAAAATACAACATATCAAAGTATATGGGATGCAGCTAAACGTGGACATACGAGAAAATTTATAGCATTATGAACTTTGGAAAAGGAAAGCCCTTGTGGTGCAGCTCAGTGGTAGATCACTTGCTTGGTATACAGAAGGCCTTAGGTTCCATCACCAGTGCTGCCGAAAAGTCATATTTTAGAAAAGAAGCTCTCAAATAGATTATCTAAGCTTCCATGTCAAGGTACACATAACTGAAATGAATAAAGTCAAAATCAAACAGAACAAATGAAGTTTGTTCAATTTGAAGAATTGAATGAGTTGAAAACTAGTTATAAAAAATTAACAAAACCAAACTTTCCTTTAAAATACCAATGTAACAGATAATAAGACAACAAGAACATCAACAACAAAAAGAAAGAATGGAAAGAGAGGAAAGGAAAGAAGACATGGGTACCAATATCAGGACTATAATGGAGAATATCTTCACAGAACCCACTGACAATAAAAACAAAATAAGGAAATCATATGAGCAACTCCATATACAGTCAATAATTTAGAAGAAAAGAAATGATTCTTCGAAGACCATAAGCAAACAAAAATTCTCAAGGGTGAACTACATATTCTAAGTAGTAATATAGTTAATAAAGATATTCAATATTTAGTTTAAAAACCTCCATAAAAGAAATCTGCACTCTCACATAGATTTAGTGAACATCACCCTACATTTATAGACGTTATAGCACCCATGTTACATAATATCTTCCACAGATTAGTAAGAGAACACTTCCCAACAAACTTCATGAGGTCATCATTGCCATGATAGTAAGCCAGACAAAATAATTCAAAGTAATATAGAAACCAATATTCCTCATGAATGCAAAGTTTCTCAACAAAAGATTATCAAATGTAATTCAGCAATGTGTAAAATAAATAAAGTCACAGCCAAGTGGAATTAAGTTTGGTTCAGTATTCAATAATCAATGGATATAATATACCATGTTAACAATATAAAGAAAAATATTCATGATCCTATCAATAGGTACAGAAGAAATATTGACAAAATCCAATATGGATTTATGATAAATATGCCTTCAAATAACAAATAGCATCTAAAAATATACTTATGACAAGCATCATGTTTAATGGACAGAGACTGACTGACTGACTGCTTTACCCTTAAGATTGGGAGCAAGGCAAAGAAAGAAAATATATATTATGTTTTATATATATATAGTTGTATTTAATATATTTATTATATTATATAAAATATGTATTATATATCTTATATATTATTTATACATATTATATATTATAAGCACATCATTTATATAAATAAAAATATATATAATATATATTTGACATGATTGTTTATGTAAAAAATCTAAGGAATCCTCAAAAATTTCCTAGAACTAATAAGGGATTTCATCAAAGTCATAGGTTACATGGGTTATTGCCCAAAAATCCAATATATATCTATATACTAGTGATAAACATTTGGAAACCAAAATTATAAAAAAATCATTTACAATAGCTTTTAAAATGAATATTTAGTTATGTTACACATATATGAAATATGCTAAAAATTATAAACTTTTTAAAAAAGACAAATAAATGGAAAGACAAACAATGGATTGAAAAACTCAACATACTAACCATGTCAAATCTTCCAAAAGTGTTGTACAGATTTAGTGAAATTCCAACCAAAATCCAATCAGAATTTTTATAGATATAGAGAAGCTAATTCTAAAATTTGTCTGGAAAGTAAAAGGAGCTAGATAGCCAAAAAATTTTTGAAAGAATAAATTTGGAGGACTCACATTACTCAATTTTAAACCTCCAAATTTTAAATTTGGAGGACTCACATTACTCAATTTTAAGCTATTATATAGCTACAATAATAAGTATAGTATTAGCAGAGTGATATAAATATATATGTATACATACATGCATATACATATACATACATATATATATATATATATATATATATATATATATATATATATATATATAACACAATGGAATGGAGTTGAGTACAGAAAATGATGCACACAAGTATCTCCAATTTAGTTTTGACAGAAGAGAGGTCTTTTCAACAAATGGTGTTGAGAAATTCAGACATGCATAGGCAATGCAAACAAAGAAACAAACAAAATTCTCCTTCTACATAATCTCATACCTTATAAAAATTAAATGGATCATCAGTCTAAATTTAAAGCATCATAATGTAAAAGATTTAGAAGAAAATATAGGATAAATTTTCTGTAAGTTTAAGTTCTGCAATGAGTTCTTAGACATGACTAGTGGACTGATTTATAAAACAAAAATGAATGAATTGGATGTCATCAAAAATGAAAACTTTGCTGTATGCAATACACTCTAAGAAAATGGAAAGACAGCCTGAAGATTGGGGAAAATGTCTCAAATAATACATCTGACAAAAGACTTTTACTGAGAACATGTAAAGAAACTCAACAGTAATTTAACAATAAGAAAACAATCCAAGTAGAAAATTAGTGAAAAATCTTAGGACACTTTACCGAAGAGGATATGCAGATAATTAATATGCATGTAGAGAAAAGTTCAGCATCACGAGCTATCAGGAAATGTAAATTAAAACCATAATGAATTATCATTGTATCTTATCAGAATGTCTAAAATAAAAATACTGACAAGTGAAATATTGAAATGCATGCTGAGCAACTGGAACTCTTACACATTGTTGGTGAAAATTTAGAATAGGACAGCCACTTTGGAAAACAGTTTGGCAGTTTTCTTGCAAACTTAAACATCCACTAACCAAAACCAGATTTGGGCATTTTTCCTAGAGATAGTAAAACTTTTATTGATAGATAGATAGATAGACAGACAAATATATATATATATATATATATATATATATATATATATATATATATATTCCCAAATGGGAACACTCAAATGTCCATTAATAGGTCAATAAACAAATCCATATAGTGGAATAATACTCAGAAATAAACAGGAATGAACTGTTAATACAGGTACCAAATTGGATGAATCTTAAAAACATTATGCTAAGTCAAAGAGCCCAGTCTCAAGTTAAATACTGTGTCATCCATTTATATGATATTCTTCGAAAGGCAAAAATTGGTAGTAGAGAATAATGTATGGTTGTGGCAAATTCTAGACTCCTGTTACAGTGATCTATATGACTATAATTACTGTCAAACTGAATTATTAAGTGAAACAATCATATGACATTCATCTTTAAACCTTCTGCCTCTTAAACATAAAAGGCATTTCATGAAGGGACTGGGTGGAACTGTAGGTATGGAGACACAGGTAGACAGATTTGGAAATATAACACGCCATGGCCTTTCAGATTTCCACACATCCATCTATCAATACCTAGAAATAGCAATGAAACTAGTACATCTTCTCTAAGATTAATCATTCTCTCAGTTCCCCCACATTAAAATTGCTGTGTGAATCAGGCAAATGAAAGGATAAGGTCACCACAGAAGTGGCCTTGCTCCAAGAAATTCCAAATCTTGATGACCTGAGCTCTTGCTGAGAAGGTCAAGGGGACTTGAATTTGTTCATCAGCCTTCTTGACTGGAAACCTTCTGGTAAATTGGCAAGGCACCCTCAACCATATTGCAGACATTTTATAAAAAGCTGCCAGTGGCAATTTTCAGATGGGTCTTCCATCACTTCAGATTTTGATGATTTTAGGCCAGATCCTTAACATAATTTAATAGAAGTCACAGTGTCAATTTTGTGAATCTTGGCAAGCCATGTGTTGTTTTTCATTGGCAAGGGAAGTTGGTGTGTGTTATGCTTTTGTAGTTTTCAGGCCAAAAATTCAGCAGTCCATTTGCTAATGTTTTTAAGATTGGTAGCTGATGGCTACACATATATATTCCATCAGTATTCGTGGAGTTGTGGCAATCATATCACCATATTTTCCCATATTGGCCCATCAAACTTCATTTGACTATCCAAATCAATTATATGCCTAATAAATTAAAATAGGCCTGATTCTACTCTTGTCTGTCATAAACACAGGCAAACATTCTTAAGGCAAATCACACAAAATAAATGAATTCAGCAAAACAAATTCTTTTGCAAATGAACATTAAAAATTCATTGTTTACCCATTCAAATAGCTAATCCTGCAAACTGCTGTCTCCATGGAAGCTCCTATCAAGACTCATGCTCTCTGCTGCAGATGTTGCTTATGGAAATCCTGCAACTTCCACATCCAATCTATGGTCAGAGGCTCATATGTGTCTGAAGTTTGATGGTGTCTGTCTGCCCATGCATCGGCTGGTTGGGTAACTGTTCAGGGTCAATGTCCTGCATGCCACATGATAAGAGTACTGAATTGATGGAAATGGAGATGGAAAAACTTCCCAGGTTATTTGACAATTTGCTATAGGTTCACATTCTCTTGGTTTGTCAGTGTCTTTAGACTAGTAGTTCTCACTACTGGGCTGCACATTAGAATCAACTGGGGAAAAAAATTTTTGGTACCAAGGATTGAGCCCAGGTGTACATAACCAGTGAGCCACATCCCCAGTTCATTTTACATTTTATTTATTTTTTAAATTAAGACAGGATCTTGCTAAGTTGCTTAGGTCCTCATAAAGTTGCTGAGGTTGGCTTTGAACTTTTGATCCTCCTGCCTCAGCCACCCAAGCCACTGGGATTCAAGTTGTGCACCACCACACCCAGGTCAGCTGGGGAGATTTATAAACATAATTATGACCAGCATCCACACCAGAATAGTCAATTCCAAACCTCTACAAGTAAGGCCAGGCACTGATATAGTAACCCCCCAGGTGTTTCCAATGTACCTCCACAGTTCAAACATATTCTTGGATTAATCACAGTCCCAGACACTCTCACTCAGCCATAGTGGCTCCTGCTGCAAATCTAATTTCATTTATGTTCTTCATATTTTAGAAGAACTTGATAAAGATAGAATTGCATTCTCAGAGGAGCCCGACCTTCTAAAGAATTCTCTATGGGTTCTCTCTGTTGGAGGAGGAATGAAATTTGCAGTCAAATATCAGCCACTAAGCTCTCCTGGAGTCAGTCACCAAGTCATATGACTTCTTAGACACAGTTCTCCTTTTTAACTCCAGATATTTAGTAGCTCCGAGTTGTGATAAGGCTTCACTATGCCTAATAGACAGAGTGTCCAGGAGTGAAAATTTTCCTCTAAACCACAAACTCAAAAGCGTGTCCTTAGAGAGTCTTATACAGTACCTCTTCAGTGCTGGAAAGTCAGCTGTCATTTTGTAGCACTCTCTTTAAATGACTTCGACTTACTACACAAACATACCTTAGGAGCATGAAAATAATAGCTATAATAAAATGCAAAGCTATGCCATATTCATGAAGTAGAAGAGTTAGTATTAAATTAGTATTATTAAAATGTCCATATGAAAGGCTGATGTTTTCTCTGATAAGTGAATGATGATACATAACGAGGGCGGGTGGCGGGGGGTGGCAAGTGAAGAATGGAGGCACTTTGGATTGTGTAGAGGGAAATGGTGTGGGACGGTGGGGGGGTATGAAAAATGGTGGACTGAGACAGACAGTATTACCCTATGTACATGTATGATTACACAAATGGTATGAATCTACATTGTGTACAACCATAGAAATGAAATGATGTACCCCATTGTGTACAATGAATCAAAATGCAGTCTATAAAAATAAAAATATGAAAAAAGAAATAAAGAGGCGATAACAAAGGCCACAATTTTATTTTCATAATTTATTTACTATAATTTTATTGTTTGTTTCAGGTATATATAGAGAAATTGAGATCTATCTCCAATTTAATAAATAAATACATTTTGTTTTCTCAATATTAAAAAAGTCCATATGACCCAAAGTGATCTACAAATTAAATGTAATCTATATCAAAATTCTAGTAGTATTTTTCAAAAAAAGAAATATATGTATACATATACATATATATGTATATATAAATATACATATATATTTCTTATGTAACCAAAAAAGACCCCAATTAGATAAATTAATCTAAAAGAAAAATAACAAAGTAAGAGACTTCATAATATCTGATTTCAAAACATACTACAAAGCTATAATATTCAAAACAACATGGCACTGGCAAAAGAACAAATACATGGATCAATGGAACAGACTTCAAAGCCTAAAAATACTTCAACTCATTTATAGTCAATATTTGACAAAGATGCCAAGAACAAACTATGGATAAATGATGACCTCTGCAATAAATGGTGCTCAGAAAACTGGATATATGCATGCAGAACAATGAAATTAAGCCCTCATGTGGTATATAAAATTGAATTCAAAGTACAGTGAAGTCTTAAACATAGGACTTAAAATTCTAAAACTACTATAAGAAAACAGGGCAAAAGTTACATGGCCTTGGTCTAGGAAATAGTTGGGTTTTGGTTTTGTTTGTTTGTTCGTTTATGGATTTTATCCCAAAAGCACAGGCCAAAAAGGGAAAAATAGTCAAATTGAACTACGTCAAACTGAAAAGCTTCTGCACTGCTGCACTGGAAAGGAAAGAACACAGTAAAGAAACAACTTATGGAATTGGGAGAAAATATTTATAAATCCTATATCTGATAAGGATTGATATCAAAAATACATAAGAAATCCAAACTCAGTAGTAAGAAAAGAAATAACTTTACTAAATTATGGGCAAAGGAGCTGAACAGACATTTCCCAAACCAAGACATATAAATGGTCACCAGGTATATGAAAAAAATCACTAATCATCAGAGACTTACAAATCAGAATCACCTCATCCTACTAACAATGGTTCTTATCACAAAGACAAAAGATAGCAAGTTCTGTCAAGGATATGGAGAAAAGAGAACCTTTGCTCACTATGGGTGAGAATGTAAACTTTTACAACCCTTGTGGAAAGCAGTATGGCTGTTCTTCAAAAAATGAAAAGTAGAATTACCATATAATTCAGCAGTCCCACTACTGGGTATATGCTATGGTTTGAATATCCTCAACCAAAACTCATGCAGAAAGTTAATCCCCATTTTGAGGTATATAGAGGGTACAAATTTAATCCTACTACAGTATTTAGAGGTGAGATCTTTAGGAGGCAATTAAGGGTAGATGAGACCAAAAGGGTGGGGCACTAATTCAATGGAACTGAAGCTTTATAATAAGAGCTTAGACATTTTATCTTGCCATATGATACTTTGCATGTCCTTGGAATTCTGCAGAGTCCCCATCACAAGAAGGACCTCATCAGATGCTACAATGCAATCTTGAACTTAGTAGTCTTCAGTACTGTGAACCACACAAATCTTTACTCTTTTTAAAATTATTCAGTCTGTGGTATTCAGTTATAGCTACAGAAAATGGACAAAGACATTGTGTATCCAAAGGTATTAAAACTGACATACCAAAGAAATATCTACACTATCATGTGCACTGCAGCATAATTCATAGTGGTCAAGGCACAGAGTTAACCTATGTGTCCATCAGTGGTTGAACAAATAAAGAAAATGTCACACACACAAACACAAGGAAATATTATTCAACCTTAAAAAGTAAGTATTTTTTTTCATTTGTGTGACAACATGGATTAATTTGGAGGACATTATGCTGAGTGAAACTAGCTAGTCACAGAAAGACAAATGCTGCCAAATCTCACTTATATATGGATTGTAAAACTTTCAAGCTCAGAAAGAACATTCAGCCTTTGGGTTTTTAGGAATGGCTCATTTCACTAAGCATGATAGTCTCTAGTTCTATCCGCTTAACAGCATATGCCATAATTTTATTCTACGTATGGCTGAGTAGAATTCTATCATATATGTAAATATATATATATATGTATACATTATATATATTTACATTTCTTTATCTTTTCATCTGTTGAAGGGCAACTAGTTTGGTTCCATAGTTTAGCTATTGTGAATTGTTCCTATGTTCATATATGAATACACAACCAGTGAATCACCACATCATGTACAACCACAAGAATGGGATCCTAAACAGAATAAGTTATAACCCATGTATGTATAATAATGACCAAATACATTCTACTGTCATGTGTAACTAAAAAGAACAAATTTTAAAAATTAGAAAAAAATAAAAATTTTTAAAAATTCAAGCTCATAAACACACAGAGTAGAATGATGGTTACCAGGGCCTGGGGGTTAAGGGAATTTGGAAGATTGTGGTTAAAGGACAGAAAATGTCAGCTAAAGGGGAGAAATGTGCTTAAAATATAAATTGAACGTCATGGTGACTAGTTACTAACAATATATATTTTGTATTTATATATGTGTATACATATATACACGTGTATATACATATAAATTGCTGAAAAGGTCAATTTTAAGTGTTCTAATTACAAGAAGATAAATTAATATGGTAATGTATACATTAATTAGCTTACTTTAGCCATTTCCTAAATAGACCAATCATTCAAACTATATAAACATGTATGATTTGTACTTATTAATTAAAAATAAATACAAAGTAATAGCTGTAATCATACTTAATATATTGCCAGGTATTAAATCCTTTAAATATTTAAATATGTGTATATATTAATTCATTGTACATATATGTATAAATATGTATATATATTAATGTCTCCAGATTTTGCAATCTTACTTACTTGACTTCTCCCACCAAATTTTTCTTTTCGTTTTCCCTGGCTTTGATCTCTGGCTTTGTCTTTGGCCTCTATTCCTTCCCCGCCTTTAAACTTGCTGCCATGTTTTAGACTTGTCTTCTGCATTGACCTTGGCCCTCTCCTTTCAGAGCAACCCTTTTTCTCCTTAACCTGTACCTCTATTCATCGGGACTACACATCACACTTACTCCCAGTGTTACCATGTGCCACCCCTCCTTAGGCCCTGGTGGGTAAAGGAAGCAGGTATTGCTGATTCTTATCTTGTGTAGGTTATATAGCATCAGATTTCCATATTCTTTGTTAGGTCATCTTGTCACGCACCCTCTCTATCCTGGACCCTGTGCTCCAGTCATGTTCCAGTGTATCCATAACTCTCCCAGAGTGCCTTATCCTGGACTGTGTCCACCACTGGGGGAATGTGGTCAAGGCAGGGTAGAATAAGGCTAACAGGGAATCTTTAATAGACCAAACAGAAAACAAGGTGTTACAAGGCTGCCCCTCATTGCAGGCCCCAGGAGCTGATTTAAGACATTTGGGCTGGCCAGGATCCACTCCTCCAGGCTTGATTTCAAATGTCTGCCAAGCTTCTTTTTATTTTGTTTTTTACATTAAGTTGTTTTTTGGCCAACACATATTTATTCATATTTATGATGAATGATGTGATGTTTTGATTTTATGTATACATTAGTTAGTGATCAACTCAGGTAATTAGTATATACATATGTCATTTTAATCTTTTATAATTTGCATTGTTAAATTTTATCATTACCTCTCTTTGAATATTTTGAGATAAATAATGCATTAGTGTTAATGATATTTACCGTGTCGTGCTCTAGAATACCAGAAAGTCCTCCTTTTACCAATCAATAACATTGTATGTCTTGATAGTCCCCTTCCCTTTTCTTTCCCCTCTTTTCTCCCCAGCCTCTGGCAACCACTATTATATTCTCTTTCAATCAGTTTGTTTGGATTCCACATATGAATGAGAACATAGAATATTAATCTTTCTGTGCCTGGTTTATTTCACATAACAAAATCTTCCAAATCCATCCATGAAATCCAAGAAGGATTTCTACCTTCTTATGGATGAATGGTATTCTATCAAGTATATGTGCCACATTTTCTTTATCTATTAGTCTCCTAATGGACATTTAAGTTGATTACACACTGTAGCTATTGAGATAAATGATGCAACAGGCTTGGGAGTGCAAGTGTCTTTTCAACATGCTGATTTTATTTTCTTTGGGTGCATATCCAGCAGTGGGATTGCTGGATTATATTATAATTTTATTTATGTTTTCGAGAAATTTCCATACTCTTCTCTATAATGGCCATACTAATTTATATTCTTACCAGAAGAGAACAAGGGATCCTTTTTCTTCACATCCTTACTAGCACATGTTATTATGATTTTGTCTTTTTGATGCAAGTCATTCTAATTGAGGTGAGGTTATTTCTTATTATGGTTTTGATTTGCATGTGTATTGATTAATGAGAGTGAGCATCTTCCATGTATCTCTTGGCCATTTGTATGTCTTCTTTAGGGAATATATATGAAGATATTCAGCCCATTTTACAATCGGGTTATTTGGTTTTTGCTATTGAGTTGTTTGAAATCCTTATATATTCTGAATTTTAAACCCTTGACAGATTATAGCATGCAAATATTGCCTCTTTCTATATATTGTCCCTTTGCTATTTTGATTGTTTCCTTTGCTGTATAGAAGATTTTTAGTTTGATGTAGCTCCATATATAAATTTTTGTTTACATTTCCTGTACATCTGGAGTCATAGCAAAAAATTGTTGCCCAGACCATAGTCCTGAAGTATTCCCCATACCTTTTCCTAGTAGTTTCATAGTTTTGGGTCTTCCATTTAAGTCTTCAATCCATTTTGACTTGATATTTGTAACTGATGAGAGTTGGGTCTAGTTTCATTCTTCTGCATGTGTCTATCCAGTTTCCCCCATACCATTTATTGAAGAGATTGTTCTTTTCTCATTTTGTTTTCTTGATGCCTTTGTCAAAAATCAGTTGACTTTAAGTGGATTTTTTTTTCTTGTCCCCCTATTCTTTCCTCTATGTATCTGTATTTTATGCCAGAATCATATTGTTTTGGTTGTAGCTTTGTAATATATTTTGAAATCAAGAAGAGTGAAGCCTCCAATTTGATGAATACATGAAATATAGTGAAATATAGAGGTTTTTTAGGGCTGTGAAACTAATCTGTGTTACACTATGATGGTGAGCTCATGTTATTATACACTTGTTCAAACACATAGGATGTATAACAGCAAGCATGAATCCTAATATAAACTATAGGCTTTGTATGATTATGATGTATTAATGACACAAATCATCAGTATTAACAACTGTACCACTCTGGTGAAGAATGTTGATATTGAGAGAGGCTGTGTGTATATGTGGCCAGGGGTCATATAGGAAATATCTCTACTTTTTTCTGAATTTTACTATGAACCTAAACCTTTTCAAAAACTAAAGACTATAAAATTCATATAACAAAATCCACCATTTTAAAATGCACAATTCAGAATTTCTTAGTATGCTCACTATGTTGTTCAATCATCACCACCACTAATTCCAGGAAATTTTCATTACCAACCCCCACTCCCCAGAACCTTTACCTGTTGACAGACACCTCCTATTCCTCCCTCACTCTGCCTACATACCTCCATCCCCTGAGTACTATTAATCTACTTTCTCTTTCTATATTTTTGCCTATTGTGGATATTTCATATAATATTTTTGTGGTCCATCCATATTATTACTTCATTCTTTTTAATTCATCAATGAAGATTTGAGAAGTTTCTACTTTGGGGCGATTGTGAATAATGCTGCTATGAATAACTGTGTATAAATTTGTGTGTAGAAACACATTTTCATTTCTTTGGGGTATACAGCTAAGAGTAGAATTGTTGAGTCTTATGGCAACTTAAGTTTAACCTTTTGGGAAACCGTCAAGCTGATTTCCAGAGCAGCTGCACAATTTGCACATTTCTACGAGAAGTGTATGCTTTCTCTTTCCATGGAATGTCTTTAGGACCAGCTCTAAAGTCTCTAGCTTCCCAGAGGAATATTTTGGAATGCCCAGAAGATGTGGTAGAGAGACTACTTCCTCAGAAAGCCCTTCCTGACACCACAGGCCAAGACTGTCTTCATCGGCTGCTGAGAGTCTATAGACCTTTCATTTTGAATTCTTATGGTTACTGTAAATTTACAATTATTAATATGACTACTGATTTTCTGCCTTCCCCACAAGACAGCATCCTTGCTGGTGGAGCCCTTGACTTTCTTGCCACCTCTGCACCAGTGCCTCGCAGATAAAAATAGTTTAACAGCTATTTGTGAATGAATGAACACAGGAAAGAGCTAACATGTACCACAACTTCCTTCTTTAATACAGGCTGAAGTAGAACTGATCTGGAGATCAGTTTAAGAGACTAAAAGACTAAGAATACAGAGAACTGGTAAAAATAAATAAATAAATAAATAAATAAGATAAAATACAATGAAAAGGGACACAGGAAAAAAAAATTCTTTCAACCACAGATCTAGATTTTGTTGTGCCTAAACCTTATATAACTTGAGGGTAAGCTCTTTAAGAAAAAGAATTTGGCCTAAATGCAGAATTTCTAGGAATGCTGCTCACTCACGCACAAAGGTACAAACCACCAAATCCCTTTTTCTGGGCACAAATAGCTGTAAGATTCCAGCACAGTCTATGCCAGGATCTTGGAGTAGTCTCAGTGGAAGCCAGGCCTGCTGGCTGTGGACATGACTGGCACAGAAGGAACACATGATCTATAGAAGCTAGGGAAAGGAGGTGCTATTATTGCTATTCCCTTAGTATGTTACCAGGGAGTCAGGTGGCATTGCTTTTCATTCCTTCTTTTTCATTTAGGTACTTTAGCTAGCCTACTGTGAAGGGTCCATATAGTAGAGTGCTCAGAAGTGTCTGCTGGTTCCCAGCAATCTTAAGGCACAGAGAAGTGGAAACAAGCCTCCCTTTTGGAGGGAGAAAGGGAAGTATGCATTGAAAAGATGTACTATAGAAGGCTAAGGGGCCTCTTGGAAACAGGCAATGTCAGAGACATCTCCTCTGGTCATTCTGGCACAGTATAGGTACTCAAGTCACCCCTGTGACATAAAGGTGCACAGAGCCTGCCAAAATTTATCACCCTGCACCTCTGTTCCAATCCTAACACTCCAGCCTACCAGGATGCTGCAGAATTGCCTGAGTTCTGCTGCTTAGCAATCACCAAAGCTTCCATCCTTCTCACACCAAAGCTGCATCTCTTAGATTTAACTGAGCCACAGACTACATAGGCCTCCTGATATTGCTTGAAAATAGTGCCCCTTGTAGCAATTGGGCCATCAATCCAATGGACGTGCCCTCCCTCTGTGAATAGCGAGGCCAGAGACAAATAAATGACCAGAGAACATCATGAATCCCCTGTGACAGGGCAGCCCAGAGAAAGGGATGGAGTTCAGCATATTTGTATGAAATAAAAATGGATAGTATCTGTTTTGCAGCAATCTGAATTTCACCTGCTCTGGCATCTAAAAATGTCTTGCCAGTCTCCTTCAATGTCAGCTACTTCATAGCTCAAGCTGCTTGTCATGGCTTTTTTAGTGGAAATGTAAGCCAAAAAGGACACATTTCCAAAAGGATTCCTGCACACTTCACTAAAAGCAAGACAACCAAGTCTCACTGTTTCTGCAATGCAGGGTGTACAGGCAGACCAGTCTTATCATCTACAAAAAGGTGAAGGAAGCACCAGGGCACTGGACACAGGTAACAGAGGACCATCCATTGCCAGGCCTTGAATTTGCTCTCCATTTGTCATTTCTCCATTCATGCAACAAATATTTTCTGTACCCACACTGACAGATGACCTTGTGGTCTCCTTACAGGAAGAGGCCATATTTTCTTTTTTTTAATGTAAAAGACCACTAATATAGCACAGAACATGATGTGACCTTGACCTTCAAGGAGATCCCAAGATAGTAGGGTGACAGACAAGTAACCTGATTAAAATTCATTATGACCAATCTGGCGATAGAGGAAAGCACAGCTACTGTACCAACACAGAGAGAAAGTGTCTAGTCTCAAATGATGGCAGGAGGCTTTCTGGGTAAAGTGAAATCTAAGATGAGATCAAAGAAATGCTTAGCACTGATCCTGATCCTGATAAAGAATGAAGGGTGTTGCAGACTGTCCTTGCAGGTTGAACCAGAGGCTAGAGTCACCCCAAAAGCAGTAGAAGAATTCTGGCAAAGGACTTCCCTAAACTCTCCCAAAATGGGGAGGAAATTCCAAAGAAAGCAGCACTAAATGACAGGGTGATCAGTGCAGCATTTATTAGGAGAACTTGTGGAGTGTTCCAGTGGTCCTTATGATGGACAGTACAAGAAAAATCATGTCCCACAGAAGTAATTCTGAAGCCAGAATTAAGGACAGGTAGTTAGTGCAGAAATAGGGTCAATTCGAGGAAATGAAGCCATGAAGCCATCTGCCTCTGGAAGTTGGAGACTGCCCCTGGAAGAATGGAATGTCAAGGATCTCCGGAGCCCATTGATCACCAAATGTACCTGCCTTTATCAAGGACTGCAAACAAGGAGCTGCTAATTAATGTCCCCTGGGCCCTTACCTGCCTGAATCACCTTGGCCCTCCCCCTGCCCATGGCTTTTCACTTAATGCAAAACCAGGCCTAGTCACGTAGGCAGGAAAGAGAGATAAGGGGGGAGAGAACTGGAGAACAAAAGAGAATTTAACCTATAAAAGATGTAGGGTGCGCTCACTTCTTGGGACTTTAGAACATCAGCCATGGCCCCCTTCTCCCTGCCGGGAGAAGTCTGTATTATTAGCTTTAAAGAAAACCTGCTTAATATGCTTGCCTTGGCGCGCTTCTCTAGTGTTCAATCTTCAACATTAGAAGGAGCAGAACTCGTCACCGGTAAACAGCGGTATCAATTCCACAATGTGATGTTTTACGTGAGAGTTTAGGGACTTTGCTTCACGATGGGGGCTAGTTTATACATGTGTAGGAATATATTTGATCTTTAAGTGATTTAGGCAACAACTTAAAGCTTATCAGCATCTGGAAATGTTCCAGACCACTATGCAAAGAATAGGATACCATTACCAGTTTCTCAGTCAAGACAAAGTATGAAGTAGAATGGTGGTGACAAGAGTCTGGGGAGGTATGGGGAAAAGTTGATCAATGGGTTCAAACTTATACTTAGGGGCTGAGGTTGTGGCTCAGTGGTAGAGCACTTGCCTAGCATGTGTGAGGCCCTGGGTTCCATCCTCAGCACCACATAGAAATAAATAAATAAATATCCATTGACAACTAAAAATATTTTTTAAAAAGATAAAAGGTTGTAGAGGATAGGGGACAAGTGCAAAAATGGGACTCTGCTTGGCAATAAGGTCTTAAAGTCAGTGGGAAGGTGGTAAGAGAGGCAAACCGAAGCCAGGGCATGGCATGGGGATTTATTTGGGCTCCCGAAAGTTCCTGATTCACAGATTGTCACTGCTTTTGGTCCCAAGATTTAATACCATACCCAGAGATGTCATGAGATGGTAAGGCTTCTGGGTACCAGATAGGGTCATGTGCTACATAGGGTGGGTGCCCTCCTAAAACAATTCTTCTCATCCAAATGTCTCCTTGAAAATTCCAACTCAATTGAAAAAGAAAAATCTGTCAACCCTGATAGATTATGAAGACAATTCAAGCAGCTGCTATTTGTATTTTATTTTTAGGCATATTTATTTTTTTTCCTTCAGACTGATCACAATTTCTATATTATTCCTTCTTCTAGGTCAAACAACATCTGTTGTATAAAATAGAAAATGAACTAATTCACATTGTCAAGTTTACAACTTCCATTTTTATTGTGCTACAGCAATATTGTGAAGTTATTTTATTCCCCCTCAGCAGTTGCTCTTATTGTTGATGGTGTCACTATCCCATGGATTAAAGGGGTCCTCAAGCAGATTGCAGCACCTTGTCAAGGCTTTTAGTTTCAATAATCCTTGAGTAGACTCTGATACGATAAACTACAACAGCTCCAAATGAAAAGTGTCTGTTTATCATTAAAGTGGTACCCCAATTATGCTGATGGGTACCTTCAGAAAGTTCCCCTTCACTACATTTGTGTTTCTTCCTGTCCTAAGATCTCTGTTAAATAAAAAATGTGGAGAAAATCATTCCTACAGTTCATCCCTAATGAGGAGGAAGAGATGTCATTGAAGAAGAGAGTGAGCAAGCTTTTGAGTGACAAGCAGGTTGCTATGGCTAAAAATGACCAAAAAATCAAACCTCTGACCTCCTCTGTTCCTTCTTTGTGTAAGCCTATTTCTCCTCCACCTCCTCACCTAGTAAGGCATACACACCCTTCAGATCTCAACTCAGTTGTCATTACCATCTGTATTTTTCAGTTTTCTTTTCTATAATGAATTACCTAAGACAAGATTCTTATGAAGAAAAGATTTATTTAGCTCACAGAGTGGGAGGTCTGAGTCTAAATAGCATTGCAGCTGTTCTATGATAAGGGCACCCCTCAGCCGCATCACCTTATGGTGGGTAGGAATGGTGGGAGCAAGCAGTGTTACATACATCTTGACTCTAGAAAACGCCAGGTTGTATGAGAGGCTCCAGGCCTACACTTCATATAACAACCCTCTCTTAAGAACTTAAAAGGTTTCAGAAGAACTACCAAGGGGTTGTACAAAAGTTATCTCAAGCCCCCAAATGATTTAAGGGACCCACTATGTGACAACTCTTAAAGGACACACCACTTCCCACTGTAGGGACCAATATGTGAACATTTGGGGGACACAATTTAAACCATATCCAAAACATAGTACTTTCCTTAACCGTCCCCTCAGCAGAAGAGGTCAAACCCCTGTATATAGCAACATCACACAATATAACCTTCTGTCTTAGCACTTAACATAGTTGCACTTTAATTTATATACCTGCAATCATTTGCTTAATATAGATTCCCCATCACCAAAATGAAGTTCTGAGTATAGGAAACATGTCTAATTTGCTTATCACTATATCTCCAGAACTAGAGAACAGTACTTGGTGTATAGTGGATATTCAATAATTATTTGATGAATCATGAAGCTAGCCTTTTCCCTGTATTGGTCAGGATAGGTCATACTAGCTGCTATGACACACAACTCCAAAATCTCAGTGGATCAACATCATAAAGATTTTTTATTTCTCATTCACATCTAAATCTAATGTGGACTGGACATTTCTCAGTGGTGGTTACTTCCCATGTGATGATCCAGAACCAGGTTTCTTCCATCTAGTGATGCTAGAGTCTACAATATATAGCCTCCATGATCTCAAAAGATGGGGAAGAAAGTGAATGTAGTTTTATGCAAAATATTTTATTCTCAGACTTAGAAATGACACCCTGTCCCTTCTGCCCAACTTCTTATGACTGGAATCATTCACATTCCACAAATTGACTGCAAGAGTGATTGAGAAATGTTGTGTTTCTGTATGCCATGTAAAAAATATGATTAGTGAATAACCAGTCTATCTTTGCCACACTCTCTACCACAACTTTCCATCTTGTACAACCATGGGTGCCAAGAAATAAGGAAAACCCAAAATATTCTGTTCACACCTTCTTCCAACCTTATACCTTACCTTAGCCATTCTTGGCCCCAATTAGATTTGAGAGTTTTAAATCAATAGTGTCATAGTTAAATATTGTCTAAGAAACAAGTATATACCAAGAGAACTGAAGAATATAAACAAGTGAGATTCCCTATTCAAAACACTTTAATATCTTCTCGTTGCCTACCATGGGCTTATAAGGTTCCCATGGTTAAGTCCTTAATATCTTTCCAACCACAAACAAGATTGGCTTCTGGAAAGTAACTTGCTTCATCTTAAATATTCCTGAGGGATTTTGCATTCTTCTCTAAAATGTACCTATGGATGTTTTAAATTTAAACTATTTCCCAAGAGATTTCTAAATACAGTTACTGTTCCAGAAAGATGCCCTGCCTTCATCCAATGGTTGTACATGCTTCAGGCACAAATGCAAAGTATGGACAGCAAAACCATCTAAACTCTGAGAAATGGTGTTTTAAATTGACCCTAATAGAATGGTTCCAGCAGAGATGTCCCTCATCAATGGAAACCCTGTCTTAGTTTTCTTTGGCTGCCATAACAAAGTTCCACAGACTTGGTGACCCAAACAACAGAAATTTATTTTAAGCCAGTTTGAGAGACTAAAATTCTGAGATCAAGGTGTGGGCAGGTTGAGTTTCCTTTGAACTCTCTCTGATTGGCTTGCAGATGGCTCATTCTCCGTGTGTCCTCACATGATCTTTTCTCTGTTTATGTCTGTGTGCAAATCTACTGTCCTTATAAGGACACCAGTCAGATTGGATTAAGGTCTGTCTATATGACCTCATTTCACCTCTTTAAAGGCCCTATCACCAAATACAGTCACATCTGAGGTACAGGAGGTTTAGACCTTCGATATACAGATTGAAGGGGGGTGGGGATATAGCTCAGTTGGTAGAGTGCTTGCCTTGCAAGCACAAGGCCCTGGGTTCAATCCCCAGCACTGCAAAAAAAAAAAAAAAAAAAAAAAAAAAAAACAGATTGAAGGGGGGGTCACAATTCAGCACAAAACAGACCTCCTCCCAGGTAATCTGAAGAGCAGAGACAGCCACAAAACTGCTGAAAGAAGAGAAACCTCCATTGAGTTCATCACAAGAAACAATGGCCCTTTCTTCAACACACACACACACACACACACACACACACACACACACACATGCTTTGGCAGGCTTGAGCTCAGAGCATTTTGATTTAGGGAATCTTTGCTCTGCCTACTGACTGTGGAGGAGTTTTGTGCTTTGTGGCATTGTTTTGTAGTTGATTTTGCCATGGCTGCTGCACATCTCAAGCAATAAAAGGGATTTGAATTGCAATAATTTGCCTTCTCCCTGTCATTCACATTGCCCTGACTTGCTTGTCAAGCTTTTGAGGAAAATCACAATTATACACACACTTTTTGTGCTGATACCTGCCACCCCTCTATTTGTTTTCTGATAAATATGCCCTTTCCACAGAATTCTATTCAAATGCCAGGCTGTGATCGATTCCAGTGCTTGTCTTGTCCCTGTGTTATATGACAGCCCTGTGTGCATAAGAGGCCCTGCCCCTTCCGAGAGATGTGCTCAGAACTCAGTCTCCCCACTCCTCCCCCAGCCTCTGTTCAGCAACTGCTGAGCAGAAATAGGTTTGGAGAATGCCAATGTGACAATTACACAGGTACCTGGAAGGACCCAAAGCTCTGGTCTCGGCTGCATGACGGCTACAGGGAAATTAAGCGCAAGCTGTTTGGAGAATATTTCTCCTTAGGACATCATGAAATCTCAGACGTGGGGGTGCATGGACATTGCTTGCCTGGAACCCCTCACCCACCAGCTCCCAGATAAAAAAAGAAAGAAAAAGCTGCAGCTTAGAATTTGATATTTAGAATTAATTAGAGCCCCAAATCCCACACCAGCCAGCAGGTTTCTTAATGAGGCCAATGTATTCATCTTCTTCAGGGATAATTGCAGTACCTCATGATGCCCCGTGGGTTTCACAGCATTACCGCATGCAGCTGCCTCATCTGGCCCCCACAATCACCCTGGTAGGTGGTCAAAAAAGAAGTCATTCTCCCCAATTTCTAGATGAGGTTTCAGGGAGGTTGAGTCACTTTCCCAAGGTCATACAACTAATAAGTGGTAGAAACTGGATTTGAACTCAGCTGGTCTAACACCAGGGTCCATGCAGTTAACCACTGCTATTCTACATTGCCTTCCTAAAAAGAGGTATGACTATTTCAATGCCAGGGAGTTGAACCCAACAGAGTGACAGAGTTACTCAGCCATGCAAGAATACATGCAGAAGTCCCAGGTAAATTTGAATTTCAGATAAACAAAGAATAATGTTTTAGTGTAAGTATATCCTATAGTTATGCTTATCCCAAATATTGCATGGTGCAAACCTAAGAATTGAGTTGATATTTAGTTGAAATCTAAATTTAAGTGGATATTATGTTTTGTATTTTTTAAATCATCCAATACAATGGTCAGCACTATCTTTAAAAGGTTGCCAAACCACACAGTCCTCTGATTCAGTCTACTCCATCCTCCCCCATGCCTTGCTACACTCCCTTCCAACATGGACCCCGGCTTAAAGCCTACAAGTCATATCTTGTCCCCACTTCCTGACTTCAGCTATCAAATCTGTCACCAAGCCCAAGAGAGCCTAATTCAACTTTCACTCTCCCATCTGGCTTTTCCTCCGCACTCCCCTAACCACCACCCTGATCCAGAAGTTGAAGTTTACCTGTCAACTAGATTATGACCAAAGTACTTCAAATTACTCCACTCAACAATCAATTGCCAGATTTTTTTTATTAAAATCTTTTTTTTATTTTTACAGACTGCATTTTGATTCATTGTACACAAATAGGGTACAACTTTTCATTTCTATGGTTGCACACAATGTAGATTCACACCATTCATGTAATCATACGTATATACAGGGTAATACTGTCTGTTTCATTTTACTATCTTTCTGTCCCCCACCCTATCCCATCCCATTTTCCTCTATACCACCCAAAGTTCCTTCATTCTTCGCTTCTCGTTATATATTGTCCTGCACTTATCAGAGAAAACATTCAGCCTTTGGTTTTTTGGGCTTGGCCTATTTCACTTAGCATGATATTTTCCAACTTCATCCATTTACCAGCAAATGCCATAATTTTCTTCTTCTTTATAGCTGAGTAATATTCCATTGTGTATATATACCACTGATTCTTTATCCATTCATCAATTGAAGGGCATCTAGGTTGGTTACACAATCTAGCTATTGTGAATTGAGCTGCTATGAACATTGATGTGGCTGCATCACTGTAGCATGCTGATTTTGAATCCTTTGGGTTGGCATGAATGTGGGGAAAAAGGCACACTCATACATTGCTGGTGGAGTTGCAAATTGGTGCAACCACTCTTGAAAGCAGTATGGAGATTCTTCAGAAAACTTGGGATGGAGCCACCATTTAACCCTATTGCCAGATTTTTATGACCAAAGAACAGGATATTCTCCTATTCAAGACCTTCTGAAGTTTCTCTAAACCCTTTAGTGAGTCTTCAAGGCTTTTTGGATCTAGGACCAACCTGACAATGCCACCTCCCTCCCCTCACCCACCAATAACAATTGAGTATAGACCCAAAGTCTGAGCCACACTGGGGTTACCAGCTTCTCACAGCATATTTTTACTATTTGTATTATCCCCTTGATCTCAAATCCCACCTGCCTTGCCATCCCTAAATGAAGTTCAACTATAACTGCCTTCAGGAACTTGCAATGCTCTCCAATCCTGTAGCCACAAATCATTGAGCCTCTGGCTCAACCCTCATAGCACTTCCTAACTCTTCTTGGTACATGACATATTATGTTTCTGTTCTTGTTATTTAGACTCATTCTTACTTCCTCTCTGTATTGTTTTCTTTATCTAGGGGACAAGAACTATGTTGTGTACTTGGTTTCCCCTCTAAGCACATTTTCTGGCACATGGTAGATAGTCCAGAGAAACGTTTGGATTTAAGTGAATTGTTTGATCTCAGAAACATTTTCTATGAAACCCACTTTATACCAGCATTGGGACAAACCACGGAGATAATGCAAGGGCTAAGATCTGTAGGGTCCTCAAAACATACCATGAACTCGAGAGACATGTAACAAGAACAAATGCAGACCACCCTGAGGCCAGTGTCAGCATAGTGTTTCTGCAAAAGAGATCACACATCCATTTTCAGACTGCTTTAAAAAGTAAAGCAAGATTTTACTAAATGACCTTGAGAAAATGGGAGAGGATAAGGAGGGATTAGGAGGAAAATACATCCTATAACATACAGCAAAATATCCTCAAAGATCTCTTTCCATCTTTCCATCCCAAGACCATTCTTTCTGAAAACTATTTATCCAATTTCATTCTCTTACTTCCTTATAAACTTAAAAAGCAGCTCTCAGTCAGCCTTCACAATGCTCCATCTTCGATCCTGCCCACTCCTTCTGTTACAGAACTAGGGCTGTCTGAGAAAGTGAAGCATCATGAGGACTCCCCAACCCTTCAACCCAATTGTTGTGATCAAGTCAGTAAGATTTCAGATGTGTTGCTTTGAGAAACAGGCATGAGTTTATTGAAGGGATAGGAAAAGGGAAAGGGAAATTCTCAAGGGAAAGAGTAGGTCCTCTCAGAGAGAAGAGAGACAGTGTGCCTCTCTTGCACTATAGTTTTATTGGGGATCGCATAGAAGTTTCCAGAGATTCCTGCCCATGTCCACCAATCGACTTTCAACTGACATCAGACTTTCAAGTCCTCAGTCCCATGACAACTGGAGGTTACCTTGACCCATGCTGACTGTTTCAAATTAGCTTCTTAACTATTAATTCTTACAGATTTTATGATTAGGAGAAATTATCTTAATCTCCCTGAGTTTTAGGATCTGGTCTATAAAGAGGGTCATGAAAGTCTCCCTCTTCAGGGTAACTTAGTTTCCTCTGATCACATTGTTTTGGTCCTACATTCCTCCTACAGTCAACAGGTAGTTTATTGAGGAATGTCACATAACTTGTCCACTTAAGCCAGGCAGAGCTGCAGGTAAATTGCTTCTTGGAAAAGAAAGCATATGGTAATCATGCAATGGGCCCATTTTATAGAATTATTCCCTTAACCTCATGGTCCTACTGTCCACATATGTCTTCCCCCTAAAGCTAGGATTTTTTTAAAGGATACTACAGAGTTTCTTCTTTATTTTTATTTTATTTTTTTTTAAATATGGAACACTTGACAAATTTGCATGTCATCCTTGTGCAGGGGCCAGGTTAATCTTCTCTGTATCATTTCAATTTTAGCATATGGTGCTGCCAAAGTAAGCAGACTACATAATTTCTTATACTGAACCATTGAGCCCTTCTCATGATTTTCATGGCCACATCCCCAGGCACTACACAGAATTCCCAAAGAGGCCAACAAAAATAATAATAATCCTGTTTCAATCATAAATCAATGATATACCCTGTGAGAGCCTCTAAAAGTGTGGAGAATTTTCTAGAAAGAAGAAAGGAGAGAGCTAGAAGGCGTGAAGAGGTGACCAAGAACCCATATTTCTCCTCCACCTTCAATGATGCTTTCTCTTCCAAGTCCCAATTGCAATTTGAAGTAAATGACCTCCAAAGTGGCCTTCAAGATTACCCCCAATGTCAAGACCATTGTGTCATTCCATCTGTTTTTGTCAGCTTTGAGTGGATGTAAACAAAATAACTGACAAGAACAGCTTAGAGGAGGAAAGGTTAATTTTGGTTCATGGTTTCAGAGGTTCAGTCCATGGTCAGCAGGGTCAAGGCAGAAGGACATGGCAGAGGAAAGCTACTCAACCTAAAAGCAGAGAAGGAGCAGGGAAAAGATACACCCTTCCAGGGTATACCCCTCGTGATCTACTTCCTCCAACTAGTTCCCACCTCCTACTAGACCATTCAGTTATCAATGGATGAACCCATTAAATGGATTAATCCACTTACATGGGCAGAGCCCTTATTCTATGATCCAAGAATAGATAATGGTAAGGTAGTCAGGATAATGGGTCTCAATTAAGGTCTTGTTCAAATGCACAGACCACACCAGACTAACCAGTAGAAATATTAATGGGCCCTATCAAGGCCTTTTTCATATATAAAGACCATGAGGCTTACCTGTGGGAAAATTCCAGTCAACTACTTTGTTATGAGCTGAAGATGGGAATGAACTCAGATGGGAGTTACAGAAAGGATTAAAACTCAAAGGCTAAAGGACACAGTCAATAACTTTGGTACTTTTTCAATGCCTGTTTAACATAGATTTTGGTCAATGTTCATACCCCCCCCCAAAACTGATATAAGCCCCTAGGTTAGCACACCAAAATGAATTTTCATGCTATCAGGTCCCATCCCACATTGTGGAAGGTCGATCTCTTCTCACTAAAACAAATCCTACTCCATTTACTCGTCCATTCCATTATTGTCTATGGATTTTATTCATCAAATTTGTGAAACAAGAACTCAGAAAGAAATTGGTGAAGCCAGCTGTCATACCATGATGCACCCATTTGGAGTAGCCTATATGAACGAACTTGGAAGTAGATCATCCCACAGTTGAACTCTGATATGATTGCAGCTCCAAGTGGTCTCATGACTGAAACTTCATGAAAAAAATTTGAGCTGGGTGCACTGGCACACGCCTGTAATTCCAGTGGCTTGAGAGACTGATATGGGAGATTTGTAAATTCAAAACCAGCCTCAGCAAAAGTGAGGTGCTACACAACTCGGTGAGAGCCTGTCTCTAAATAAAAATACAAAATAGGGGTAGAGATGTGACTCAGTGTTCAAGTGACTCTGAGTTCAATCCCTGGTACCCCCAAAAAACTTGAGCTAGAGGTCCCCAGATAAGCTTTATCCAAATTTCTGACCCATACAAACTGTGAAATAATTGTTTTGTTGCTAACTTTTAGGATGTTTGGGTTACACAGTTGAAACATTCATATGCTTCTCTTTGAATGATTTTGGGGGTACAGTCAGCATGCGAAGATGACTTCAGGAAGTGCATTCATCCTACCTCATGTCCAAATGTCATTTTATAATGCTGCAGTCAAAATGATAAAGCCAGTGGTCCCAAGAGATAATCATGGAATCTTTTATAGCTATTACAAAGCCTGCTTCATGAATCTCAGACCTATATGCAAATGTGAAGCTCAATCTTTGATAAGCCATTTGATTTCCCTTTTAGTTAATGAAGTGAAAATACACCATTTTACACTAAGATTAAATTGCTAAAATGTTTCACTCTGTTCCCCAGTTAGTTGTAATTAAAAATAGAAATGTAAGAACTGGAAAAGGCACTGCTCTCTTCTGGCATCCTGAAGCATGGAAGGGGAAACTTGTGGTTCTCTGCAACCTCTAAGTGGAAGTGAAAGGGTGAGAAGGAGAGAGGAGGATGAGAACAGAGAGGACAGTCTTTAAGACCCATCCAAACTGGAAAAGATGTGACCAATAGCTACAGCCACCAGCATCTCAGGGAGAAACACTGCCCTACGCTATAGTGGGAGGAGGGAGGAGAGTACTTCTTTTTTCAATGTGTGCTTGACACTGCGCTTCTCAACTTGAAGTCCAAAACTACCTAGAAGGACATGCTTGAGTTTCAAAGGTATGAGAATTCCTGATGCCAAGTAAGAATTCAAATGAATTTTTTAAAACGTGTGTGTGTGTCTGTGTGTGCGCGCGCACATGAATTGTCCTTAGATACAATATGGGTGAGAAAGAATGAGTGTGGGTGTGTATGTGTAACTCTCCATGTATGTTTAGAGTGCTTTGTATAGGTATTAATGTGTGAGATAGAAAACAGATGAGGGATTATCTCTAATTGTGCATATGAGTGTATGAGGGTGGTATATAAGAACATATACACTTGAGAAAGAGTAAGTGAGAAGAGTATATATGTACCTGCATGTTTGTGTGAACACTGTATATGGATATATGTGTGAGAGAAAATGGATGAATAATGCATATAGAACTGTGTCAAGCAGTCTGTATATAAATGAGTTATGTAGGTGCATACGAAAATATGTGTGTATGTAGGTAGCCACATCTGTGTAAGATGAAATGATTGAAGGAGTGTATCCAAACCTATGTGTATCTGTGTGGGAGTGTTTGTGCTAGTGCATGAATTAAGGGTATATGTACGTATATGTGAGTGTGAAGGTTTGGGTGAATGTTGTATATGTCGGAATGTGTGAGAGAGGTTAGGTGGGGAACTATATATGTATTTGTGCATACGTGCTGATACCTATAGAGATGAAGGAGTGAATATTTGTGTATGAATGCATGAATGAAGAAGTGTAAAGGTATGTTTCACAAATAATGTATAGGGGAAGGAAAGTGTGTGTGCATTTGTGTGAGTATACAGATGGGGATGCATTATGAATATGTGTCTTTGAGTATAAGAGCGAGAGAAGTCTATATGTACATATGCGATGGTTCAAAGCAGGAGTGACTGGGGGCTCTATGTCCAGGTATGTGCATGACTGTATGTGCAAACGAAATCTGTATGCACATATCTGTGAGCATGTAAATTTAAGAGGGTGTGTATGCACTGTGAGTGTGTGTGAATATGTCTGGGAATTGTGCATGTACATGTGGGTGTCAGTGTATGGGAGAGAGAGTTGTATATAAGTGTGAGTTAATTTATGGATGGGTGAGATTGTATTTATGAGTGTGGGTATATTAATGTATGAATGAAGGGATTGTGTGTACATGTATATTTGGATGAGGGATATATACATAAATGTGTGTATATGTGGATAAGGTCATGTGTTAAAGGAATGTACATGTATGTCTCTGTGTTCTGTGTATGAGGAGATACATATGCTTCTGTCTGAGAGAGCTATTGGCTGAGGTCTTATATATATATATATATATGTGCATTCATGTATTCATGAATCATGGGTACCATATAATGGTACCTATATGTGTATATGAAAGTATGGTGAGTGATGGGTATATTTATATTAGTGTGGAGTGTGTGAATATATGTGTGTATATAAATAAACGAAGTATGTATGCATTTGGGGTAAAGAATATATGTTCCTTTCTGAGTATATGTTTGTGTATGTATGTCAGTTTGAGTGTATGGATGATAGAATATCTGTAATGTGTGGTATATACTTTTATTTATGGGTAAGTGTATGAGCTAGAGGGTGATGTTTATGTGTATTTCTGTGTTAACATATGACTGAAAAATATATATGTATGAATTTCTGTGTATTTGATTATATGTTCATGGGAGATTATATTTATAAATGTGTGGCTAACAGATTATAAATGTACATGTATGTTTAAAATCATGGCTAAGATAGCAATGTATACATGAATGTGTTTAAGAGTTGGGTAAGGAGTTATACATGTATGTGTATGTAACATATATATATATTATGTATGTATTATATATGGTGGAGGTGGTGTATGCATATAAACTTGTGAATACATAAGTGGGGTCTATATAATATATACCTGTGTGAGTATATGGGTGAATAGTTGTGTATGAACCTATGTAAATGTCAGCATATTGGTGAGGTATATGTGTGTGAATGGGTGAATTGAAGAGTGAATGTGTATTTGAATGAGTATATGGGTGAAGGTATTGTATATGTACATACTCATGCTTGTATAGCAGAAAAGGAAGTGTATATATGTCTGAGACTTTATGGGTGAGCTGGTGTATGCATAGAGTGAGTATGAGTCAGTGTATGAGTGAAGAAGTTCTACATTTATGCACATATGTTTATGAGTAGACATGTCATATATGTATGTGTATGCATGCATATATGCATGAAATTATGATTGCATATGTGGTGAGTGTATATGTGATGGGATTATATGTGAATGAGAGCGCGAATATGCATTGTATGTGTTTTCATGAAGTAGAATATTTCCACTTCATGAAAATGGCTTATGTGTGTTCACAAAGGTATGTGCCAATGGGTGTATATGAATGTGTAATTTACTGTCTGAGTTAAAAAATGATACCAAAATGTGTGTGAGAAAATATATGGTTAAAAGGTATTTGTATCTGAGTGTGTCAGTGTACATGCATGTATGCATGGAAGTGCAAGTGTATGGTTGACCAGAGCATATGTGTATGTGTTAGAGTGTATGAGTGAGGATGAAGTATGCATATATGGATGTGCTGTGTCTACCTGGGGAAGGGGTTATTTATGTACTTTTGTGAGTGCATGGGCATGATGAGCATTTGTGTTTCTGTGTGAATGATTGTATGTGTCCAAGGTGCAGACTGTGCTTGCATTTTTTTTTTTTTGTGACTGTTTCTATGTAAAGGGGATAGATATATACTGGTGGAGGGGCAAGGATGGGTAAGAGCTATGTAAATGTTTGTGACCATGTGAGCAAATGGGTTATGAGAATATATATGTACCTACATCCATGTGAATGTGTGTCTGAGTCATTTTATCTGTGCCTGTGTTTATGAGTGTATTGGTCAGTAAGATATATATGTATGTGTGTTTGTAAGGGTATTATTGAATGTTTTGTCTGTTTGCCTCTGTATGTTTAAATAAGGACACTGTACTTGTATGTGTTTGTAAGAGATATATGGGTAAAAATGTTTTTATGTACCTTTCATGTATATATGAGTACGTATTTGCATAAGTGGTATATGTGTTTACATGTTGAGTATCTCTGAATGGGTTGTATGTGCTTGTATACAGGTAGGTGAGTTGGAAAAATATGTACCTATGTATCTGTGATTGCATAGATAAGTGTGGTTAATAGGTAGCTTGTGTTATCTGTATGGGTAAGTGGGTATATGTGTACCTCTGTGGGGGTGAGAGGCATTTATGTACTTTTATGTTGGTGGGTTGTGTCTTTTCCTTCATAGTACATATCATTATGTTATAAAGATATAAAGTGAATTTTGAGTCAGACAAACCTAGGTTTGACTCCTTACTATTACACTGGATAGTTGTGTGACCTTACACAAGTTATTCGAGCTTCCTGTGCCTCTGCTTCTTCATCTATAAACATGAAGATAACACTCCATGTATGTGTAATATGTCAAAATATAATCTACTGTCATGTATATCCAAAAAGAACAGATAAAAAATTAAAAATTTTAAAAGGACTATTAAAAATAAGAAAAGAATGACAATAGCAATAGTACAGTTGGCTATCCAAATCTATGGCTTCCACATCCTTGGATTCAACCACCCATGGATCAAAAATACTAGAAATAAATTACATTTGTACTGAACATGTATAGTCATTTTTCTTACCCTTTTTCCTTGAACATTATAATAAGCTAGTTATATATCATTTGCTTTGTATTAGGTATGATAAGCAATGTAGAGATGATTTAATGTATGTGGGAAGATGTATACATAAGTTTTATACAAATAGTACACCATTTTACATAAGAGATTTGAGCATTTGTGGATTTTAGTATCTACGAGAGTCCTGGAACCAATTCTCCATATATACCCTGGGAAGACTATACTTATCTCATAGTGTTGTGATAAAGATTTTAAAAGATCACATTTAATATTTTATTTGTGAAAACATTTAGCACAGTGCTTGGTACCTAGTAAACCTGTCCAATAAATGTCAGTTGTAATATAGATATTGTCTTGACTATGATTATCAGCAGCAAATTCTCAAAGGAGCCTATTGAGCTAAGGGGAGTTGTATTTATGAATCACTGTCTGGCATGAGGGGAGGGATGCAGAGAAGAGAAAGGTTCCCTCACTGATACTTCTTCCATTACATTATTGACATTAGGGAAAGTGACTCTCAGATTCTGTAATATGCGGGGGTGCCTGGCTCTCCTTACAGTGCTTGACAGAGTTCCACTGAAGGATGATTGCAAAGACTCATCCTAAAAGGATTGCATGCCAGATGTATGCCTCCCTAGCTTGGATGTTATTCTGTGGAGTTTTCCATAATATATTACTCACTTCAGTCTGGGGATCTTGCTAGAGGTGATGGGAATAATTCTACAAATTTCCGGAAAAACATCATGGAGACAAAACACATGTTGAAACCCTGTGATGTTAACCTCACTACAGAAGAATGTTTTTATTATATTAAAAACCAAACACTGCATTTACTGGCACAGCCAGAACCTGTTGGGGCACAGAAACTTATAGATAACAATGTTTCCCCAAGTTCTAAGCACAAAGCACCTCCCACAGTAGCTACTAGATATGGACCAGCTTATTTTATCAATGGCAAGCCCTGGTGATAAGGTAAGGATAATCTGTAAGGTTACTGTTTTCTCATAATCTTTTGGTAAAAACAATTTCCGCCTATGCTTTGGAAACATCTTTGATTTTATTAGTCACAAGCCTGTCATCAAAGCCTGAAGAAAAATGTATATAAACCCAGCCTTCCCCAGAATAAAGTGGGAATGATTGCACCAGAACTAGAGTCTGTGTCTTTCATTCTCCATCCATCGCCGATGCTGTCTCCCCCGCCCCGTTACCAGTGTGGAACCCATGGACTCCTGCTAGGACTGGACCCTGGCAGTAATACATAACAATCATCTGGGCAGCTTGTTAGACAAGTTGATCCTGAATAGCTGCCCCCTGGGATTCTGATTTCATAATCTGAGGAGGGGCCCAGGAATCTGCATGTTTCTACCCTTCAGTGATTCTTAAGCAGGTAAGCCCAAAGAAAAACTCCAGAATGCAAGTACAGAGATACAGAGTGAAAACAGTCTGCAGAAGTTATCACTCCACAGGTGAATAAGTTCAGTTACAGAAGAGAAGTGGCTTGTCCCAGGCTGCACAGGTAGGAGAAGAGAGGGCCACACTGAAATCCTGGTCTTCTGCTTGCCAGCTCTGCATTCATTCAGTTACAATAATACATCTCAAGTAGGGAAGACAAGAGGAGGAAGTGCAGTCATATGAGGGCTCTTTTCAATGCCCACATTGCATTGTGGACCTTCAGAACCCATGTCATAATGTGTCCTTATTCGTATGCATGCTATTTGTATTCTAAGAGGGAACTAGGTAAGAAAAAGGTGACTGGAAACCAGGGCTTGGTATCTTGTTGCATCCCTGCTAGGGTGACAGCATTGACTAGCAGAGGCAAAGGACAACAAAAGCTGAGTCCTGGGTAGAGGGACTGTATTTGGAAGTCCAAAATATTATATCCAGGGAATAGTTGGGATGAGGAGACTCATGGAGGAAACTGGCTTAAGAGAAACTGGGTGTGGCCAGTGGCATTTCACAGGAGAGAGTCTTCAAAGACATGCTTACAAAAGGGCCAATGCTATTTTTAATTCAACCCTTACACCATCTAACAGCCTCTGCTATTACCCTCTATCTTGTCCATTCAACTCAGATGCTGAACATTGTCAAATGCTTTTTAAAAATCTAAGCACAGGGTAGCCCCTGAGTTTCCTTTATCTGCCATGACAGTGATGTCTTCAAAGAACTTCCGTGGGTTATTTTAAAATGACCTCCTCTAGCTTGGAGCTTAGTTTCTCAGAGAGTTTTCACTTCAGTGCTGGATATGGGCTGGGAAGTCTGCTCCAGCAGCCCTGCTGAGGCGACATGGTAAGGCCTGACAGAGAAGTGTGTGGGTGGCAAATGGCATTGGTGAAGGTTATAAGGGGAGGCTTTTCTTCTATCATGATCTGACTGATACTCCTTAATTCCCAGAGTCTTCATTTCCATAGTAGGCTAACCCAGCCTACTGGAACCACCTCCATCACTATCCCGCCAATACATTCAAAATGGCACTGTAGGCATGCAGGGGACACTAGCATGGCAGAAGCTGCCACAGACAATTGCTCACCAAAGAGATGGGCTGGGCTGCAATCCCAATTGGTTGCTTCTTTGCTTCCCCTAGCTGTGAGGCAGGTGGTTAATAAATAGGGAATACAGGACTGAGTAGCAAGTATAGTCATCCCTTGGTATCTGTGAAAGCTGGGTTCCAGAACCCCTTCAGACACTAAAATTTGCAGATGCTCAGGTGTTCTATGTAAAATGGTGTGGAATTTGCATATAACCTACACACATTCACCCATACACTTCAAATCATTTCTACATTACTTAGAAAACCTAATGCAATGTAAATGCCATGCAAATAGTTGTTATACTGTATTATTTAGGGAATAATGGCATAATGACAAGAAATATGTCTGTACATATTCAATACAGATACAATTTTCCCCCAATATATTGGGTCCCATATTGGTAGAGAATCCATGGGTACAGAGACCATAAATATGGATGGCCTCTTGTGGATGATTAAGGAGCCGAAGTCTTCTTTGTTGCTCAATAATGTTTGGGCTAGTAGGGGACGCATCTCCAGTGCAATCCAACTTGCCCTCACCTTTACAAGCTGGACCACATTGCTTCTGATTGTGCCTAGCGTTTTCTCATCATTTATTGTTTCATGGGAAGATTAGCTAAACCCTGATTTCCAGATCTCTCCAGACTTCCCTTCCCAGTTCCATCTTTCGGGCTTTCGTAGGCTTTTTCCAGGAATTTCTAGGACCTAGGCCCTCTATATCACTACTGACATGTACTTCTCAGTCAAGGTATAGCTCTGGGTCGTAATGTCTCAGTGTCCTACATGAACCTTGCCAAAAGCCCTATAAATTGTGCATGTTAAGAAATGCGTTTATTTCTATTTCTGGGCAAAATTCAGATGTAGCTATTCTGTGTCTCTTCCCCTGTGTACTAGGATGTATTCCCTTTGTTGGTCATCATGTACCACTCTCAGAGGAATAGTGGAGAAGACAGCAGGAAATCACCTCTCTGTCCTCACAAAGACCTTGTGAATTATCCTCCAATTGCAATTGAAGAAATTGAGGTCTGGGAATATGTGGTAATTTACCCATACAGCTTGTGAATTGATAAAACCAGTCTGGAACCCAGATAATGAGGATTATGTGAATTTCTTCAGCAGACCACCAGGCAGGGCTCCACAGACCATAGCTATTAGTGCTATCCTAAGAAGTAGTTGAGTTGTGATACCAGAATGAGGAATGGGCCTGAGCCTGGGCCTCTACATTCATAAAGTAGAAGATCTGGATTTTTACCATGTCCCTCTCTCAACTACTGGGTTGCTGGGAGATGGAGGGAAAAGGAAAAAGCAAGGGCCAAGGGAGAGCCTTTAAAAGCAAGAGACTCTCTCTCCCCTATCCAGGCAGCATTCTTAAGCTGGGTCCATGCAGAGGCTTCAAGAGATCGGCAGATCCACGGAAAGAGTCCACACAACTTTGTGTGCATAAGCCTGGATACATTTTCCTAGAAAAGGTTGCCAAAACTTCAATTCAGCTCCAAGACCCTAAATAAGGTACTAGAGGACACAATAAATCCCTCAAGAGGGCACCCAGTAGCCACTAGGCATTTACTCTCAGCTCATTTCCTTATAACTGTGAATATCTAAACTTGACATAAAAGAACTCTACTTCAAATTTTGTGGCACCACTTTTAAAAGGGTTGAGCTGACCAGAAACCTTTGAATCAGATAGACTGGAATTCAACCTTGGTTCTGCCACTTGCTGACTGTGTGACCCTCAGTCCAGATCCTTCCCCTTGCTAAGCCTCATTCCCCACATCTGCATGATAGACATATTTCCAACAGAGTTGTCATGAAAGATCCATGAGGAAAAATGTTACTCCCATCTAGCATATGGTAGGCACTGTGTAAATGATATTTTCCTTACTTCTAAGTTCAATTATGAAGTAAAGTTGTAATAGTTCTTCAGAGTTATCAGAATCTTGGCTCTGAAATTTTTGTTATTGTTATTAGTTAACATTTATGTAGTGATAACTATATGCCAGATATTGTCCTTTATGATGTACATATATTTTCTCATTTAATCATCACAAGGAGAAATAAAGTGGACTTGCCAGACCCAGAGAGCAGGAAGGGCAGTGGCACAGGGAGAGGACACAGTGAACCATCAGAGAGATGCTACTAATTTCTCTATTTCAAAGTGAAAAAACAGTGGCAAGCACTGAGGTGTTAAGCATCTTGTCCAAGGTCACTTGGCTAATAAGGGGAAGAGCTAGATTTCTAAACCCAAATCATCCCAACACAAATATTTATAAGGTGCTATACAATATTGACTTCTGTTGACTAACAGTGAGAAGTGTTTTCAAGCCTGGGGTTTCCTCAGGGCCTAACCCTAGGTTCCCCATCTCTGGCAAGGATCTTGGTTCATAGCTAGATTCTTGCCCTGACACCTCTCCAATAACAGGCTGGTTTTTGTCACATCCTCTGGGCTCAGGAAACTAGATTATTATCAATTCCGACCACTACGATCTATTGTCCACTCATTCATTCATTCATAAATCCATAGCACTATTCATTAATTTGACATTTCTTTTCTTTTGGCATCTGCCTGCTCCCCCTCCTTTCATGTCCTCCTACTTTTATTTCAGCCCTCATAACACATGTCAGCAACCAGGATTATATCCTTCTATATTTTTCTATGTGCTCAGATAATCATATTCAGATACACGTGCATGTGCAAACATGCATGGAAAAAAAAATACATTTAGGGTGGTTGCTTATTGGGTTAGAAAACTGAGATCATATTATATGTACTTTTCCTCACCTTGCTTTCCTTCCTTACTGAACAATATTTCCCTTTAGCTCAACTGGCAGAACTCTAGTTGAGTATTGTTTTTTTGTTTTGTTTTGTTTTTGTTTTTGTTTTTTAGTTGTTGATGGACCTTTATTTTATTTATCTATATGTGGTGCTGAGAATCTAACTAGTGCCTCTCACATGCCAGGCAAGTGTTCTACCAGTGAGCCTCAACCCCAGACCTAGTTCAGTGTGCTTTCATAGCTGCAGTGAAATCCATCATCCACATTATCTTCCATGGAAGAACTATAACTTCCCTGAATACCCCATATTGTGTCCTGACCCTATACATTTGCCTCTCCTGTTCAAGAACCCTGGAAAACCCACTTCCCTGTCTACTTGGAGGATACCTTCTCATCTGTCAAGACTCAGTAGATGCCAGACCCTTCCTAGACATCAACCGATCTGGCAGAATTGACCCTCCTCTCCTTTGTATCCTTGAGGTACCCTAAACAGACTTTTATCAGAAAGTATCTAAAAGGTTAATAAAGTGATGTGTTGACATCTGTCTTTCCCAATTAGACTCTTAAGTTCCAGAAAAGTTACCTAATAAGTATTTGTTGACATGATCAATGAATGAGTAAATTAATGGAGATGATGAGAACCTGAACCCAAGTGCTAGCAATAGAGAAAAATGGTTTTGGTGAACTCCAGAGTTATTTATGAGGTAGATCTGATAGAACTTGGTGGTTAATTTGAGAGTGTATTGCTTATTTCACAAGAACATAAGCAACATGACAGATCATATTTGTCATGTTCATAGTTTCATCTGCATTTCCTGGATTGAGTAGTACCTGTTACATAGCATAACTAGTGCTTAGTAAATATTTGTAAAATAAGTTAATTCCACTGGATCCAGGAATCTCTGCTCTGGCATTGTGTCTACCCATCAGAACATACCCTTTCACAGCCCAAACCCTAGTCTCTGCTGACCCTCAGAGATTTCTGTTATTTATTTGCTCACTTGAGCTGTTTAAATTCAGATGCAAATGAATTCCTTTTGAAAACCTTCTGCATTCAACACCTCAGCTGGTCTCAAATATCTCCTGCCAAAATCTTGGACCAAGGAATGACTGTATGTGTTGTGTGTGTGCCTGCGTACACATGCATGTGTAGCTGTAAAGTGCACAAATGGCATGGATGAGTATGAAGCAGAAGTCCCAGCTAAGACACTAAGAATAGACATAGCACTCACAGAAAGAGGGGACCAGGGGCCTTTGGGGAAACAGCAAGGAAACTGATATTCTTGCAGTGAGGTGGGAATGGGCAAAGCTACCTTACATTTCTGTCAGCTTCAGACCAGAATCTGGGATGAGAAGAAAAGCAAAAGCAAACTTAGGAGGTAGACCTAACTGAGGGTAACTGAGAGATTCTTCAGATGTCCTCAAGACCCCTGAGTTCAGGGAATGAGCACACAGGAAGAGAATTCCCATCTTCAAGCCAAGTACCAAGCAGGCTTTATCAAGAGAGGGCACCCTTACCCAGCCTCATCTACATGAGGGGACCCCAGAGAATGAACACTGCTTGATTGGGGGAAGGAATAAGGTAGGGAAGAGTAATTCCTTTTCAGGATCTGTGGTCATACTCTTGTACAGCCCCTATCATGAATAAAGTTTAGATACACCCAAGGAACTCATCATCTCAAGACGAAGCAATAGCCTGAGCAATGGCACTGATATTGAAGAGTGTGTAAAGTTTCCCCAGGCCACAGAGAAGAGCTCTGTTGTATATCTGGGACTACATAAAGGACAGGCATGAGACACTGCACTGAATGGGAAGGTAGGGACCAGATTGCAGTGTTCCTTGAATGCTCTTTCAAAATGTTTGGGCTTCATCCTGAGGGCAATTCAAGGGAAGGAGATTTAGTTCATGAAAGAGTTTAGGCAAGAGAATAACATGATCAACTTTGGATGTACAAACACTCTGGTGGCTGTGTACAGAGCCAACTGGACGGAAGCCAGATTCAGGTACAGAGGCACAAAGAAGACACTTTCAAAGGTTACATCAGCGTCATATAAAGTATACAGCAAAACATGTTGATGGGACAGACTTGACAGCACTAGGACAGGGGCAAGAGAATATAGGGTAGGCCTGGATGTCAAGGAAATGATGGAGAATTGTAGAAGGTATGCTCTACTGGAAAGAAGACTTGAATGTAAGGGGTCAAGTCAAAAGTGACTTAAGCTTTACAAAGAGCCAGGAATAGAAAAGATAAACAGAAGAGCCACAAGGCAGTATTTGCATGGCTGGAGGGGTTTGGGGGCAATAGGGATAGGGCAGAGGCCTATCTTGACCAGTAAAATTGAAGGTCTCAGCAGCCAGTCTAGTTTAACTGCTCAGCAGGCAGCTGGGGAGAGAGGTCAGTGCTGGAATGAGCAACCTGACATTGATGACATGAGCTAAATCAACCCTCAAGCCAGGCTAGAACTATGTCACTGATCCAGAACACAGAGGCTCAGACAAATTGGGTAATCTGGCCTGCAACTTGCCACAAGGCACATACTGTGTAGCCTCCCAGCAATGAGCTCTCACAACATAAGATCCACCTCCCATATGTATGACTTGAAGGAGATGTATTTAACTGTTTAGAATATAAAATGTTTATACAACCATTTATTCCATTAGTACATTCACTTCCCACTTCAGAACTAAATGTCTCTAGTAATTAAATGCATTTATTTTAACTGCAGAAGCATTTATTTCCAAAATAAGGACATGTTAATTATCTGCAGAGTGAAATTAACCCCAGGATGCTAATCTATACATTCATCTGCCTGGATATATATTACCCACGGATGCCTGGTCGCACTGCCAACCATTCACAGCACTGCTCCATGTACTTTTGCCACCTGGATCCACATCCTTCTTGTTATTCTTTTACTTAAAACTGCACGGCTGGGCGGAATATGGAATTTCAATAGTACCACACTCATCCCAAACCCAGCAAGACTAGAGATTCAAGATTCACAAGCGTGCTCTGATATAATTCAAGGGCATTTTTACTGGAAGAGGAGGTAACTGTCTCCAATTACCCTGAGGAGTTTTTTCCTCATGTTTTATGAGAACTGACACCTTAATTCTCTTGTCACTGACACTTCTTAGACACGGGTACATATCTGTAATTCTCATGATAAGTCATTAGTATTAATTAAGCCACATCAATAGCATAATTTAGCTAGTCAGTCAACATCTTCTGAGAACTCACAGAGGGGGCAGACCCAACTCAGAGCATGGGAGAGTTAGGGAAGAAAGAATACAGCAAGAAAAAGAGTTTTCCATGAAGACCGGCATTCTTGTTTCACAGTCACTGGGGAGTCACTCACAGAAACGTCAAGAAAGACTGAGGTCTCCTTGTATGAGATGACATCTGTTTTTCTCATCTGCACAATGGAGCAGCCATTCCTTGCGGCTGTCTGGAACCAAAGAGGAGGAGCCTCAGGGAAAGCGGGTTTCAGGGCTCCCAGGGAAAGACATGGAATGCAGCTGGTTATGGCGTGGATCAGGCAACTTTTAGGGGCTAAATTCTGGCTTTGGTCTATCAAGTCTGTTCAGTCAGAAGTGAAAAGGTGAGAGTCTTATCAGTTAAAATGATTTCTTCCTTCCTCCCTCCTTCCTCTGCCTTCCTCTCTCCTTCTCTTTCTCCTTCCCACTCTTGCGCCCTCTTTTTTCCATTTATCCTTCCTTCAAATATTTATTTAGCATTTACTATGTGCCACATACTATACTAAACAGTGGAGCAAAAGTCAGGAACAAATGAAACACCCTGCTCTCAAAGAACTGAGATCTTAATGAGGAGAAAGAGTCATTTATGAACCACCCATAAGTCAAACAGTAATAAGTGCTATAAAGAAAAAATAAAGGAGGATGAAGGGACACAATTTATGACAGGGGACACTAATTTAAGAACAGCTACTTTTACAGCATAGAGAGGTACCAGTCCAATGAGAGAGTTGCCTACACAGATTCACAAGTCCAATGAGGACACTATACAGATACTCTGGCCCCATGGAGAGGGTAAGTATTCATTGAATACTAGAGATCTCCCAAATTCTCATTCTCAGTCTTCCCTGGGATGATCAAAACATTGTCCATTGCAGGTATTAGAAGAGTTGGGCTCCTATGGCTTAATTGAAGTAAGGAGTTTTTTCATATAATTCCTTTGCATCTGTTAGACTCAACATATCTAAGGAGGTAAGAGAAGTCAGCTGGAAGGAGGATATTCCTATTCTTGGATAGCCAGGCTCAGGAGGCATGCACACAGTGTTAGTTATGGTTGGAATAAACTTGAACATTTTGAAAGAGCTAGTTGGGTGCTGTTGGGACTATAGATTTTAAACCCCCAAATGGCTTTCTTAGTAAAATTTCATGTGCTGATGCCTATAGACAGAAAAAGATCATTATTACTACTTTTTCCCCTGGGATAGTACATTTCTGAATCTCCAAAGGAAAATTCAGTAACTTTAATGCAAGGATTTCCTGGCTACTAATGACTGATAGGACCAATAAAAAGGACATTTTAGTCAGACATTGCTATATTTGAATAAGGTTTGTCTCCTCCCAAATTCATGTTGAAATTTGGTCCCCAACATAACAGTGTTAAGAGAGCATGGGACCTTTAGAGGTGATTGGGTCACCAAGAGGGATTAGTGAAGTTTCAAAGGACTAGAATAGTTACCACAACAGTGGATTGATATAAAGTGAAGCAGCACCTTGTGTTGTGTCTCCTCTGGACATACCAGTTTACCCTTCTACCTTTCTGACAAGTTATGAAACAACAAAACTAAGCAGATGCTAGTACCCTGTTCTTGGGTGTCCAGACTCCAGAATTTTGAGCTAAATAAACTTCTTTCCTCTAAAAATTCCTCACTGTCAGGTGTTCTCTTAAAGTGACAAAAATGAACTAAACAGAATTGATCTTGCTACTTCCATGAGTAAGTTATGGGTTGGGCTTAATGTGAAGAAAAGAGGTTAGAAATGAATGGACCCTAATTTTTTTGACAGCAGTCTAGAAGATAGTACTACCTAACACTGAGGACACAGGAGGCTACATTCAGGAGTTTCAAATTAGAGATTTAACCCCCAAATCCTTTGCTCTTCTATGCATACCTGATTATGGTGTACAAAAGAATACAAATTTGCATAGGCTATTTTACCTACACAATTTTTCAATACACTAAAGTACAATACTACTAAAGTAACTTATTGTACCCCAAGTTTGTTTGGCAGCCAATGGTTCTGAAGACTAGACTTAAAAATGAGTGTCATCAAGTAAAGCTCTAATAAATAAGGACAGAAGAAAGATTACCTTCATATGCCTCTGTTTATCTACCAACTCTAAAGAATATCTCATTAGTGAGCCACCTGTCCTTTCTCATTGACCTTGGAAAATGTTAACGTGATTAATAAGAATTCCGTGGAATTCTTTTTTTTTAATGGTAGATAGACACAATACCTTTATTTTATTTATTTATTTTCATGTGGTGCTGAGGGTCAAACCCAGTGCCTCACAGGTGCTAGGCAAGCACTCTGTCACTGAGCCACAACCCCAGCCCCATCATGGAATTCTTTAAAAGATTTAGTCTATGTAGATGACTATTATGTATCAATCTGTGTATTTGTTTTTGTCAAGATTGGATGCTCTAGGCTTCTTTTGTGCACTGCTAAATCACCAGCATCTGAATGATATTTGATCCAGAGTAGATGCTCAACACACGGTTATGGCATGAATGAATGACAGAACTGTTTGTAGCAGGTCTCTAGAACAGAAACTGCAGCCTTTAAGGCACAGGACTGGTGTGACTATTCATTTTATTGTACACTTTTGGGAGTTCATTATATCTTCTAGATATAAGTCCTTTATTAGGTATGTGCATTGCAATATTTTATCTGCCTTTTAATTTTTAATAAGATCCTTTGAAAGAGCTGGGATTTTTAATTTTGATTGTCTAGTCTATTATTTCTTTTATGAATTTTGCTTTTGGTGTCATATCTAAGAAGTTCTTGAGTAGCACAAGGTCATAATTTTCTCCTAAATTTTCTTCTAGATGTTTTAAAGTTTAGGTTTTACATATAGGTCCATGATCCATTTTAAATTAATTTCTGATTATGGGGATGTAGGAGCCAAAGTTCAACATTTTTTGCACTTGAATATCCAGGTTTATAGCACCATTTATTGAAAAGATCATTTCTCCATGAATGCAGCAGTATTTATAATACCATACCATAGGATACTATGCAAACATTCATCAATAGGTGAGCAGTTTAATAAACTCTGGCTCATCTATCCAGTGGAAATCCATGGAACCATCATTCTATAACACTAATTTTGAAGACTCTGTATACTCTATTAAGTAAACTCATAACTGTTTTAAATTAAAATACTATTCATTTGTATTTACTTTTCTGCAAACTATTTATTCACATCTATTCATTTAATAAAGCTCACTGAGTTCCTCTTATAATCCAGATATAGTTCTAGGCACTGAGGATGCAGTAGTGATATATCTAGTGGGAAGAAAAAGATGATAAGTAATGTGGTGGTTAATTGTGTGTGTCAATTTGAATGGTCTAAGAAAGCTCAGATATTTCTGGGTGTATCTGTGAGGGTGTTTCTGGGAGTAAACAGCAGTTTGAATCAGTATACTGAGTAAAGAAGATCTGTCCTCACCAATATGGGTGGACATCAACCAATCTGTTAAGAGCTCAAATAGAACAAAAAGTCATAAGAAGGGTGTGTAGGTCAGCTTTTGATCACTGTGACAAAAATTCCTGACAAGAATAACTTAGAGGAAGAAATGTTCATTTGGGCCTGATGGTTCCAGAGAACTAAGTCTGTGGTTGGCCAACTCCATCGCTCTGGGCTTAAGGTGAGGCAGAACATCATGGAAGAATGGCATGATGCAGGAAAGCTGCTCAACTCCTGACAGCCAGAAGTACAGAATGAGTGAGGAGCCAGAGAAAAGCTGTATAATCCCCATGGGCACATCCCCATTGACCTACTTTCTCCAGTCATGCCCTGCCTGCCCATAGTTACCAACCAGTGGTCCATTCAGGTTATAAAATGATCAAATGAATTAATGCACTAATGAAGTACAGCTTTCGTAATTTAATCATCTCACCTCTGAATATTGCTACTTTGGATACCATGTTTCTAACACATGAGTTCTGAGGGTGGCACTTCATATCCAAACCATAACAAAGGATAAATTCCTCTCTCCTTGGACTGGGACATCTATCTTCTACCCCACAACATTGCCAATCCTGGTTCTCAGGCCTTCAGACTCAGACCAAGACTTATATCACTTGTTCCTTGGTTCCTCAGGGCTTCATGTTTCAACTGGAACTACACTAATATTTCTGGGACTCCAAATTCCAGATAGCGGATCATGGAACTTCTTAGCCTCCATAGTTGTGTGAGGCAATCCCTCATACTAAATCATCTTTTTTCTATACATTTATACAAATGGTCTATTATTTATAATTGTTCAAGTTAGGATTTTTCAACTTTATAATAGGTTAATTGGGGTATAACCTTATAAATTGAGGAACATCTGGATTTATGATGATTTGGTTTATGATTGCTCATCAGGGTAGTGAGTGAATGTTGATTTATGGTATTGTCATCTTTCTATGGGTTTATCAGGATGTAACTCATAGTAAGTCAAGTAACCCCTGCATATCTGTTATTAGTTCTTCCCTTCTGGAGAGCTCTGATGAGTACAATTATTTACACATTGTAAGTGCCATATTGAGAAGTAAAGCAGGATTAAAAAAAAAAAAGTGTGGATCTGGGTATAGTGGCACATGTCTTTAATCCCAGTGACTCAGGAGGCTGAGGCAGGAGGATCACAAGCTTGAGGCCACCCTCAATAACTTAGTAAGAACCGAGTCAAAATTTAAAGAAAAACAATTTTAAAAATGAACTAGGAATGTGGTTGAACGGTAAAGTGCCCTGGGTTCAATCCCCAGTATGAAAGAAAGGAAGGAAAGAAGAGAAGGAGGAGAGAGAGAGAGAGAGAGAGAGAGAGAGAGAGAGAGAGAGAGAGAGAGAGAGAGAGAGAGAGAGAGAGAGAGAGAGAGAAAGAGAATGGGGAGGATTGAAGTGTTACAGTTTTAAATAAGGTAGAGATGGAAGGCTTTACCACAAATTTGACTTTTGACTGAACACTTAAAGGAGGTAAAAGAATCAGTCACACAGACATTTGGAAGACAAACATTACAGGCTGAGGGACTATAAGGCCCTGAGGCAAGAGATACAGATCTTTGTCCACTACAGAGAGTGGTTTGGGGCAGGCATGATTCCAGAACCCAGTATTTGACTTCTAGTTCCATCTCCTCCTATGAACAGGAGAACAAATACCATTGCAGGCTGCCAAAATTACCCTGTGCTCAGTTGCTTGCATGGAGGTTTGGGGTACTTAGCTTCTGCCATTCTCCACCCCATATATTGTGAAGATGGGCAGCTTCACAATTTACTATCTATGTGACCTAGATGCCCATCAGAGGAAGAAGCATGTCAGCAGTGCCCAAGAAGTTCTCCAGGCCTCAGGCAGAATTTTACATACACACACACACACACACACACACACACGTCCTTTTTCTTATTCTCACCATTGTCCCAGCCAGTATACGATAATGGCTACTTCATAAAGTTCTTATAAGGAGTTAATTAAGTTAATATATGTGAACCACCAAGGACGTGCAATAAATGCTCAGTAATACTATTGTGTGATTAGCATTATTATGTCCCTGAAGTTTGACTTACGATGTCACTCCTTCCAGGACCATATTAGGCCAATGTTTCCAGCTCCTTCTATTATGTCATTTTAATTTGAGGAGTGGTTTAGTGTCTTAGGCCACCTCATAAGTGCCTCAGCAGTCTTTCTTTGATGGTAACATTTCTGTGATCCTATAAGGAGCTAGATGTTTCCTTTCTATTTTATCTTGCTGGTGCCAGCTGGTGTTTAGCTGACTTGTCTTTTTTTTTTTTTTTTAACTGTCTTTGTACTTTTGGTTTTGTTTTTTGGCAGAGACCTGTGTTTTTTTAGATTACTTCTTGCTCATGTGTACTTTTTCTAAAACACTATTAAATATGAAAGCTATTATTTATTTAAATTCATTTTATGCATCAAAAATCGTATTGAATCCTTAATGTAATCTTTATAATGTCAAGTCATTCTAATATGTCTTTCCATATATTCAAATTTTATTTTATGTCCTTCAACAATTTCCCACATACAAATGTTGTATATTACTTATTAGGTCCATTCTTGTTTTTTTTTTTAATCTCCTTCCTATGGATATTTTAGATGTGGTTTGTTTCTCCCTTTGTTCCTTATCAGGGATCACCAAACTATGGCCCGAGGGTTAAATCTAGATCACTGTTTCCATTAAAATGATTTCTAATAAGTATAAAGGGTCATACACATTCATTTCCATGTTTTCTATGGTTGTCTTTAGGCTGCAAAAGGCTGTACCTACAATGTACCAGAGCCATATTAGGCAATGTCTGAACAGAGACCTAACACTCACAAAGGCAAAAATACTTACTATCCAGTCATTGAAAGCACAGTTTTGCAATCCTCTGCTCCATATTTTTAGACTAGTTGTTAGAAATAAAGAACAGTCATTGATATTTTATACTAATTTATACCCAGCTACCATGCTACTTTTATTGTTTAATAACTGCAGTACTTTCTTAAGTATTCTGTGTACAACATCCACAAATATTAATAAACCCTTAAAATTATGCACATTTGTAGCATACCATGTGATGTTTCAATATATGTATACATTATATAATGCTTAAATCAGGTTAAACATACATATCTCTCCAATATTTATTACTTCTTTATGGTCAAGCCTTTCTTGTAGGTTTTTTGAAATATAATACATGTTATTATTACCTGTCTTCCTACTGAGCCATTGAACACCAGAATTTATTTCTCCATTTAACTATAATTTAGCATTTGTTAGTCCACCTTTTCACATCCCTTTCCACCTAGGCACTCCCAGCCTCTGGTAATCACAATTCTACTTTCAACTTTTACAAGATCACCTTTTTCTTTTATTCCCCATGTGAGTGAGATCATATGGTACTTGCCTTTCTGTGCCCAACTTATTCCACTAAATACAATGATGTCCAACTCAAGGCTTCTTGTTTCAATTGATAAGATTCCATCCTTTATGTGTATTCCATTGTGTACATATGTATAACATATTTCCTTTATTTATTCATCAGATGATGGATACCTATGTCATTTCCATTTGTTGGCTATAGTAAATAGTGTTCTATAGTAAATAGTGTTCAAATAAACATGGGAGTGCAGATGCCTCTTTAGCATATTGTTATGCTTTGTTTATAAGATGTCCTCCAAAAGCTTCTGTGTTAATGTAGGAGTGTTCAGAAGTGAAATGGGTTAAGTGGGTAATAACTGCAGGCAGGTAAGGTGTGGCTGAAGGAAATAAGTCATTGGATTTGTGTTGTAGGAGTTTATAATTTGTCTCTGGTGCTTCATTCTCTTTGCTTCCCTCTGCCATGCCCTTCCACCGTGATGCTCCTCCTCACCTCAGGACAAGGGCAATGAAGTTACCTAACCAAGGACTGAAACCATGAGCAAAAATCAATATTTCCTCCTTGAAGTTGTTCTTTTGAGGTATCTCAGTCACAAGGATGAAAAGATGACCAACACATACTGATGTCAATTTCTTTGGAAATATACCCAACCAGTAGTATTACTGGATCATACAGTAGTTCTATCTTTTATTTTTGAGGCAACTCCACACTGTTTTCCATCATGTCTATACTAATTTATATCCCTACCAACAGTGTGTAAGGATTTCCTTTATCTTTTGTGTTTTTATAGCATCCCCTCTAACCAGAGCACAATGATTATCTCGGTGTTTTTGATTTGTATTTTCCTGATAGTGATGTTCAGCATTGTTACATATACCTGTTGACCATTCCATTGTATTCTGAGAAATAACTATTTAGTGTTCAGTGTCCCTTTTAAAAGAAGATTGTTTGGGGTTTTGTTCTGTTTTGTTTTGTTTTTGCTATTGAGTAGTTTGATTTCCTTATATATTATGAATATTTACCTCTTATCAGATGTGTAATTTGCAAATATTTTCTTCCCTTCTATAGGTGTTCTCTTCACCCTGTAGATCATTCCCTTTTCTCTGCAGAAGCTTTTTGGTTATATATGATCTCATTTGTCTATTTTGCCTTTTGTTTCCTGTGATTTAGGGGTCTTATCCCCCAAATCCTTGCCCATTCTAATGTCCCAAAGCATTTCTATGCTTCCTTCTAGTAGTGTCATGGGTTCAGTTATTATTTAAGTCTTTAATCCATGTTTAGTTGATTCTTGTAAGTGGTGAATGATAGGGAACTAGTTTCATACTGTCTGCAAACTGATACAAAATTTTCCCACATCATTAGTTGAGTGGTTGCCCGTTCTTAGTACCTTCACTGAAGATCACTTTGCTGTAGGTGCATTGGTTTCCTTCTGGACTCTTTATTAGGTTCCCTTGGTCTATATGTCTGTTTTATGCCCACACCATACTGTTTTAAGTATTATCACTTTGTGGTATGTTTTGAAGCGGGGTAGGATACTACTTCCTGCTTTGGTCTTTTTTGCTCAACATATCTTTGGCTATTTGATCTTTATTTGTGGTTCCATATACATTTTAGAATTATTTTTATACCTCTGTGAATAACTAGTGTTTTAATAGAGGTTGCACATCTGTAAATTCCTTGGGGTAGTAAGGACATTTTAAAAATATTATTCTTCCAATCCATGGACACCGGGGGTCTTCCCATATTTTGTGTCCAACATTTTACATCAATATTGTATAATTTTTATTTTAGAAATTTTATACTTTTTTGGTTAAATTTGTTTCCAGTTATTTTTTGTAGCTTGTATAAATGAAATTGCTTTCATGATTTCTCTTTCTGTTAATTTCCTACAGGTTTATAGCTGTTCTACTGATTTTGTATGTTGACTTTATACCCAGCAATTTTTTGAACTCTTTGATTAGTTATAATACTTTTGGTGGATATATATATATAATCATGTCTCCTTCACATAGTGACAATTCAACTTTCTCCTTTTCAATTTGGATGTCCTGTCTTTCTTTTTCTTCCCTGATTTATCTGGCAATGAGTTCCAGTATTTTGTTGACTAAAAAATGATGAAAGCAGACATCTTTGTCTTCTTCTTGCTAATATTTCATTTAGGATCTGTGTTTCTGTATTCACATGAGAAATTGACTTTAATTTTCTTTTGTGTTTATTAATATGGGTTCACTCCACAAACAATGCCACTTCTGTATCACAGAGAGGTTTAATATACAAATGAGGGGGAATCTGATGGAAAAATGTCTTTAAGTATCTTTATTGACCCTATTTACTATAAAAATTAAGAAAGCCACTTCGCATTCATAATCTCACTTTCTGTCCCTCTACATCCCTGAATTTTGTTGAATATTTTAATATACAACCATTGCCATGATTGTTTGCATTTACATTTTGTATCAATAGTAATTCTGACCATTGTTTTTACCTTTAACAATAGTTCCATATTTATTTTTGAACAGGTTTTTCCGTTAGTGTTTTGGTTCAACTTTATTTTCTAGTATCATCTTCAAAAGTGTTCGTAAGAACTATATTGCTTGAATTTTTGCATATTTAGAAATATTTATGTATTGGCACTATACCTGAATGATAATTTAACTAGTTAAAATATATTGGCTCATATCAACTCTTCCTGAAGACTTTGTAAGCATTTCTCTACAGTCTTGTAATGTTGAATGTAGGTTAATATGAATTTAACCTGTGTTTTGTTATCTTATTGCTATAGGTAACTTGAACATTTTTTGCCTGGATACCCATAGGATTATTTTATTTGTATTTTATTCAGGAAACGTTACTACACTCCTGGACTATGATTCAATGGTTGCTAATCTTTTTTTACCTTAAGACAGATTGTTCCCTTTTAATATTCAGACTCAGATCTTCTTTAGTATTAGGAAAGTTTTTTAATTACATTGTTGAATATTTTATTTAAAATTTTTTTCTTCCAGAATAAAATATTTATGCTTTGTCTTTTATATCTAAAAATTTTCTCTAATCATTTTTAAGATTCTCCATTTCATTTTGTTTGGTAATCTTGAGGCTGACATATATGTTCCTATTGTCATCAATCTTTACTAGTGCATCAGTTAATACTATGATGATACTGAGTCCACAGTAACTACTATTAATAATGTAGCCATAATCTCAATGGTTATTTTAGTTTTATCTTTATATTGTGCCTGAAACAGACAACTCAGTTTTTATCTCCTCCTATTACCTTTCTTCATTCCTTATACCTCTATGTTGAAATCTAAATTCATAAAGGACATGTTTCACCATGTTCTTTGAGTTCTTAGACAAATATTTGGCCATAATTTTCATCAGCTTCACATCAAAGTGTTCACACTGTGTAGGATTAGCTTGCCTTCTTGTCCTGCTATTTTCCATCATTTGCAGTAGTTTTATATAGATTTTCTTGTTCCTTTTTCAATATTAGTCATGCTTGAATGAGCAGAAATCTTCCTAGACCAATATTTTAAAAGAATAGTGTGAAACAAGGGCCAGAGCAGTGTTCTGGTTTAGCAGAAAATCACTTCTTAGAAAGAACTTTTCTGATTCATAGTCTTGTGGGAGAAGATGGGAAGGTGGGTTTTGTGAATGTGCCTTGTGTGTGATAGAGAATGACTGAGAGGTAGTTTAACCTTTTTTTCACTTTATCTCACAAAGAATGGCTGCCATGGAGCTGCCCAAGGCCCACAGTTTTTCTTCCACATGTTGCATATGTACAAATATCGAGTATCTGTAAGCATGTCATTCGAGTATCTGTAAGCATGTCATTCATCCCCACGTCCCCTGCCATTTTAAAGTGTCCAAGAGGAACAGGAGATTCCTGTAGCCAAACATTCACCCAGACCTTAATGTCCACAAATAAAGGATTGATACGTTTTCCCTCAGACTAGGACACCTACTTTGGAGAATTTTGTGCTCTGCTAGCTCTTCCCAAGTTATGGAAAAGTATTGATGCTCTATCAGACTCCATATCATTCCAGTCCAATGTTCACTGCAGGTGATATCATATCTTATTTTTGGAGTTCATGAATATACGTGTATTTTAGCTTCAATATAAGTAGGAAGGGCTTTTTGTTTGTCATTCAGTTTTCCCAATTTAGTTTCAGAGAGGAGTAAGACATTCTTACTCCAAAAATATTGAAATTAATGCATGGCAAGACTTGATAGCACATGCAAGTAATCCTAGTGCCTCAGGAGGCTAAGGCAGGAGAATTACAAGTTCAAGACCAGCCTTAGCAACTTGTCATGGAGCCAGTAGGCACAGAGAGAGATTCCCTTTACCTTGGGAATATATATACACAGATATATATAGAGAGAGACAGAGAGACATATACATAGGATACATCTCTCTCTCTCTATATATATATATATCCCAAAGACACATCCCCAATGACCTACTACCTCCTCCAGTCACACCCTAGCTGCCTATAGTTAACACCCAGTAAATTCCTTTCAGGGATTAATAAACTGATTATATTAAGGCTCTCAGAACCTAATCACTTCATTCCTAAACTTTCTTGCATTATCTCACACATGAACTTTTGGCAGACACCTCACATTCAAATTATAACACAAGGTGTGTGACTTCTAGATCCAGCCCATCAAAAACTCCTAATATGCTTTCTTCTATACTTTGTTCCTAATGCCTGATCGTGTTTAAGATAACCGACACTAAAAGACAGTGTAGAAACCTCTGTGATATGGAGTTATCCTTAGGGATAAATTATAGAAAACTTAAGGACCAGACACCAGTGTTGGTCAACTCAACATAGACTGTCATAAGCAGGTTGAATGATGCAAAAAGGAGGTGCCTGGTTGTGAGAAGAGGACTGAGCACTGCCATTGATGGAAGGGTAAGAGCAAAGTAGCCAAGCCCTAGAATCTTTGTATTAAGCAGTACTGGGACTTCCTTGCATATGAAACACAAAAAGGAACTGAGGTAAGATGATTAACGTGAATCACACACATGACCATGTGCTCATATTAATTTAAATTTAAATGAAAAAATTAATTGAAATGAAAACTTTCTTTTACTATTTCATGCTTTATGGGCCTTCCAAGTTGTTTAAGTCTCTCTATAGGAATAAGACAACTCAGTTCAGACCTTTTAGAACCCAGAGCTAAATTGGAACAGACAGCTGATGCGTTGAAAACCCATAGATTATTACTTCTAGCCATTGCCATTCAGCCAGCTGGTGCCCTCAGAGAAATGAGATTAAAGAGGTGTAACTTTTCTTCTTGCTTCTTTCATACAAGACGGGTTCAGGTTCTGGACTTCTGTACCTGGTCCCTTTTTCTGCTTCCTCTCCTTTAACTGTCACTGAGTAGATACCAGACAGTCAGCATTATACTGAGAGGAAGAGGAAAGACAACTACTTCTTACTAGTGCCTGGTGAGAATGAAGCTAGGCCTTTTCCCTCCAGGAGCTGGGCGTGACAATGTCCTTCTTCCCCAGGCCAGATAAACTGTGCCAAAGCAGCAATTTCAGGTGAATTTATTGGGAAGCTAATGAAGACTCAGATAAATGGGCCAGATTGACAGACATTCCTTCCAAGGCTCTGCACTTGATTTGCTTTTTGTAATTTTGAAGTATTTCTCTCAAAGAGGACTCCTGCATTATATAAGCTTCAGGCCCTATAAAACTTGAATCTGCTCCCTTGAAGCCACGTAACCTGATCAGAAATAACTTTCAGGGCTCATCGGGTGCTGGAGAAGTCATGGTTAGATATTTAAATGAAAATGCAGAGAATCTGCAGGACCTTCCAACTGAGACCCAGGCATTTCTTCTGATAGCCTGACTGCCAGAAAACAAACAGAAAGCGGGGCATCTCCATCTGCTGGCAGAACACCAAAAGTGCACCAGATTGCCTTGACAGTAGACACTGGGCTTTGTTTCCCTTTAAGTGAATAACTCAAAGCAATCAAGCAATATCATAGGGAGTTAGGGAAACAGACGGAGGACTCCCAACCACTCCCCACAATAAGTCACCTCGTTCATTTTGAAGAATCCCTTTCTGGGCCTTTTTCACAGGCACCCACGTTCTTACATGAATATAATTGTGTTGCAGACAGTCCTGCTTTGTAGAAGCCATTTTTTCACTGATCATGAGTATTTTACCTGCTTGTTCACTGTCCTTAGCTAGCTGTCTTAATTGCTACATCATATGCCAGCTGCGGTCCTGAGTGATTTCAGCAATCTCCTTTAGGTAGCTTCCATACACCACTTTTATAAATAATGCTGCAGTGACCACGCTTAAGTAAAGAACTTTCTCTTTCTCAGGTTTACTGAGGCAGAACTGGAACAAACAAATCCCACTGCATGGGCTGGCTTCAGGGAGCAAGATTCCCAAGGACAGAGGGGCTGGCCTACAGTCAGAGTTCAGCATGCCCACGGTACTTGACTAAATGAATGAGAGAGTGAATGAGAGGGTCTGTCATCAGTGGATGACATGGAAGGCAACCCCAAGGCATTACTCCAATTTGCACAATCCCTAGAACATTCCAGTGTGCCAGTCTTACCACATTCTCATCAACACTGACAATCATCATTCAGAAGATTTTGACCATGAAGCTTTTGACATTCTGTTCTGGGACCTTAGAGTTCTAACTGCTTTAACAATTTACATGCTCAATCAAATGTAGATTCTAGTGAATTATTTATAGGGAATTTTATTTATAGGGAAAGAGAATTTTACTTAATCAATTACAAATTGTAAAAAAAAATGCTTTTCAAAGTTATACATATGAAACCAAGAAATGCCCAAACCCCTCTGCCAGGCACATGCATTCTGGGCTATGACTGGCAACTTGAGCAATCAGGAAAAAAAAGGAGGCAGGATTACTGAACAAGTAGCTGGCCAGAAGCCAAGGTCCTGGCTTTTCTCTATCCCTACCATGGAATTGCTCTGTATCTGAACAACTCATATCTCCTTTCTGGTCCCTTAACTTTTAGACTGAAGGGTTTAGACTATTTGTTTTCTGAGGTCTTTGTGACATTACAGCTTTATGGATTTATAAGATCACATAATCTTGGACCTTTTGAAGAACAGTAGGCAAAAAATGCTATAGGGCACCACCTACCTAGACTGACTACCCCAAACCAAGGCCCAAAGAATAGGGGCATGCTGTCTTCCTTTTATATAACAAAGAAGATGACATAGGAAACATGAAAACCTGCTGCCAACCCAGGAACCAGGGTGTAATTCCAGAAGTCGTTCTCCAAGGAAACAACAGTGAAGGCTGACCTGACCAAGGAGGATTTGGCACAGCTAGGTTTCCATTAGAGAGTGTAAACCTTCGTGCCAGGCAGCAGGGTGGAAAGAAAATACCATTAAGGCCCACACCTCAATCTATTCTAATCAACCGGGGGTTGAGCCACTGAACTTGAAACACAATTCAGCACATTTAAAGTCACCCTCCAGTCCAAGCCAGGGCAGGCCCTGAAGAACTTGAGAAGCAGGGTAGTTATGGTATTTGTCCACAAGGCTCTAACATTTTAGTGGAGAAGATGGGTCTGGAACCTGATAATGAGTATCCTGATAGAGTTGCTGAGTTCTTAAACAGGGTTTTTAAAAAATCAGGGAGATGTTAATTTACACAGGGCAGGAAGGTAGGGAGTGATGGTGTCAGGAATGGCTTCCTGAGGAAATGTTACTTGTGATGGGTGTTTTAGGTGAATTGAATTTTGATGGAAAGCAATAAGAAGGGCAGGAGTCAGCAGCTCTCAGAAACAGTCTAGAGGCAGAGAAGCACAGGTGTGCTCGCGCAGCAGTACAGAGAGCGGTTTGGCCAGAGCACAAGATTCACAGAATGAACTCCCCCACCCATAGGCAGGCACTCCTGCTTGGCATGAGTCCATCGTGTTGGACAGGAAATACATCAAAACACATCCTGTTTGAAGCTTGGTCCAACCATAGGGCCAGATGTTTACCATGGTTTCTTGCACCCTTGGCTTTGCCTCTCCCTGGGATCATCAGAGACACCCATGGGCTGCTCCAGGGTTGTGCCGAGACAGATGTACACTGGAATGTGATCATCAAGAACCTTTCTTGTCTTTCTTGTGTTAAGAAGGCATAAGTGAAATAGTGACATCACCAAAGAGAGGGCAGTATTGGGTTTTATTCCAAAGTAGCTGAGGCTCCTCTATCATGGCAGTTCTTCCATGGCAGCTGGGGGTCTCTAGCAGCTCTTTGCTCAGTGCCCCTGCTGCCAGGCCTGATGCTCCCCATATGGTCAGCTTAGATGAGCAACACGTCTCGATTTTTATTGTTTGAGCAATATAATCATTATTGCTCTCATTACCCAAAATCATATAAACACCCATTTAAAAGTAATGTAGGGATCATTTTTCTCTTTTATTTGATGAGATAATCTTTCTGGTTGGCTCCTCTAATGGGAGGGGTGAGCAGCGGGGAATGGTGTGCCTCCCTGTGCACTCTCCTGGTACCTGCTCTTCGACCACACTCCACAGGTCAGAAAAGGTGTCCACAGAGAGACTCAGATCCCTAAGCAAGGGCTGCAGGCTCTAAGGTCTGACATGCTAGAATATCACCAAACAGGAGTCATAACTACTTCAAGCCAGGCAGCCTGCAACTGAATCAGGAATGGCGAGTCGGACCAATGTCACTTTCCAATTCTGAACAATTGGGAGTGGCTGCTGGAGTGTTGTGTTGAAAAGGACTCAGATGCAGTATATGGCCTCTCATTGTGAATATGCCTTCCCCATTCCAGACAAAGCTTTCAACACTTGGGATTTGAGAAAAAAATTGATTGCTGTAGTAGGTTATAGCAGGGAAGTTACTGGTAACAACTAACATAGATTAACAACTATTGTGTGGGCCTGGCTCAGTACAAGCTTTCAGAAAAAACTCCCTAGAGTCAACATATGGACATTCCTTGGGGGTGTCTAACTCCAAAGTCCAGGACTCCCTCCTTAAGAGCATGGCATGGCCTCCAGGGGAGAATCACTGCACAAAGGCCTGGGCCTGAACACAGGCCTCATTCTCACCCGTTCTCAAAGGGCTTGAGGTCCTAAGGTTCACTCCAGCTTTACTCCCCTACACACAGTAAAAAATGCTTACTCAACCCCACAACAGGGTCCCCAGCTCTGATAAAACCAGAGAGGTGGAGTCCTCAACTGAGAGAAGAATTCTTCTGTGGAGAACACAGGGACTTCCAGAGAGAACAGATGAGCTCCCATTGCTGGGAGGAGTAGAGTAGTTTCTCCCTCAATGCCTACCAAAACTGCTGAGTGCCTACATTGAACTGAGATCCTTATCCATTCTAGCCCTGGTAACTCCGTTAGGGGGAGCCTCTGGACTCATCTGTTTCCCACATGTGCATCACCACAGCTGACACACCAGCTAAACTCAAGAGCCCCTGATTTCAACATTCTAGATCAATGAGCATGGCCCTGTCTTGGGCCCCACATAAAAGAGCAGCAGCATACAGTCAGAAAGGGCTAAAAAAGGATAGGGAAGGCATCTCTGCCCCTTTGATATCTGCTGCTTTTCCATATCCATGACTTTGTGGGTTATTGGGAAGGAGATGGAAAGAAATATGTTTTCCTGACAGGAAAGCATCCACTAGAGTTACGGAAGCACCAAGGGTGGCAACAGTCACCCTCTGGCCTCCTCCCTCCATACCCACGTACGCACCAACAGATAGAACTGCACAGCCAGGAACATGAAACCAGAAACCTCCTCAATGACATTAATCAAGTCCTTCCCTTTTGCAGGGAAGCCACTTGCCTTTCAAAGACTAGCAGAACTTACAGTCCTCCTCACTCCTATAATTTCGTGGTGGTCCACAGAATTACAGCAATTGCATTTTTAAAAACCCAATTGCAGATTTTATGTAACACTCCATGGAGAACCAGCAGTCCAGGGAGAAGGAACATACCCAAGATTACTCAGTGAATTCAAAGCAGCCTAGAACTCAGCGCCCAGGTTCCAGTATAAGAACTCACAGATCATTAGGATGACCAAGCTAAATGTTCTTTCAGTTCCACCTTCCTCCAGTGCGTCAATTTGCTAATCTTGCTATGAAGGTGACAGCAGTTTCTCCCATCCTGCATGGGCCCTGGTTATTAACAACAGGGGCCTTCTAGATAAACTGTCTTGCTCCAAAGATGCCTGTTTTGGGGGGTCTTTTTCAGGGCTGGGATGTGAGCTTTAGACAGTTGCATGTCTCCTCCCTCCCTGTCAGTAGTTAATTGGATGCTTTGCAACCTGCCCTGAGAAACAGGTTGCCCTAAGTCCATGCTGCTTCTGCTCTGCTTGTAGGTCATGAAATGGATATCAAGTAAAGGCCTACTATGTGGAGGCCATAAGAGATTTCTGAATGAAGTCTGTGCGCACTAGTGCCTGGACTTTATTGCAACTATGCTAGCTGCTGGTGTGGTGCAGGAGGGATTGGAGGGGAGGGACACATTTGGCTCTTTTGCATCCTTTATGGGATCCTAGACAGATGGGAGGATCTTATGGGCAAGTGAGGGAAGGTAAATAAGGGCCATATCCAGACTTAGGTGCTTGGGTGCTGAGATTCTAGGGTTCAGCCGAAATCCAGCACCTGCTTGGTACTCAAGAGTAGGGCTTGAACACTATGCTGTCATTATTGATCCAAAGGGATGGTGTGCTCTCCAGAAGCACATTCTCTTCCCTGGCAGAGACACTGACCCCTGTGCCAAGATGCTTGTCAGTTAGCCATTTGCTTAAAGACAATCTTTGTAAATGTTTCCTCTGCAAGACCTGCGACACACAATTCATTTGGGGACACTTGCATTTGTCACCTTTCTAACTGCCAACTATTATTAAAGGCATTAGAATAGACCTAGAGTAACTATTTCACCATTAACAGAGATGGCTTTTAAGTTGTCCTGAAATAAAAGAAATTGTGAGACTGTTCAAATGTATGAGGTCAAGAACCTAAGTGAGTAGCTATTCTATTTTTTAAAGTATCTAACAATTTGCATGTAAGAGATTTCATGCAATGAAATGAATTGAAAAATGAAGGTGGGAGTAATGTTTATCTTACTTTTCTAAGCAACAAAATGTACTAGAGAACTGAAATGTCATACCAGCACAATGCATTTTTATAAGCTACCCATTTTATACTGACTTTTAAATAATACTCCTAGATACATCATCAAAAATTCCTCAGGTTCATCCTGATTTTAAGGTCTAGCCAGAAAACAAAATTGCTATACAATTCACCAGCATTCTTCTTAACGTGTGTCAATCTGTATGGCAGCACCCACACACTGGGTATCTTATATTTTATCTCCTGTGCTCTTGGCAACCATCTGGTGAGGCAGATATCAACACCATTTACAGTGGAATAAGTGAGGCCCAGAGAATGGAAGTAATTTGCCCTGTCACACAGCTAGTAAGAGGTAGAGCCAGGATTGAAACCAAGGTGCAATGCGTTTACTTTGATTTTTTTTTCCTGTCCAATAATCAACCAAGAGTAGCTCTTCATGGAGTGTGCTGGAAAATCAGTTGGCCATGACCCTTTTCCCCTTTTGTAGGAGATAAGGGACCAGTTTTCATAGTCATATAGCCTATAAAATGACTATCCCATATCTCTTATCTGATCCCATCCAACATTTCCATCCAATAAGGCCAGGAAGGGGCAGGATATTCACTTCTGAAACACTAATGGGAGGCTAAAGTGTCCTAGCTCCATATTTCATTGTCTTCCCTGGATAAGCACTCTGGAGTTCCTCGTACGTGGGAGTGCACTATATGTATTTAATGAATGAATAAGTAAATGAATGAGTGGGCTATTGGATTCCCCCTTGATTCCTATTCCTTAAGTGTCCAGAGCTCTTGTATCCTTTCCAGTCCACAATCGGCAGCACAGATTTATGTGAAAAAGATCTAGGGCCAAAGGAGTCCTAGAAATAAAGAGAAGCAATGAAGAGTCAAGAAATTAACATTAAGACAAGCCAAGTTTTGCCTTTAAATGAGGCCACCACAAGGCCATTACTATTACTCTCTGAGTTGGTGACTTTTTCCTAAATGCCTGACTACACAGTCTTTCCTCTATATGCAAAATACCAACATCAAAATTTCCCCTGCGTACACACAGCTAAGAAACATTATGGGAGCTGGAGGGTGCCACAGAGGTGGGGTCTCTGATAGTGAACTGAGTGAGGCCCGAATGGAATCAAAGAGTTTTGAGAAGAAATCAGTGGGGGGGGGGACTTCTAGGGCCTCAAGATCCTTTATAAAAACAGACTTGGTTGAGACAGATTTGCTGTATTGATGAGTTCACTCATTATGACTTGGGCGGCACAGGCGAGACAACATGTTCTCCTGGTACAAATGCAGATCTCAAATTCTCTTCTCTCCCTGTGGGTAGGAAACATTTCTGAAAGAAATGGGAAACATCTGGGGGAAAATACAACCCTGCAGTGAACATCAGATGCCATCCACCAGATTAGATCCTTGTATACATTTCCTGAGGAAGAACAATACAACCTTAATGCAATTAGATGCCAACGTTGTGAGCCGATCAGGAAACTAAAAGATTTAGGTAGCTCTCTAAGTTCTAAGTGGCTTTATGTGCACCAGTTTAACTTTCCACCAAGATTTTAGGAGTGTGACATTGGAGCCTATGAATTTAGATAGCTCATTGGTTGTGGGACACTAACCACGCACCGGTATCAAGTATGTTTTTAGATCCCTCAAACACAAGGAAAATTCAGGTAGGGTATCACATGTTACCACCTACTACAGACTCGGACACAGCTCTGAATTTCTATTATGGCCTTATCCATAACTTTCAGACTTCATTAATTTAGGTGGAATTATGGTTTGGCTTTGGCTTTTTATTAAGGTTGTGTGTGACAAAAAAATTGTGCTTTCAATTTGTAAAACCAAATACCTACGTGGGACCTGTCATGGCCAGCATGAGCTGCAGACAGTCACATTGATGGGGTTAATTGCCATTTTAAAATAATTCTCTGCCTCCAGATTGATTCGTCTGTGTTTTTTTTTGTTTTGTTTTTTTGTCTTTACACAACATTACTGTGTCTCACTCTAATTATTCAATGCTAAGTTCATACTTCTGAAGCAGGAGACTGGAGTCAGAGGAAATGCTGTTTGATTTGTTACCATGGAAACGTCTCGCTGTAGATGGACTCTAATCCCATGACAACTCTCTCTCTCTTAAGAACCATTTTTTTCTGACATAATAAAAATCTGATCAAGGTCAGATTTAATAACCATCTCAATTCCCTGACTTTCTCCTGTATTTGGTGTCAAAGAGTCATTTTTGACAAAGCGAGGTTTAAAAGAACTTTTGCTTGGTTTCTGTATAAAATTACTGTTTATGCCTCTAAACACATAAACCTGGCTCAGTGTCATATTAATTTGCAGCCATACCTTTTGTTATTGCATAATTTCTGCATTAAAAGAAAGTTACTTATAATTGTTTGCACTGCGTTGGCAGATGTTAACATTTTGTGGTGCATTGTTCTTGCTAATACATACATTAGGGGTATCAATAAAGCTTATCATTTGCCAACAAATGGTGTTTACAGTACTAACAAATGTCATGACCATTTATCTTTCCATTTGCACTGTAATAATTTTCTGACTGATTATCATGCAAGCATGTAGTTCAGTGAGACAGGAACTGCACAATGCCGTGCTGAAATGAAATGCTCCATGTTGGAGAAATTGCCTGATGTCTGACCTTAAGCAAGGCCATTCCTTTCTCTTGGCCTTGCTGGCCTCTTCTGTACAATGAGAGTGGAAGCCACATGGTCTTGAAGGACCCCTCTTGCATCTGACAGAACCTGATGTACATCATCCCTGTCACATAGGGGTCATGGGCTCCTGGGCTCCTGCCCAGCCCCTCATCCTGAGGATTTCATGGATTCCTAGACCTGAAATCAGCTCTACAACTTGCCAGTCCCAAAAGCCTTGTTTCCTTCATGGTAGTCCTGCTCTCCTCCTATGAAGGGGAAGGGCAGGGATTTTTTAACTCCAGTTTATAAGCAAAGAACCTGAGACACAGAGTACTTAAGCTACCTGTCCAATATAACACAGCTTCTATTTGGTAGAATTAGTTCTCAAATTCCCAGTCCTCCACGTGCCCAAGGGTGTCATGTTAGTAAAACATTGCCCAGGTATACAAATGCATTCAACTCCTTTTATATTCAAGATTTTGAATCTCAGCTCCACTTTTAATCATTATTGTGTCCTGGGGGAAATTAATTCAATTCTCTCTTCCTAAGTTTCCTTTTCTGTAAAATGGGGAAGCCAACAACACTGTTTCACTGAGCTGCAGTGTTCACCAGGGATCCTGGTACACAGTAGGTGCTTATCATCACTCCCATTAGCTACTCTAGATACAGCCAAGCCCACTGCCAGGACGTGTGCTCCTCCCAGCTACATACCTTCTGATGCCTGCTTTTCCCTCCTCTTTGGAGATCCAAGGACTTTCTCTTTCTTTCGCAGACTGTGGCACCCCCATCATTCCCAATGACTACAAATCTTCAGAAAACTACCAAACATAAAATAAACCAGATGCCTACATGCTTAAATCATTCCATTTCTTGACAGTCATTTTGCAAACATGCTTCTGATCTCCCTTTAGACATAAAGGCCCCATGATTTGTGTGACAAATGTAGCAGATGCAAATATTTTTCTTGCCTACTTTCCCTCCACCAGTCATCAAAGCTTATACAACAGAAATCTGCAAAAGTGACATCCTCTAGACTGAGTCTTCACAGGGCTTGGTCACCTGAGAGACGATCCAGCAAGGCAGGGGTATTTTCTCTCAAAAGACTTTACTTATTTTGGAAGTCTACCAATATCCAAAACCTCTGGCCTGGTCTATGACTTGGAGTGATGCTGAGGAAAAACATCTTTCTATTGCTGCATGACAAGGACTCATTTTTTTCCCTGCCCCTCAGCAGAGAAAACCTTGGTCCTGAGGATTTTCAGCTATTTCTCATTCTCATTCTTGTTTAGTGATTGCCAAGTGCCAAGGCATCCAAGACACCCCAATCTGGCTCTAGGGGTTCTTTGAAATATTCATGCAATTCCCCTCTCCTGGTTTCCCAACCAACACACCAACATACCAAGACACACACACACACACACACACAAAACACATTCACCTTCAGATGAATGGATTGGATAAATGGCTTCCAATGAACTCCTCCAGTGCTGCCAGTGTGAAGTGGATCATCTGACCCAGCTCCCCTGCTGGATACAAGTCTGACCAGCATGACTGTGATTAAGTGTTCTCAGGACTAGAGTCTCAAGGAGGAGAAATCATTGAGTTGCTCTTGGCCAGTGCTCTTGTAAAACTCACTTTTTTCATTTACAAGAACCAGTGGATAAAAAGAACCAAAGAAGAAATAACACTAAATAAGAAGTAAAGGATTTGACAAACTTAGGGTTGGCTCTTTGCTCTGTGAATGTTAGCAGAGTACACAGAAATCGCAGGCAAGTTAGGGGGTAGGTGGCATTCTCTGAAGTAGCCTTAATAAGACCATCTTCAGTGTGATATAAGGTTCAGGTAGTAACAGGACAAAAGAGGAGTTTAGTGAACAGAAGAGATTTTCATTTCTCCCCTGATACCTGGTCAATCTGCCCTCGTAGGTTATTCAGTCTGATCTTGGGCTACTTGTTCTGGTTTTATGGCAAGTCTGCATTTACAAATATTTTTCAAGCAGTACTACTTCCCTGTCATCTCCAAGTTGGTGATCTCTCCATTTCTCCTACTGAAACCATAATCCAAAACCTCAGCACTTCTCTCCTATTCATTAGACCTTCTCCTACTTAGCCCCCCTGCACTCTGTCTCTCTTCTTTCAACCCTACCACCTGAGAGATCTTGCTAGAACTCAGATCTCTCAAAAATAAGTTGTACATCAAATGATGTCCTTGAAATCCTTTGTTGATTCTCTAGCATGCATGCGAGGCCCACCTGATCTGTCTGGCCCAGCTCCCTTCTCTGACTCCACCCTTCTCTTCTGTCATGTGCCAGTCATATCACCCTCTGATTCATTTACCAATTACTAATTCATTATTCTCCTCTTCTGCTGTCTCCCACTGATATCCCTGGCAAAATGGACCATTGTCATTAAATGAATGCCTTCTGTGATGGCGTGTCTCCCTCCCTGTGTACACATGCTATTCCTCCCATTGAGTTGAGACTATTTGCTCTCTGCTGGATTCTGGGATAGATATCCCTGTGACTTGCTTTGTCCTATGGCATGTCGTAGAGGAGACATGGTGTGCCTTCTAGGCTTAGACCTTAAGAAGTTTTCAAAGTTTCTGGTTTCATTCTTGAAACAGGTTCAACACTGTGTAAGGAAATTCAATCTAAACTATAGAATAATTAGAGAACCCATGAAGACAGGCCCTGAACTACAAGGAGAAAATCACTTAACTCAGCATCCTAGGTGAGCACAACTCTCCAAATTTCTATCAGTTACATGCAGTCCCATGAGGGATCCCAAGGAAAATATGCAAAGGAATTACCCAGGCAACCCACAGATTTGTGCGAAAGAGTACAGTTTTGTTGTATGAAGCCAAGTTGGGTGGTAACTCATTACCCAGCAATAGAGAAATAAAATATTGCCTGTGTGCCTAGGACTTTTTGATTCAGAAAATTATTTTCCACCCCTCCTTTTAGAAGCATATGTTCTAGTTACTTTTCCCTTCTCACACATATATAGCAGTAAATTAAGAACAGTAGACGATCTCTATCACTGTGGCATTGTTCCAAAATCAGGGTTCATGTCCCAGTCTGGCTATGTTACCCTTGGGAATTCACCTTCCCACTCTGGTTTTTAGTTCACTTCTAGGTACATGAATGGATTGTCCTCAAGCCCTGAAGGACCTGCCAGCCCAATGTTCATATCAACTGTCAGATATTCCTGGTAGACATGAATGCTGTGGGTATTAAAAGTGTTCTTGGAAAGCAGTCAGAAAAGACTCAACCTGTGACAAAGAACATAATAAGATGTCCAAATGAATACTTACAGTTCCTCTCATCTGATACAGATGGCATGGGCTGTGATGGAAGCAGGGAATAAACTATAGAGAACAAAGAAAATTCCATTTCTACCACTTATATTGCCTTTGAGACCCTGAACAAAGCTGGTATCTCTCTGGTCCTCAGGTTCCTTGCCTACACAGTGGATATGAAAGAAAGAGCTAGCTAGCTCTGCCCATCTCAAGGGTCTGTTGGAAAACTCATGTGAGATTCCATAGCTCAAGGGCAGGGCTCTGTCCATCATGAAATGCTGCACCCAAGGAAGGAGATGTCCCTCTTGGCTCAAGGAAGGACTAAGTTATCTGACTAGGTCTCCCAGAGAATGCAAACTGTGACCAAGAAGTTTGAGGAGGATTTCACAAAGTCAGAGGGAAAGATAAGGGAGCTTCCTTGGGTCATAAGGTTCTACTACAAAGGAGAGAGAGAGATCTGTACCTTGATAAGCAACCCACCTGTGGCTATACCTGTGAGCAAGATAATAATGGCACTTTCCCCTTTATTTCTCCCAAGTGTCACTACAGAGTCAAAAGCAGGTGACCAGACTCCCAGTGCTGAAAAACAAAGAACAATCAAATGTTACTATCAGACACTGAACTGCTGTCAATGGTCTGGTGACCAAAGCTGTTGTTTTTCTCTCTCACTGCTCCAGTTTCTCTATATTCCAGTCTTACTATTTTGTAAGAAAAACATGGCAAATAATTTATGGCAGGAGCCAAGAACTGAAAGAAAATTTGCCACAGGCAAATTAGAGCTGCTGCTGTCAGAAAACACACACAGATTGGTTTTGGCAAATATTGGGAAATGTCTTATAATGTCCCAATGAACACTGAGAAGTTCTCCAAAGAGATCCTGCTGACATTAGAGTCAACAAGGTAGAGTTGGGAGTGGGGACAAAGAGCAAGGAGAAGGAGCTCTGTTCCATTCAACAGAAAGCTCAGAACTAAAATTTCCATTCCCTTAAATGATGAGAATTGAGTTTTGCTTTCCTGAGTGAGGAGTTTGTCTGTGCTCTTTAAGGAAAACACACTGAACCAGGAATTAGGAGATCCCAACTGGATTTCCTGATTTGCCTCCTACAAGTTGAATGACTTTCAACAGAGACTTTGACCTCTCTGACTCTGTTTCCTTGCTTGCAACATGAGAGGGATATTCACCTACCCACAAGCTCATACAAAAGAAGGGGAGGCAAAGTCATTTGAAAACTGTAAAGTGCTAGACGAATGGAAGTGATTTTTATTATTAAATCAAGCCTTGGAATTTACACATTCACTGCCTGCTCTCGAGGTTGAAAATAGAGCTCAAAGGTCAAGTGCAATTCATTAAAACCTAATTAGAAGACAAATTGTCTTTCATTTGAACATGTGATACAGAATCCAGCAGCTTAAGGAATGAGGATAGTTTATTTTAAACTCCTTGTTTTATTTCAAAGCTTGTAGGATTTGTCAAGCACCTGCCCTTTGCAGGCCCTCTGAGAGGGACACAGAAAAGCAGAGGGCAAGAGACCCACCTTTCCAGAGCTCTCAGTCCAATACGGATGAGAAGACAAGGCCACAAATAAACAAGAGATAGACTATGCTTGGGGTCTGACATAGCTATGGGTCTAATGCCCTAAGCCAAGGCCCTTGAGGGCAGCAGTCTTATCTAATTGGGAAGAAGGCAGTTCTAAAGAAGGCCTTTAAGGACATCAAGCAAGCATGTGAATGGTAGAGACAGGAAATATACATAAGTAAAATTTCAAAGGAGGAGAATGTCCTAGGGCCTGGTGTGGCTCTAGTAGATATAGTCCATGGAGAAGCTGGTGAAATGGGGCCCGCCCTTGGAAGGAAGGAAGAGGAGGTTAAGGAATTAGACCTTATATCAGTTCTCAGTGCAGAGCTGTACACAGTATGGGGTTTCTCAGAAATTTCTCCATATGCTTCGGTTTTCTTCTACTGGCTTCAGTGACTCCAAAGTCTTCCCAGTTCACTGTCCTGCCAAAACCTGGGAATATACCTACTCACTGTGGCCTCAATCTGCCAAGATCCAGGTTTTCCACTTGGTTAGCCAGTTTTGCTTTTCTTCCATAGTGTATTGAGCACTGGTGATGCATCAGATTGGTTGGGCTCAGTTACAGTCCCCATTTGTTCAACCAAACACTAATTTAGGTGCAAAGGTGAAAGGTATTTTGCAGATGTATTTAAATTCCCTAATGGGTTGACTTAAATTAATCCAGGAGAGGTTATCCTGGGTGAGAATGATCTAGTCAGGTAAGCCCTCCTCAAGAGAGTTTAGGCCTTTCTTGAGGCTCACAGTGCAGCAGCTACCAATGATAGTACCCTGACTGCTGCCTATGGGTAACAAGATTCAGGTTGGTGCCTATTTGGACCCTACTTTCTTGAGTGGTTTACAGACTTCAGGCTTTCTTAGCCAACCCAACAGTTACATAAGCCACACACACACACACACACACACACACACACACACACACACACACACACGTGTGTGTAGTGCATAATATATATTTTCTATAATGTATATAATAGTATAGTTGTGGGATACACACATATATCTATATGTATACCTGTATCTATATATCTTACTGTTACTTCTGCTTCTTTGATTGAATCTTGACTAATACAAGGAACTACCCTGTAACCAAATTATGTGCAGGGTACTAATAGCACAGTGGTGAGCAAGACTTTATTATCTATTAAAGATGAGACAGGGAATTCAAGTGCCATTTCCAGACAGCAGATCAGTAGTGGGAAAGGGTGGCAAGAGAGCACAAAGGGCATTCAACCTATAATGGAAAGGTAAAGGATGCTATAGGGAGAACACAATGACAAAGTGAAAACCTGAAGGTAAAGAAATTTGATGTATGAATGGGGAGAAGTTGGAGGAATTCCCAGCACAGGAAGTATTCCCAAGCTCTTGATACTCATTCTAGAAACTTCTAAATTAAAATCATTTGCATTCATAACCCATCATCAGAAGAGTGTAATGTGTAGTAGGTGCTTAATAAACATTGGTAAACCAAATTGCTTCATACTCCTAAAGATAAAAGGAGATATAATCCTGACTAGGAACAGAAGTCAGGCTCAATCAGTACTTGTCCAATTAAAAAAAAGAATGAGAAACCAGGAGGTCTGCAAAGGGCAGTTCCTCCTCTCAAACTTATAGCAGCCATGCTGCTTTCCCCTTACCTTTGCTTTCTTTCCAGATTAATACCAGCCAATTATATCAAGACCTTGAATAAGAAATCAAGCTCTTTAGAAGACTATGTCCACAAAATGTAGACAAGATCTTTTGATCTGAGAAATATTGTCTCTTTTATCAGACATGATTCTATTCTACCATCTGAGCTTAGCCTTGTTCTGGTCTGTACTCATTGACACTTCTATAGGTCCTGAAGTTTCTTTCATCTCATAACTACACTGTCACCTCTGGTGAAGGCCTGTACCAGACATGACTCTTTCAAATTGATCTGTAGCACCAAAGACAAGATTCTGCATGTGGAAAGAGGTGCAGAAGATCATTTAAAAGTCCTCACATTGTTTTGTAGAACAAAATTGTCATGAAACTGATCCCTTGAGAAAATGACCAAGTCCACCAAGCAGCAATCCCCAGGAAGGTTTCTCTGAAAATGAGGGAAACAACCAGTCTTTTGTGTCGTGGGGCAATCCTGCCCAGTCAAGCAACATTTAGAAGTTGACTTTTCAAAATCTGAAACTACGCTTATCAAAAGAAAATCACACTGACAAAAACTACTGACATAATAATGCTAATATGCCATGTGATGCTGTTTGTTTTCCTTCCAAAACCTCCAAGGCTAAGCATGCTGTACTCATCAGACTGTGCCTGTGTCATGCTAAATCCTAGAGCTCTAGAGGTGAGTCACTGACAGTCACTGACAATTCCTGACCTAAGGAATATTCCCCCAAGAGAACTCAAAAGACAAAAATGCAGGAGAAGCAGGAAGTCTGCATGGGATTTCAAGGAGGTCAGTGCTGTAGAACAGGAGATGGTCCCCAGCTGGTGAGGCTATTTGCCAGGTGGACAACCATCACTAATCAATGAGAATGTCCCAGGTCAAGCAAGTCATGGGAGGCAAAATTCAGAGGATAGCCACATCTTGAAGTAGGATTATCTCCTCCTGGCTGGACTATTAGTGGAAACAGTATTGAGAGTAAGGCCAAAGTCAGACCTTAAAGGTGCATCTGTGCTGTTAAGGAGATAGAGATTGATCCTGTAACCACTGATTCTCAACTCTGTGTATGAGAGTCACTTGGAAACTTGTAGCAGAGTGAAGTATGAATCCCAGTGGAGACCATGGAGCTAGTATCTGTGGATTTTGATGTGGACCAAGGGTAGAAAACCCAGGCTGAGACACTGAGGAAAACTCACTGGAATTTTTGAGTGTGGTTGCCAGGTTCGTCAGACCCACAATGACATTAGTAGGCATTTCAGACACATATATTTTTCCATCAAAATCTGTAGATATACTGAATGTTATTACAATTGTTTAAAACAATTAAAGTGCCTTTTTCACAAAGCCCAAGAGTATGTCATGTGGAAGAGTACAGACACAAGAGGACTACTGCACTGTCATTCATCTCAATCATGGACAATCCTCTCAATCAAGTTCATGAGCATCTCCTTTTCTAAATTTTCCTACTTTCATTTGACAGGACAGAGGCCTTCCCTGTGACCTCCCTTCAGCACCACCCCTGTGACCTCCCTTCAGCACCACCCCCACATTCAAGAAACTGGTCCTGCTCACTCCAAAGAGTTAGTGGGAAATGAAGTAAAGAAATGAGGACTTCCCCAAAACTGGCCTGGGGAGAGTGCTAGAATTTGGAAACTTGTATATGAAATGAAAAGTATGCTGGGGATAAAGTTCGTTTTAGAAGTTAAGAAGAAAAGAAAAAAGAGACTTTCTGGCACCATCCCTGGATAATTCTCAAATATGTATACAAAGATCCTTAAACATATGAACAGGTGGTCAATGTACTCATATTAAGAGAAATGATTTTCAGTTTGTTGGAGAAAATGATATTTTTTCCACTCCAGAATTCCATTTCCTTGGGGGAAAGAGTATTTCTCCCTATTTCTCCGACTAGATACAGCTGAAAACCCTGGGTACTGTACACAAATAACTATGACAAGATTTTGAGTGTTGGGGAAAGCCTGAATATGGCATGACTGTGAGTTCTCTGCTCTGTTTTTGCTTCATGTATTACAGAAAGGTTAATCAGTGCAAACAAAAAGAGAGCCCCCAAATCCTGCTCTCCCTAGCTAAAGGACCTAAAATGGAAAGCTAATAAAGATGGAAAACTTTGATATTATATTACCCCTACTCCATCCAAACACAAGAAACTGTAGCCCCAGCCCTTTCTAGCCAGTAAAAACCAAGTATGAAGTATAGACTACCATCCTTACCAGACTCAAATAGGGCACTGCATCTCCCACTGCCACCTCACCCAGTGTGCTGTCAGAGAAGGACAGGTGGAGAACCCAGGAATTTCATTCCCACCTAGCAACGAAAAGGCTGGCATTATGCAGTGTCACCAGAGGGTATGCATCTACATGTGCATTGAAAATACTGAAAGAATACACAAAGTACTCTAACAAGGGAATCTCAGGGAGATAAGATTATTGATTCTTAAATTTTCATACCTATGTTTTCCAAACTTTGTCCAGTAACTTTATAATTAGGAAATATACATATTTACCAAAAGGCAGCTGGAAGTTATTCTAAATGAATTCATATTTCCTGGGCTTGGTGAATTCTTCCAAGACTCAACATTAACAGAGAATAGTTGAAGTCTGGCATCCCTTAAGGAATTTTTCTTATAAAAATAGGAATGATACAGGAAGAGTGAAAAAGATGAAATTCTGTCCCAATTTTCCAAAATGAAAAGGCAGCCAATTCTATAAATCACAGTAGAGTTTATCAGGTTCATAAGCAACTGAACAACTGACTGCATGTCCTAAATTCGAATTAACTCAACCATGCTAGCTGGAGGGGTCCTTGGGCCCATCTAGTTTACCAATTTCCCACAGACCTTTAGATGCAGATATCAATCAATGGCTCATTGATAAAATTTACAGGTATCAAAAATCTGGGAGGGAAATAAACTATACTTAAGAGTGTAAGGGCAAATGGTTATTTGAAAAGAAGAGCAGCTAAACTGAAACCATGAAAATGAAACTTAATAAAGCTAGTGTGAAGTTTTACACATGGTCTAAAAAGTCAATGTTTTGTGGGGAAGACTGAATTAATGGCATGCATGAAGATGAATTGGGGATTATAAATGAAGGTCACTTGTCTACCAGGCAGTTGTGAAATGTGGCTACCCTGAAGATGAATATCTGCTAGGACTGACTGAATAAATATGTGGTTCAGAACAACAGAGGTGATAGCTCAGCCAAGGTCTTCTCTGAGGAGACCAGTTGGAGGGAAATATTCAGTTCCAAATGGCAAGACACTCTCGGAGAGAGATTGAAGCTCAGGGGTTTAATTAGAAGAGAGTGACCAGGAGGGAAAGATGTTCATCTGCTACAAGTATTTTTTTTTATTGTATTGGTACTTTTTAGTTATATATAACAGTAGAATCCATTTTGATATAATTATATAAGCATGGAACATATCTTATTCTAGTTAGGACCCCATTCCTATGAAGTACACAATGGTAGGATTTCACTGTGGTGTGTGTATGTATATGAACATAGGAAAGTTATGTCAGATTCATTGCACTGTCTTTCCTTTTCCTATCCCACCTCCCTTCCCTTCATGAACTAGAGATACTTAGTCCAAAGAATAGAAGACTCAGAACAAACTTAGGGATTGGGCTTGCACTAAGTGGTCCCAAGGAGACCCCAATATGGCTTTATACCAGAAAAGTCTATAATAGAGTTTATAATGATGGCTACTTAGGTGGACATTGAAACTACTTGGCATCCAAGATCCCTTCATTGTTCAGTTCCATTCACCTAAATAAAACCCCAAGTGTTATATGGACCTATAAGTTTGGTGGTACCTGGTCTAGAATCACCAAAATACAGATTAAGTGAATGATCTGTTAAAATGACCTTAAAGCCTTGTTCGTGTTTTCCCCTGGGAAATATGGAGAAATATGGCAAAAGTATGAAAAATATTATCTTAGGTTTCTCCCTTCAAGAAAGCGAAGTTCCACATTTCAGATGATTATCAGGGTGGAAGAACAAGTGAACAAGAATAAGTGACTTGCCTTTCCCAGATCCAGTCCACATAACTTCCAAGACAAAATGTTCCATGAAGCACAGATATTATGAGGTAGGTCATGGATACAAAATTCTTTCACTAGTTTCTCAGGGCCCAGAGAAAAAAGAGAGCCCTCCCTTCTTTCAGCCAACCATTTGAGGCCTGCCACAGTTTGTTTCTATGCCCACTTTCCATATGATTTCTCAACTTCAGCTAAAAATGATAAACTCCTCTTATCCCCTTCCCTAGTACTTCTAGCACATTACTACCTCCACACATCTGCTTCTTGTGTGAGCCTGCCTGGATAGTCTTCTTACTCTGGCCTCTTCCCTACCAAGCTGATCCTCTGCTTCCCTGAATGCTTACTCCATCCTACAGAGGTATGATCTATGACCTTCTTTAGGTAACAAACCAAGGATACCAGGCAGCGTATGCTCTTTCATTGAGGTTATAAGTTCCTCAACTTTTTGTCCTACACCCCAGCAGGCCGTGCTCAACAGATGTGTGAAAGAGAGGGCACAGATGTGGCAGTGAAGCCATGGATACCTGGGAAGGTCATTAAGTACAATAATATCCCAGAAGGATGTATATTCTCTTCTGTTCCTTATTATCCCGCCTGCTGTACCTTTCACATCCTTAACAATATATGGCACAGCAAAAATCCTATTAGAGCAGGCTACAAGAGGTGTTCAAATTATATCATTGCACTGGAATTTGGGTGTGTCGAAGACAATTCCAAATGAAAGAGCCCCTGGCCAGGACTTTGGTGGTTTCCATTAGAGTGGAATTTGCTTTGTAATTTCATTAATAGGAACAAGATTTGCCTAGTCTGGAGGTTGACCTTGGAGTGAAGTGATAAATACCTGGACCAAAATTGTAACTAGAGTTTATAAAGGCTAAATGTAGCCCCTCTAGTTTGTAATTAGAGTATATGTAATGTAGCTGAAGGTGACCAAAGAACAGGAATTTGGCTCCATGGGATCAGTGATGAAGAACAGTATGGTTATGTGTATGGCCAAAAGCAAGTGACTATTAGATGACGTAGCTTGTGATGCTAAACACTGGCTACATATTTGCATTTTGTGTATAAACATGATGGTCTCTCTTCTGTTACTCTGAGGAATCTTTGATAATTCACATGTGAAATTAAAGGCATCTTATTCATTCAGTTATTTATTATTCTCTGTAAAATGAGTTAGGAATTTGTCCCCATGAATAATGTTAGCCATAATAGTTAATTTACTCCTATTCATTGGCAGTAATAAAAATGTACAAGGGGAAGCAGAAACATTATTATTTCTTGCTTGAAGTGCAATTTCATGTGGTGAGAAAAACATGTTAATATGCTGCAAAGTGCTACAGGAATTTAGTTCTCAAAGGAATGGCAGTATTAAATGTATTCTGACAAGAAGGAGCCTCGGAAGGGAAACATTTATCTTCATAAAGTCATTAAATTTACTGAGCAGCATCACATTCTTCCTGCAATCTGCTCACTCCATTAAAGGCGAAGCTGTGGAACTGGCTCTGTCACGAGAGGCCCCCACATTTCTGAAAAGAGGAAGAATGAGGTTCTTTCCCCTAATAATGCCTTTACCCCAAAACCCAGCATCTCAGTCCCACTTACACACATGGTACTCCACTACCTCTTTGCAAAATAAACAAATGTTGTGCTGATAGGTTTCTTCCTCTCCCCCATCAGATGCCTGTCCATGTGAGTATGATAAGGTGCAAACCTGCCCACTTCACTGTTTCACAGACTCTTAGCTCTGAGGGTGTTTCACATCCTGCTCACCCAGGGCAGGGACAGCACAATGGTATGAGTTGCTTTGTGGAGTATTTCCTCATCAAGGTGTGGTTAAACATATATGATACCAGGAATCACTGTTCATGAAAACTAAAGAAAGGGCTCTTGTTCTTCATAGTTACACACTTCCCTTGTGCTTTTGAATAGGTAGGTATCATTAATGAGCCAAAATTACCAAGAAATGCAAACAGACTTTAGAACCAAAGTCATGCTGTCAACATGGACACATGGTAGGGAATGAAAACAAACTGAATAGTTTTCGATATAACATGATCATACTTCCCAGTCACCTGATAGGTTTCTTTCCTAATACTTTGCAAATAGCTATCATTCTGAGCATGAGGACGAATATCCTATCTGTATTCATGTTATGAGAAACAACTTAATTTCAGGAGAGGATTAGGGTATAGAGAAAAAAATAAATATATTAAATGAAGAGGGGGTGCTGTGGACAGTGATTTAGAAATCCAAGGACAAGTTTATCTAGAGAAGAAAAGGGCTTTCTCTGAACCAAGAGAACAAAGGCCTCCTCTATACCATACCACAAGCTACACCTGGGGGTATCTAAAAACAAACATGGAAGAGTCAAACCATTTCTTTGGTGACATGAAAATCAGATAATCAAAGGGTGCTGAATATAAGCTCAAAGAGAACAGAAACAATATCTTTCTTGGTCACTATTATACATCAGGACCTAACTCATAACAGATGCTCAACTAATATTTGTTAAGGAAATGTTGAAGTGTAGATATGAAGTGTCCCCCAAAGCTCACATGTGAGACAATGCAAGAAGGTTTAGAGGAGAAATGATTGGGTTCTGAGAGCCTTAACCCAATCAGGGAATTAATCACCTGATGGGATTAACTGAGTGTTAGCTGAAGACAGTGTGACTGGAGGAGGTGGGGCATTGGGGACATGGTTTTGGGGGATATATTTTGTATCTGGTGAGTGGAGGCTCTCTCTACTGCCTGCTCATCATGTGAGCTGCTTACCTCTACCGCACTCTTTCACCATGATGTTCAGTCTCACCTTGAGTTAAGAAGAATGGAACTAGCTGTATATAGACTGAGACCTCTGATACTGTAAGCCCCCAAATAAACCTTTCCTCCTCTACAAGTGCTCTTGTTAGGTCTTTTAGAAACAGCAGAGAAAAAGTTGACTAAAACAGTAAAGGAATAGACGGATAGAAAAATTGCCCAGTTTTCTCTGGAGGTTTTCAGGGTCAGATGGAGGCGTTTCCAATCTCATCTTTCAAGATTAGGAGTGATGGTGACCTATCTAAAGGAGACTGAATTTCATTAGAAGGATAAATTCTGAAATTGTGACTAGGTGAAGAGAATCTGCAGTGACTGATTCCCAAACTTCTGATTCTCTGCTCTGAGAAAAGACTAATATTTGTTTAATGTCTATCATGTGTTAATTATTTGACCTGTTCTCACTGAACCCTTAGAACAGCCCACCATACAAATGAGGATTCTCAGAAAGGTGAAATAATTTGCCTAAGAGCACACAGTTAGTAACTGGTAGAATAGTACCTACATGTCATCCATTCATTTGACAACTATCCAGTATGTAACTTCAACATGTCAGACCTTGTACTCATTGCTGAGTTTACCACAATGAACAAGACAGAAAATGTTGCCTCCCTGGAGCCAATGGTCTAGAGTTAAATAGTGTCATTAAACAATTAGTAATTCAATTAATCATATGGCTACACTGGTGATAAGTGCTACAAAGAAGAATCACACAGTGATATGAGAATAAACAATAGATGGGTCTAACCTTTTCCTGGGAAATGGTCACAGATGTTTCCCTGAAATAATGACATCTCAGTGACACTTTTAAGGATTGGGAAGAAGTAGCTAGACAAAAAGAGCAGAAAAGAAGCTTATTCCATGCAAAAGGAACATGTACAAACAAAGTTCCAGAGGCAGAAAGGAACACACACCTTGTAAGAAACCAAAAGGTAGCCTGTCCAAGAAGGGTGAAGAAAGGTGGAGATGAGAAAAAGACACAAAAGAGGTGGAATCTATGAGTCTGGGTGATTGATTGGCTATAGGGAGAAACAGGTGTCAAGAATGACTCTTGTGTTCTAGATTGGGCAACTGAATGAATGGGAGTTCTCTCCACTGAGACAGGGTTTGCAGGGAGAAGAATATTTTGCCTAGATGACATTTATTTTCTTTATATGCCAGCAGGAAAATCATTTTGACCTAACCACTGAGAAGATCCTACCCTTGACCTGGTGGTTTGCACCAGCTGAGAGGCAAAATGCATTTTTATTCAGGAAGGCATCTGAACTGGTCAATAGAATCCCAAATGGAACTCTATGAGAAGACTAGTTCCCATCTAGGTTACAGACCAAGAGACTTTTCTTTAAAAATGATGCTAATTGGGTTGATGAAGCATCCCTGTCACCACCAATAAGCAACCCAACTCAGTTCAGCATCTACACAGTTTTGCCATCAGGTTTCTCAATCTTTGCCACCAAAGCTTAGTTAATAGAATATTCAGAACAAGACACCAGTAATGGGCTCAAATTTTTGTCTAAGTCACACACAGTCTGTTCAACAATTTATTTAAAGAACCTTGAAAGATTCAAGCAAATAGAGGCAGTTTAGAACGTCTACCCTCTGTAACTGAGGGTAGACTCCAGCTCATCTGGAGGCCCACAGAGAAGGAAGAAGTTTCAAAAACTGTGCTGTGCAGAGCTCAATGTTTAACAGTCCAATGACTCTACAAGACATCTCTCAAGAGAGAACAAGTTGAGCAGTCTTCGTCTGAATGGAATGTTATCAGGATGGACCTTCAAAGTGGTACTTGTTCCCATAAAGCAAGATTGTTTGCTTTTAGCACTATTTTATTCAGCATTTTTCAATGAGTCAAGAACAGAACCTGACCTGACACTAAGAACAGATGTTTTAAAAGCACATAAAATTCTTACATACACAGCACGTCTAAATAAAGGCATTCATTCATTCAAAAATATTTTAAATAAAAATGAAAAATTAAGTGTTCAAAAAGTCACTCACCTTGTCTGAACAACATGGCCATTACTCTACCTCACAACTTCCTGAACACTACTCTATGCTAGGCTGTGTCCTCCAGCTCTCATTTTCTACTTCTGGAACCTCCATTGGACAACCTTGTGGACACTCTTCTTTGGGTTTCTGGATTTGGTTTCTTAAATTTGAATGCTTTCATGAGCTCAGAGTTCCTTCACAATTTCAAAAGCAAGATTATCCTATGACCCTCAACCTTATATAATCTCCTTCCTTCCCCTTGAGTGTGGGTGGGACCTGTGACTTGCTTCTATATAATAGATTTGGCATTAGTGATAAGATGTCATTTCCATGATTATCTTGTTTTACAAGACTCCATCTAAGCAGAGTGGAAGAAGAGAGTCTTCCTGATGGCTTGATGAAGTTAAACATCCATGTTGAAGAAACCAATGTGACAAGGAATATCAGGTGGCCTCTGACCCACAGCCAGCAAAAAGGCAAGGCTCTCTGTCACACAATCACAAAGAAATGCTCTTTCCAGCAACCTGAATGATCTCAGATGTGGAGTCTTCCCCATTTGAGCCTCCAGAAATTTTAGCCCTGGACAACACCATGATTTCAGTCTGATTTCAGACTGTGATCAGAAGGTTCAGCTAAGCCATGCCCTGACTCCCTACCCACAGAAACTGTGAAATAATGTGTATGTCATTCTAAGCTTCCATGTTTGAGGTATTTTTTGTAGTAATAGAATTAAGAGCTTATGGAAAGCAAGAAGTCCAGAATTGAACAGTTCAAGCAGATTTAGGCTGTATAAGAGAAAGGAGAGGAAAGATAAATGGTGAATAGAATGATGAGGAAAGATAGAGATGAAAAAATCTCAAACATCAGAGCATACCAATCACTTCAGTCTGCCATCCCAAGAGCTCCCTGTCCTCAACCCTGCTTACTAGCTTTAGTTCAAATATGAACACATTGTATTCTCTATTCCATACATTCAAACCAGAAATCCTGAACACCTTTTTTATATCAGGCCCTTCTTAGATTCTGAGGAGAGGCGACATGAGAAAGTCAAGATCAGAGTTCCCTAGGAATTCTGGAAGGAAACTGATTTACCCAGGATGCTTGTTCAAAATGTAATCTCCTTGGCACCACCCAAAGAGATTCCCAGTAGTTTGGGGCAGGGCACAGACATTTATACTGTAAACAAATATCCCAGGTGATCCTTATGCAAGTAGCACAAGGATCATACTTTAATACTAAACAGTGACTTGCAGGACCACTGGTAGGTTTTCAACAGAAGAATGACAAGATGTGGCTTACAGTTTAAGAGGATCACCTTGACTGCTGCATGGAAAATGGACTGATGAGGAGCAGAGTAGGATCAGGAGACCAAGCACTATGGCTATGATAAGAGAGATGTTGGATAACCAGGATAGGTGCATTATGGTAGATGAGTAATAGTAATAGGTGGATACAGGTCGTATTTGGAGGAAGAGTCAACTAATTTTGCTGTTGAGTTGAACTTGGAGTGAGAGAGGGATGGATGATGTTATTTTTATGATGATGATTAATGTCACAAGCCTGTTATAACTGTGGTCATCCCAAGGATCAGGTAGATAGAAAATCAATTTTAACCATCAAAATAATTTAAGTAACCAGTTGTAATATATTGATTTCCTTAAGTCAATAGGTGTGTCCATTATCCCTATGAACCAATTGTTGAAATATCATTCCTCAGACTAAATAGCAAAAGTACTTGCTTGTTTATGTGGTATGTCACTTCTTTCTACTTTATTTGACTTGTTTCAAACTGTTCATAAAATGTTTCAAGGAGAGATCATAAAATGCCAAAGACTGTAAAACTGGATAAAGATTCTCTTTTCTATGCAGGTCAGGAAACAAGTATAGAAGAGTTAAGTAGATATGTGATTGCCACAGACAAGTTTCCTACATGGGGCAGATTAGTATGGGAAAAGAGAACTTTTGTTGTGTGTGTGTATTTGTATTTTTATATCCCCTAATCTTTACAATGACCCCATGAGGTACAGACCATATTCATCCTCATTCCACAGCAGTATTTGATAAAGCGGACAAAATGTAAAACATTAGTAGAAGGATAACTCTTTGACCTCATTTTTTCCATCCAAATGCATTCCAATGAATTAAAGAGTTAATTACTAGAAATAAAGCTATTAAACAGTACAACAAAATACAGATAATTATTATCAAATCATGGAGTAGGGAACGATTTTCCTAAACATGAGACATATTGAAAAAGCATGAAAGAAAATCACTGATAAATTTGACTATGGTTTGCACTTAAAATCACTGTATATATAAAAATATCATATGAAAAAAATTAAGAAGCAAATGAAAGAAGGGGAACTAACCACTTCACAGTGAAGCATCAGAAGCTTCAAGAGGCTTTTACAAGCCAGGTGCAGTGGTGCACACCTATAATCCCAGGGACTCGGGAGGCTGAAGCAGGAGGATCACAAATTCAAAGCCAGCCTCAGCGATTTAGGGAAGCCCTAAGCAACTCAGTGAAACCCTGTCTCTAAATACCATATTTAAAAAGAAGGGGGCTAGGGGTGTTTCTCAGTGGTTAAGCATTTGTGGGTTCAATCCCCAGGACCAAAAAAAAAAAGAAAGAAGGAAAGAAAAAAGAGGTCTTGCTGCCTAGTAGCTATATGAATTGAAGCAAGTTATTTAACATCTCTGTCCCTATTATCCCACTTACAAAATGAAAATCAAAACAAAGAGTTGTGAAGTTGGGGTGGGGATTCTAAACTATCAAAAATTTTTTAAAAAACACACAAATTTCAATCATTAATGACAGTGAAAAGAAAAAAATGCCTAACTATTCTCTCTATAAAAATATTATGATATTGCCATCTGCAGAATTGATTAAAGAACACATTAGGAAGTTAATTAGAATATTGTGTTATTTTTCTGGATTTTATGCTGTCTGTACCATGTGTCAGCTTTCCAGATTTGTGATTTCTGTAATTTATTTTTGCTTTCTAAATAAATATTGATTTTTAGTCCTAATTTTGAATTTGTAATTTTGTGTTTCTTTTCTCTAAGAGGCTCACACAAATTTTTCTAAGTTTCAAGTCCCATTAACTTAGATCTGCTTCTGCTACAAAATGAAGGTTTGTAGAGATTTGTAGGTATGTTCATGATTTGTGTAAGTAGGTCATAATCATTTTAATTAAAAATGGATTATGTGGTAAACTCCTGCCTTGTCTCAGCTGCCCATACCTGCTTCATGGTCCAACCAAGCAAAGTCAGCAGCATAGAAACTCAGAGCTGGGAAGCCAGCACCAAGGAGGAAGCACCCCAAATCTCCTGGGGAACAACAATGTCCTCCCAGAGCACTGTTTTCCAGTTGCACACAGGAAGAGTTTCAACCCTCTATTCCCTCTTGCTTGTGGATTCAAAGCAAAAATATTGAGTGCACAGGCCACAGATCACTCTGGGACAAAACCAGGCAGAAGGATCCAGCATAGAGAGCCCAGCTGATAGGACAGGAAGAGTACAATGGACCTCGAAGTGGGCCTACAATGCTGGCATTGTACCAAGGACAGGCTCTGCACTACCCCTAACTACTCATGCCCCAGACATCTCACCCAGCACCACCCTAGAGAGGAAAGATTCAATGGAACCCCTCGTGATAATAGCATAAACTTTGGAGGCAGACAGTCCTGAGTCTCAGCTCCACCATTCTAACTGTGTGACCTAGGACAAATTATTTAAACTCTGTACCTGAATTTTGTCGTCTAAACATTGGAGTTGATAATACCCACCTTGTGGTGTTCCTACAAGAATTTATTAAATTAATACTACCTGAAACTAACATTTATAGTATATACTCTGTTCTAAGCATGACACAAAGTACTCACTTAATAACTGGTCTCTTAATCCTCAGAACAACTTTATTAGGTATTTTTAAGCATTTTCCCCATTTTACAAATGGGGAAACTCATGCACAGAGAGGTTGGGGAATTTTCCCAAGAATGAACAGTTTCTTGGTAGCCAAGTGAGAATTTGGTATGCAGGAAATACAAGCTGAAAACTGCAGAAATAACTAATTTATCTACAACCTTTCATTATTAACTATCGGCCTTCAATTTCAGATAAGCATAGAGAGGTAAATAATAGCTACAAAACAAAATAGAATGCCATCAACTTTGATGGTGCAAAATTCAACCCCTCCAATGGAGAAATATCTGACAATACTTAGCAAAAATATGTGTGTTTTGACCTAACAGTATTAAATATAGTAATTGATCTCACAGATACAATGACCAAAATATGGAAATACATATGTACGAATCTATTTATTATAGAACAATTTGTAAAAGCAAAAGTCTGGAAACAGCAAAAAGTTTATCAATAGGAGATTGGTTGTGTGGATCCACACACTAAGATATAGTGCATCCATTAAACAAAAACCAAAGAGCTCAATGAATAAAAATAGCAGAAGAAAACCTTTAGAGTTGATGAATAACATTACCATTTTGGTTGTGGTGATGATCTCACTGGTTGTACACTTATCTTCAGACTCATCAAGTTATATATATATATATATATATATATATATATATATATATAAAATATGTACAGTTTTAAAAACCAATGGAGGCTGGATGCGATGGTGCATGCTTGTAATCCAAGGGACTCATGAGGGTGAGGCAGGAGGATCACAAGTTCAAGACCAGCCTCAGCAACTTAGCAAGGTCCTGTCTCTAAATAAAAAATAAAAAGAGATGGGGATGTGGCTCAATGGTTAAGCATCTCTGGGTTTAATATCCAGTATCGAATAAATAAATAAATAAAAACTTGAAAATTAAATAAAAAATGAAGATCGCAATATACTACTATAGAGTAATTAGCAGGTTATATTGTTAAGTTAAAAAACAAGATGTAGAAAATTCTATCATTTATACAAGAAAGGAAGAATACAAAGTTATATATAAATATACTTAAACATTTAAAAATAGAAGGATGAACTTTAAATTATCTTCCAATGGTTCCTTCTAAGGTGGGGTGGAAAGAGGATGGAGGGGACAGACATAGAAGCCAGATATATTAGGCTTATAGATTGACTTTAGAACCATGTAAACATATGACATAATCATAAAACAACACTGTAAAATAGCAATTCTGAAAAATTGAAAGCAATATGAAATTAATGAGTCTAATTGTGTATGTAGTAGGTGGCAGGGAGAACTAATTTCACATGACTTCCAAGCACAGTAATTTGATAATACATCCCCAGAGAGATTTATTTTAAGGGCAAAAGGCTATAAAAATTGTAAATTATGTACAATAATCTCATTGGTGGTAGTAACATTAGTACTGTCATACTACTAAAACAATTTTTTGAGATAAAAAACTGTAATATTTTAATTCTAACATAACCTGTGGCTTTAAAACTATGATTTGTAGTGTGGGAGTAGGGAGTTGTGGAAATAAGATAGAAGTTACATAAACACCCTATAGTCCTGAAGTGGAATTGGTATGGATGTATGATATAATCTTAAAAAATACATTTCCTAGCTTTTCCAGTGTGAAACTCTAGAAACGGCTATTGATTCAGCAAATGTAGAAATGATCTTGAAATACCATTTCTCACTAAAAGAAAGGAGGATTTCACGTGCGAGGTATACTGGCACACGCCTGCAATTCCATCAACTTGGGAGGCTGAGGCAGGAGTGTCATGAGTTAGTTTGAAGCTATCCTCAGCAACTTCGTGAGGCCCTAAGCAACTTGGCAAGACCCTGTCTCAAAATAAAACATAAAAAGGAGTGAAAGTGTTGCTTAGTGGTAAAATACCCCTGGGTTCAATCCCCGTTATGAAGGAAGGAAGGAAGGAAGGAAGGAAGGAAGGAAGGAAGGAAGGAAGGAAGGAAGGAAGGAAGGAAGGAAGGAAGGAAGGGAAGGAGGGAGGGAGGGAAGGGGAAGGGAAAGAGGGAGGGAGGGAGGGAAGAAGGAGAGAGAGAGAGAGAGAGAGAGCGAGAGAGAGAGAGAGAGAGAGAGCGAGAAAATGAAGAATTTCTTGGAGTAATGGTTGATTACAGATCTGGGGCAGGAAATGTACAGGATGAGCTTGGAACATGTCATCCAAGGAAACTATCAATGACTACTGGGGCATGGCAAAATGACTCATTAGCCAACTTATTGACCAAACATGGAACAATTTAGGTTCAAAAAATGACTGCAATGGGTTGAACACCATCAAATATGTTTCAATATATGAGTTTTTCATTAAAAGTCTTACTGGTCCATTTTTCATGAAGATAGGGAACAAACTTAATTTTTTTAAATTTGTAATTAAGGGGAAAGAATCCATTATTTTTCTGTATTTTCTATATGGACTATAATACTGGGAAATCTAATCACATATGAGGGAAATTCTCTTTATAAAATATGCTAGCCAATAAATGAAGATGTAATTAGAATTGGAATATTGCCATTTTGCAATCACTAGTGAAATAGTGGATCTTGGCCTTGAGAAATGATTGCTGTTAAAACAAGACCTAGACATGATGTGCCTCTGAAAGAGGTAACCAACAACACCTATATGACGTATTATTCTTGCCAGTCTCTAAATCAGATCCGAATAAGATAAAGACTAAAGATCTAACTACTAATTCATAAGAAATATAAAGAACAGAGGAACATTCTAACATACACTTTAGGGTTTTAATTACCATTATCCCAATTATGATTATGAGATTTATTTGTTTGTTTATTTATTTATTTCTCTCCCTCCCTTCCTTCCTTCCTTCTTTCTTTCTTTATTGGAGATCAAACCCAGAGGTACTTGACTACTGAGCTACACCTCTGGCCCTTAAATTTTATTGAGACAGGGTCTTGTTAAAATGCCTAGGCTGACCTTGAACTTGCCATCCTTTTGCCTCAGCCTCCCAAGTTGCTTTGTGAGTGTACCTCTCACAGTCACACAGCACCAAATATTTTCAATGGCAAACTCCGTCAGGAACCCCTCTGAGGCCATTGTGACCCTAGAAGAAGTAAGTCAATTAACAAGGCCTTGGATTCCATATGTAATGCACAGTGGCCTTTCTAGGACAGGTGCTTTGTAAGTGTTTTCTTGAGCATCCGCATGGGACAAATTAAAACCCAAATCCTTAGGAAGTGTTTGCAAATTTCCTACACCATTTGGGCACCTGCTCTGGGGCCCCTTGACATCTCAAGTTCAAACAATTCTGCAATCTAAGAAACTGTCATTGTTAGAAAACTCTGCCTCCTGGAACCTCCAACTCTTTGGTTCTCAGATACATGAGAACCCTGCCTGACAGAACTTCAATGTTTTCCCCCGCTCCACTTCCTGTCCTCAATGACCTACAGCTGTTTAGCAGAAGCCCCTTTGCCTAAAATAATGAAGATAGCCTTTTCTAAAAGAGTTTCTCCACTCAGATTAATACAAAACACAACTTAATGCTGCCATGAGTATTAATTATTGCTGCTGTCAGTTGATCTAAATATTTAAATGAATGATTTTATTATTATTCTGTCCTGAGGCTTGAAGCATGAAGCACAGTTGTAGAAATCCAATGTTTTTGCAGCCATACTTCTTCAGCATTTTAATGGTTTGCAGAGAATGTCCCAAAAATGATTATTTGTTATGGCTCACACTGGGAGATGACAGCAGTGGTGGTTGTGGAGATAACCTCAAACTAGATATCTGAAGTCCTGGGTTTAAATTCCACAGAAAAAATGACATAGTAAAGCTTCAATATATAAACATTTGTTTGTCAATTATGCCTCAATAAAACTGGGGAAAATAAATAAATGAATAAAGGATGAAATGCAGAGATGAACAAAGGGAGAGAATTTATGTAACAAAAATAATGGATAAAAAGTAAAAATACCAGCTGAGTAAAATAACAAAAAAATAAGTAGATTCCAGCCTGATCAAAAAAGTCATGTTGACAATGAAGTTTTATTCAGTCATAAGGAAAACGAAATTATGTCATTTTCAGGAAAATGGATGGAACTTGAGAATATTATGTTAAGCAAAATAAACCAAACTCAGAAGGTCAAGGGTCATGTATTTTCTCTCATATGTGTAAGCTAGAGATTAAGAAAGAAAAAAGTTAGTGAAGAATCTCATAAAAATCAAAGGGAGATCAGTAGAGGAAAGGGGCCATGAGGTGGGAGGAAGGGAGGGGGGAACGCTAGAGAGTGATACTGACCAAATTATATTTTTATATTGGGTGTATGTAAATACATAACAACAAATCACACCATCATGTACTATTATAATCCACCAATAAAAATGTAGAAAGGGAAAAAAAAGTTTTGCTGATAATTCAACTGAATAACATGTGAAGACATCTTCTAAACTGTAAAGTGCAAGGCACATATAAAAAATGTATACTCCCTTAAACAAGTGGAAAAATACATAATGTGAAAAGTCAAATTACTAGTTATTTAATTTGTAAACACAGGATGAGCTTCCACCATCTACCTAGAGGGAACTCTCCTCTCCTTAGTCTGCTTGTATCAACTGTGTCTGTGAGCAACACACAGGAGCCACCCCTTACCCACAGTGCCCAGCACAGAGGACACACATTTGATGTGCAGGAATGTGCTGCATGGTCCTTTCTCCCATCCAAAATATATTAAGCCTCCAGTTTCAGGCTATCTGATTGCTGCTGTATGCCCTCATCCAGAGAAATTGCATGATTCAGAGCATGGCCTCCTTTTAGCTGGCCTCTCCTTGAACCCATGAGCATCAGCAGCAGCATATGACAGCAGGCTCTGCCAACTTGCATGGTGCCTGGGAATTACCCACATTTCAAATCTACTTGGCTTTATAAATTTGAAATCCCTATTCCTTTTATTAGAATTTGGCCTTGGTATAGATCATAGATACATAGTTTCTAATTTTTAGAGAGATTGGTTATTACTGTATAAATTCTGCTACTTTCTAAAGTACTTACTCTTCTTAGTTTTATCTAGGACTGGGAAGGTGTCTAGGCAGCAAGAGCTATATGTGAATCAGAGTCAGAGTCATTGGCAGATCAGACTACAGGCAAAATTAGACTGGACTCAGTTTGGGAAAACAACTGGTCCAGAAAGTGTTCATCAAAAGTGACAAAGATCAGGTAGAGGCTACGTGTTATGGTTTGGACATGAAGTATCCCCCAAAAGCACACGTTAGACAGTGCAAGAAAGTTTGAGGTGAAATGATTGGTTTATGAGTGTATTAATCCCCTGATATGGGTTAACTGAGTGGTAACTGAAGGCAGGCAGGATGTGGCTGGAGGAGGTGGATCCTTTGGGGTATGCCCTTGAGGTTTATATTTCGTCCCTGGAGAGTGGAGCTGTTTCTCTCTACTTCCTGGAACCATGTCCTGAGCCACATTCCTTCCCTATACCCTTCCACCAAAATGTCCTGTCTCACCTCCAGCCATGAGGAATGGAGTTGGCCATCTATGGACTGAGACATCTGAAACTATGAGCCACAAATAAACTTTTCCTCCCTAATTGCTGCTGTAAAATCTTTTGGTCACAACAGTGAAAAAAACTAAAGCATCAAGGGTAGAGAGGAACAGACATAAGCTTTCAGAAGTCATGGTCAGCTTCTCATAAAACAGCTGCTTACACTGAGGCTGTATTTTGATCGCTGCCTCCGAGCCTCACTGCTGAATCTTTCACTGCCCCCACTAACATTTTTAGGGCTAGTGTTGGACTACTTAAGCCCAAAGAAGAAAACAAAAGAGCCAAGATATATCTATGAATGGAATACAAAGGAATCAGGATCCATGCCATTTATATTGAAGCAGAGTTCAAGGCAATAGTATTAAGTATAACAGAAAGAGATTTGTTCAAATATAAGATACTGTCCAATAAAATGTAACAATAGTTATGAACCTTAACACATAAAAACAATGCACTTATTGCTATCACTCAGTGTTATGATAAAATTAGTCAAGAAAAGTCTAGAAAGGGAGGCAATCTGTGAGTTTCTGGTGGAACAGGACTGCTGTGAGGCTGCCCTCCTGCTCACCACATCCTCAGTCATCCAAGCCTCCTAGGGCTGGCCTGAAGGCCCAAGCAAAGCCACTCTCTAGTCTGCCTTTTGCACAGGTAAGGCCCATAATTGCCCAAAACACCCCCCTAGGAGATCCAACAGAGATTGAACTCCTCTTCCTGCTGGCCAGTCCTGAAGCCTGCATCGTATTTGCATACTGATTAACATTGCTTAGGAGTAATGCTTGATGACAGTCCTTGTCAATGTGCAGGATGTCCCTTGCTAGGTAGAAATAATTCAATGTGTAGCAGAACTTCAATCTTCCAGCCAGCTCCATATGCTTTCTCCCTGAAGTGACAGCTGGAGGAGGAACTGAATTCTGGTAGGAGCTTGCTGAAACCACAGAGGATTCTCAGGCCCAAGAGCCAATGGGCCAAGTCCCTTTTGTGTGTGTAGTGCTTTCCAGTTTCTAAGGTATTTTCACAGTCATTGTCATATTTAGTTCCCCAAATAGTCCTGTGAGGTAGGCAGGAATAAACCCATTTTACAGAGCAGGAGATGGTAGGCTCAGAATAGTGTGTCTGAGAGAGAGTACATGCATAGTGTATTTTTCAAATTTGTTCTAATTAGTAATACATTACAGTAGAATGTATTTTGACACATCATACATAAGTGGAGTATAACTTTTCATTCTTCTGCTTGTATATGATGTAGGGTTACACTGGTCATGTAATCATATATGCACATGAGGCAATAATGGTGCTTAGTGGTTTTTAACTCAAATTCAAACAGTTTATCTGGATACTGCAAAACTCACACTCTTTCAAACCCTCCCCGCACACACAGTACCTCTCACTATTTCTTTCTCCTTTACTCCTTCGTTTCATAGTTTAATCTCCTTCTCTGTGGCTCCTGCTCACCTAGGAGTTTTATGGCTGGAGAGTCTAGCCAAGCCTTCAAACCAGAAAGATAAAGATGCTTACAAGGAGTGACCCAGCAGCTTCTGTTTTTAACTGTTTAATTTCAAAGGAAATGGACCTCACTTAACTAAATTTCCTTTTTTTATTTTTTCTAGCTATTAAAGAACTTGCATATCTAATAAATATTTAATAGGAATTCCCCTCCAGCTGAATTCAGGCCCCTCGGCATCTCATTACCATGTCTTAGAATAGTATCCTCATTGTCACTTGCTTAATTATGCTAAGAAAGAGTTGAATTGTGTGGCTGTTGGGATCAGAAAGTGATTAAATTCACTTGGCAAGACTTTGGATATCTCATTATGATCCTCATTTAGCACTTCTAATGGAGTGATTTTTTTCCCCAATACCGACTTGGGAAAGGCTTGCTCAGTGTAGCTGACTATTTCCCTAAGCCTTGCACAACTTTGCACTGTGCCAGAAAAGATCAGAAGTTACTTCACACCTCATTTGTACCCCTAGGAACACCAGCCACCCAAGGAGCAATAAGAAAAAGCCCCAGTGAAGGCAGGGAACTTGGACTTTCAGATACTCTTAAGAGTAGGCAGTCTAGTCCGGACTGATGGTCTAATCCCTTCTACAGAAGCAGCATCCAGGGCTAATACAGACCCTGTTTGGATTCCTGCAGTGTCAGGAAGTCCTGATACGGCACCACTCCCCAGGGTGGTCAGCCAGGTACTATGTGGTGGGTTCATTACATTAGACTGCTCCATCATAGAAATGGAAGTGTTTTGTCCTTACTGGAATAGACATTCTGGATATATATTTACCTTCCCTATACACAATACATCTGGCAAAACTACCCTCCTGAACTGATTACCCTTCATGATATTCCACACAGCATTGCTTCTGACCAAGAAACTCACTTCACTGCAGCAGAAGTTTAACAGTGGACCCTTACTCCTAGGATTAGAAAGTTTTACGATCATCCCAACCATTCTGAAGCACCATCAATAGAAAGTGGAACGCCCTTTTGAAGACTCATTTACCATGACAGCTAAGTGGCATTACCTTGCCAGGTTGAGGCAATATGCTCCAGAAATCAGTACATGCTCTGAATTAGTGCCTAATACAAGTTGCTATTTCTCCCATCACCGTAATTCATGGATTCAAGAATCAAGAGGAAGAAATGAGAGTAACACCATTCCCATTTCTCCTAGTAGCCTACTAGCAAAATTTTTGCTTCTCATCTCTGAGATTTTATGCTCTATTGGCCTGCAGGTCTTGGTTCCAGTGGGAGGAATGCTGCCACCAGGAGACACATGATTCCATTGAACTAGAAGTTAAAACTATCATCAGACCACTTTTTGTTCCTCATGTCTGTGAGTCAACAGGTCAAGAAGGGAGTCACTCTGTTGGCTGGGGTGATTGATCTGGACTACCAAGGAGAACCAGGAAAATGCTCCACAATAAAGGTAATGAGTTGAGTCATCCCAACAAGACCATGACAAGCTGAGGTGCTTGGTGCACACAAAGGGAATAGAGAATGGGCAGTGGAAGAAGGTACTTATAAATACTGCCTCCTACCATAGATCAGTTAGAACAATGAAGACTGTATGTCCTCCTTACTTTGCTATGAATGTGTTTGTGTGTGTGTATATGTATAAGGTATATATATGTGTGTGTGTACACATATACATATATATATCAAACACTTGTTTGCTTTTCTTATTTATCATATAACATATGATTCACCGACTTTATGTAAGTATTTTCAGTAATGTTAATTTTACACCATAGTATTTACATTAAAGATTATCACTCAAGTTCTTTACCTCCTTTTCAGTTATGCACAGGATAGCTGTATCATGTTAATGTAAACTACAACTTTGTTATGGTTTTATTTGGAGATTAAGTATGGTTTAAGGAGATGCATATGGGTGCTGAGTTGATAATGAATGGATTAGTGATGGTTAATTGTGTGTCAACTTCACTGAGATAAGGGATGCTCAGATAGCTGGTAAACCATTTCTGAGTGTGTCTATGAGGGTGTTTCTGGAAGAGATTAGCATTTGAATTGATGATCAAACTAAAGCAGATGGCCTTCCCTAATGTGGTTGGGCATGCAGTCTCCAATCCAACCAGGGCCTAAGTAGAATGAACAGGCAGAGGATGGAGAAATTTCCTCTCCACTTGAGCTGGATCATTCACCTTCTCTTGCCCTCAAATATTAGCACTCTTGGTTCTTGGGGTTTGGACTGGACTGGACTGGGACTTAACACCTTCAACTCCCGTGGTTCTCATGCTCTGGAATTTGTACAACAAAACCATTTGCTTTTATAGGACTCCAACTTGCAGACAACAGATCATGGAAGTTCTCAGTCCCCATAATCACATAAGCAAGTCCCTCATTTTATATATGCAAAGATATGTATATATAACTTATAAAGAGATAAATATTTTATATATAAAATATTTTTCATATGATTTATACATATCTTATATATATCTTTATATATATGTGTATATTTATGTAATATATATAATATATATAGATATACCTTATTGGTTTTGTTTCACTGTAGAACCCTGACTAATACAATATTTGTAACTGCAATATGGTGAGAACATAGTGCAAAAAATAATAGGGAAGGAATTTACTTGGCGAAGAACTAATATATCACTTATGATGTGCCAGACACTATCTCAGACCCTTGATATATATTAACTCATTTAATCTTCATCAAAATTCTTTGAGTTAGATGCTACTGCTATTCTCTTATTATAGAAGAGAAAAACTAAGTCACAAAGAGGTTAAGTAACTTGTCACAGATTACAGTTTGTGAGCAGCAGAGCTGGGATTTGAACCCAGTAAATATACCTCCAGAATCAGGGCTTGTCACCACAATGCTATGCCAAGGAGCAGAGGCTGTTTTTATTCTCCCTTAGTTACACGTCAATATAGACTTGGTTCCACGTTAAGTACTCTTTCTCCTACAAGGCACTGCCTCTCCTATACCTGAGTGCTTACTGAAGGTGCATACACCTGGAAGAACCTGGAAATCTTCAAGGCCTTGCTCAGACCAAAGATCAGTACTTCTCCAAAGGAGTGTTTGATGTTCCTGTGAAGTTTCACAGGAGACCTGCTTCTGAGGTCCACGGCATTAATCTTATTCACAGTCATGTCATTTATCATGATTCTTTAATCAATAGCAACTTCAGCAACTGAAACTCTGGGCTGGCATTCATGGAGGTGACATTTGGCCAGGGCCAGCTTCCTTTCAGGATGGTGCTGCAACTCCCCTATCATGGAGCAGATCCAAGACTCCTGCAGTTTCTGAGACCCAAGTCTTTTCCTCTGCAGAAAGTGAGGCTATGGTTCAAAGCTGTCACTTGACTTTCATATAACAAATGTCCGTCTTGGGAGATTAATGGGCTTCATTTCTTTTTCCTTCATTTTATGTGACCTACTTGGCTTGCAGGTAGTTTTAATAGTAAGTAAAGGAGATGGAAGTATCTTTTGGAAAGCAATACAGAGCTCTGTGGGTCCTCTGCAGGACATTTTCCAGAGCCTCACTCCTCCTCCATCTCCCCCTTCAGTGAGCAGGTCTATAAAAGGCAGAGTGCCTTCTGTCAAAATCTGCAGACTGGAAGAGACACACCAAGTAACCAGTTCAGAGTACTCCTCCTTCCCCTGACGCCTGGGAACATATTTCATAGCCTTCTCTGAATTCTCATATCTAAATACATACAGGTAATAATACTACTATAAAACTACAATGACATAGTTAAACGAAAATGCCTGATGGTTTTATTCTTGTTTTCTCCTTCACCTCTGGGACAGAGAAGCAGTGTGCAGACACCTCAACAAAGGAACCCTATCTGGAGAACAGATGAGGCAACATTTTCTACAGCTTGAATCTTGGTCCTAGGTTCTGTTTTTCAGGACACATGATATTAATCGGCAACATCTTAATCACTAAGGTCATCTTTGTAAGATCAATCTTGCAAGAAGAGGCAAGCCAGCAACATAAAAAAACACTCCCATGTCAAGTCCCTCCCAGTCTAAAAAGAATTCACAAATTATCAGAAATTCTTCTTTATGATGAATACCAGGGGGGAAGAAATGATTACAAACAGAACAGCTGAAAGAAGATGGTTAATAGTTGATTAAAATTTGAAGTTAGCCTCCATCAAATACTCCTTAAGAAGCATCAGTATAGGTTCCTTTATGACATTCAATCAAATAAATAAGGGTTGGAAGAAAATCAATTTTCATGAAGCTACTCCAAAGCAAAGGCACAGGGCTAGGTGATATCATGTGTGCTACTACATGTAAGCTGCTTGACATGCTCCTGAGAAGTTTCTGTTATTACCATTCACTTGACAGATGAGGAAACCAAGGCTCACAGGGTAAGTAGTTTACTAAGGGTCAAATGAATAGGAAGGGCCAGAGCTGAGGTTCAAACATCATGATGTTTCACTTTTCCTCAGGAAACCATAAGGAGGCACTATAAGAAATGTAGCTCACCTTTTGACTTGGAAGACACCTGGGCTTTCCTTTACCACATACTGTCTTTCCATATAAACCCTGCACTTAATGAGGAAGACAATGATTTCTAGTGCGGGGGCACCTGGCTCTCCTTGCAGTGCTTGACAAAGTTCCACTCAAGGATGATTGCAGAGACTCATCCTAAAAGGATTGTAGCCAGATGTATGCCTCCTAGCTTGGATGTTATTCTGTGGAGTTTTCCTAATAATATATTACTCACTTCAGTCTGGGGATCTTGCTAGAGGTGATGGGAATAATTCTACAAATTTCCAGAAAAACATCATGGAGACAAAACACATGTTGAAACCCTGTGATGTTAACCTCACTACAGGAGAATGTTTTTATTGTGTTAACAATCAAACACTGCATTTACTGGCATAGCCAGAACCTGTTGGGGTACAGAAATTTATATATAACAATGTTTCCCCAAGTTCTAAGCACAAAGCACCTCCCACAGTAGCTACTAGATATGGACTAGCTTATTTTATCAATGGCAAGCCCTGGTACCCCCCTAAAGGCAAGCCCTTAGAGAAGGTAGATATAGATCTCCCCCTGTCTCCTACAGGGTGGTTTAATCCAGATGATGGTTTTGTTTATGTGTGGTGGTAAGGTAAAAGAATAAGGTTTCACAACATTCCTTCCTTCCTACAAAGAATAGGTCACCCCTATAATAAACATTGTTACATAATAACCATTGGGACCGCTGCCCTACTGTAACCCTTCACTCAGCAATTTAGATATTAACCAGAAGGACCTAGTAGAGATGGTCACATGACATTATTTGTCTATCACTTTACTGCAAAAATAATAAAAATAGTCTTAGGTCATATAGAGTTTAGATATTAAGGAAATAAACATTGTATTAGCTCATTGATGTAGTTAGATATGCTTAAAATAATTGTGATTAAGGATAATCTGTAAGGTTACTGTTTTCTCATAATCTTTCAGTAAAAACAATTTCTGCCTATGCTTTGGAAACTTCTTTGATTTTATTAATCATAAGCCTGTCATCATAGCCTGAAGAAAAATGTATATAAACCCAGCCTTCCCCAGAATAAAGTGGGATTGATTGCACCAGAACTAGAGTCTGTGTCTTTCATTCTCCATCCATCGCCGACACTGTCTCCCCGCACCCCGTTTACCAGTGTGGAACCCATGAACTCCTGCTAGGGCTGGACCCCAGCATTCTAGAATCCTCTAAACCTTGACTCAGTTGTTATTCTGTATAGATATCCTTTGATTTTCAGTTAATTAGTCTTGATTCATTCTTTTGGTATTTTTTAGAAGCCACAGAATAGATCCTTGCCCACCTCCTTTACTCAGGAATCTTTTATTGCAAGTAACAGAAACCAAACCAAAGCTAGCCTAAGTTTCTCAAAGAAGACAGACTCCTAAAGTAATATTTTAGATAACAAAAAATTCAAGCGAAGTTTGGAAATCCAACCTGAGAAGAGCAAGAATCCACAGAAAAAGTGGTAACCAGACATTTAAATACCATCAGCTAGTTAACCAATGAGCACATACACATGTGAATTGTGTGTGTGCACACACAGGCTGAAATATTAAAATGTGTAGCTTTAGGCCTGACTATCCTGAGGTCAGCTCAAAACTCCTACAGAAGGGAGTTCACCCAGTCTGATATAGCATCTACACCCTGGAACCAAACAACAGTGGTGAAAGGGCCAGGTCAGAACATGACAACATTAAGGGGGATCATGAAAAGAAAGAAGCTAGGAAAGGAGTATGACATAGAAAATGCTATTGAAGCTCACAGATCAGGTTATTGATTAGCTACCTATAAAAGTGCTTACTTATCATCTGCAATTGAAGAACAGTCATGTACTAAGCATGACCCCAAAGGACTCTTCCTTGACCTGGGACTGAGGGTAGGGCAGGGACAATACAAGACTCTTCCCAAGCCTACTCAATCTGGGGTATACAAGCCCTTAGAGGTGACTCCTTTACAACCACATGTATGGATTACAGCCCAGAAAATCAGTGTGATAGAAAATTCCTATCATACTCTTTACCTTGAACCTCTTCTCTCAAGCAATCTTCCTAGGGCCTTAACTGGTAATACTACCATAACCAACTCAAAGGTCATTAAGGAAATTCTCTTATTGGAAGAATTTGCCACAAAATGATTAGTATAAGCACTACCCATGAACAATTTCATCTCAGTTCACTTTTCTGTATCCAAAAAAAGACCACCTATTTCACACTATATTTGGCCTCCATTTCTTGTTATGACCAAGAAAAAAAAAAACTGGTGATCATGGTTGTCTTGCCAACAATCAAGTTCACAGACTGATTTCATATTCATTGTCATCTCACCTCAGGTCCCTAGAAGATGCTTCTATTCCATTTATCATTGTCAGTTGTTGCACACCAGTGGCCCACTGATTTTCTCTATTGTACACTGGTTGGTTCTAGTTTGCCCGTGTTGTATGACATGCAAAGTAATTTTTAGAATCTGAATTATTTACCAACATCTAGAACTTAGATTTATACATTAATGTGTAAGTTTCCAGCTTCTTATGAAGACTTGAGAGACTGGCCACACTTAGCTTACAGTAAATACCTCTTGTGGACACTCAGCCACGGCTGACTATGGTTGCCACTTTTAAGGGACATGTATTCTTCAGGTCACTCTCTATTCTCTTAAATCCGCTCCCCTCACTATCTTTACTCATTACCTATAGAATTGAATTTGGTACCCTTGCTTCAGTAGTTTTTCATTTCCAATGTTTGTAACAATGTGGATGTTTTTGTTTTCCATCTTATATCATTCTTTCTGTAGCCAAATATGTGTGTTATACATTATCATTTTTAAAAAAGATATTAACACAGAACATTTGATGGCTTCACAAAACCTCAGCACAACATTCCAGATTCTTTATGACCTAAATCCCAACTGTGTTTCCAGACCACAGTTCACCATATCCCACTATGTAAACTCTGCAACAGCCATACCAGGACATTCTTTTATTTCTCAGGCCCACCATTGTGACTTCTGCCTCTGTCACAACTCATGCTTCCTCTACATGGAATGTCTTTGGCCTGACCAGCCAATTCCTATGATCCATGGATAGTTCAGAGATGATGCCACCTGTACTCTATAGTCCTTCTAATCAGGTGTCTACTCAGGGCCACCGGCTAAATCATGTGAAAATTTTTTAAAAATCCCACTTCCTTCAGTTATAAATGTTCTTCCATGAACCAGAAAACTGTCCTAATAAATATGTTTATTTTTTGTATCTGTACTTTGAATGGTTTCTACTTAAATTTATCAACCTTGTATAGTACATGGCCTCCATTGCTGTGCAGGGGCAGAATTAGCTATTCTCCTATGTTCCCACATTAATGTTCCACACTTCTACCATAGAATAGAAAAAACTATAGAACAGCATTCTGCCTCTGTTATCCCTACATATAGGTCATCCGTTCTCAGTGGGTAGGGAATACATCTTGAATGATTTTGTCACTGGAAAAGAGATGTCTCCAGAGAAGGGTCCGAGGAGTTACCAGAAAAGAGGGGAAAATCAACTTAGGACCAGCAGGGTTCTTGGCATACATGACAGAAAAGAATTTCAGTGGGAGCCACACAAGGTATAGACAGAAGTTTATTTAGGAAGGTGGATACACATTTAAGGGAGAATGCAAGCTGTATCAAGAGTGAGAAGCAGCCCTGACTTGGGCTGGGGGACTAATATTTATAGAAGGGCTCTATCAGGGGCTGGACTGGGGGGTGGATCCAGGATGGAGCTGCACAATTTCATGCCAGTTTTCCCTGCACTTGAATATTTCCCTTACTTTACAAGTGCACAGGCCAAGTGTGTGGGCCAAGGATATGGGCCAGGCCCATTTCACTGTTTACAACAGTGTTGTGTGCATCTCAATGGCTTGATTCTGCATTTTAATGGCTTGAGGGTGTTTCCCCTAAGATTCCATATTTCTTTCTTCTTTTCCTAAATCCCTATCTCAATTTCACTATTCTCAGACCACATGGAAGATGGTCCACAATGAGCATTGAATCAGTTTGTCAACTAGTAGATTATTAAGCCTCAGCCACTGAATGGAGTGGAGGGAATATCCAGACCACACAGCCCACAGGTGTAACCAGCAGGGAGTGGAGAGCATATTTGACACCATTTCATGGGCAAAATGGCTCAACAATATTACACTTAGAAATCTATAATTCAATTTTAAAAACAAGAAAATGAAACTAAAATATGTTATTTTGTTTTTAAGTGGATTTTTCTTTATATTTTTCTGACTCCTAACACAATAAAATAGCTTCAACCTGACAGTCATCTCACATAAATGAAAATATGATTTGATAAAAATGACATATTATGAGCTGTAAACCAAGCCAATCTGACATAAAATGGCAGGGAGAGAAGAAGTGTAGAGAAGACAAAGGAAGGAAGGTCAAAGACTGCTACTTCTGGAGGTGTACACAAGCCCATTCCATGGTTTTCATGCTTCTGAGTATGGTTAATGACTGGCCTCTGGGATGAACCGGGAGAATGAGGTCAGACAGATATGTAGGAAAGAGCCAAGGTATGACACAGATACCAGCAAAGTCAAGGTAGCTAGCTTTATTCAATGGAGGCAATGGCAGGTCCAGGGAGAGCTCTATGTGCAGACATCATTGCTGGCTACAGATGGTGTCAGTTGACAGAACCTTTTTCTCTCTGCATCTCAAGTGTTTCAAGCTTCAGAACACATCTCCCTGGCAGGATTGGCAGGATTTCGAAGAATCTAGGGCAGCCAAGGTGATACCTTATCCCTGTAAGGACAGGAATTATGTCAAAACAGCCATGTCTGAAGAAAGGCCCTGATCAACTAGCTTGACTGGAGGCTCAGTCTTGGTGGTCTAGCCCTAGAGAAAAAAAAAATCCATGCTAGAATTGGCTCTTTGTAGAACTTACCTTCCCCAGTGCTGAGGCAGAGGCTTGATCTACTTTTGCTCCAACCCGTGGTCTATTATTTTTTCTTTCTCTGGTTCTCTTGGTTAATCAGTGGAGGAGTCGAGGCACTTCCTCTCACAGCTGTGGCTCCTACCTTTAAACTTCCTCTCACCTACCCTTGGCTGAAAAAGAAGTTCCAACATATTATCCTACGCTGAAAAAACCATGGGCTCCTTAGGGCAGGGTCTATTCCTAAAAACCACTCTTCCTGTAAGAATAGGATCAGGATCCTTCCCTGCCTCAGTCTATCTATAACCAGCACCTCTGGCCATGTCACTTCCCAGCGTAGGAACTTAATATGTAACAGCCTTCATGCTCAGTTCCCTGATATAATTAATCCACACAATCATCACCTTAACTCCATTGGATGGGTCTGATTATTAACCCCATTTCAATTTCACAGCTGAGGCTTAGAGCAGTTAATTAACATACTGAAAGTTGTGTCATTAAATAATTGGTGGATCTATAACTCAAAACCAACACTAAGTTCAAATTTCTGGAGACCAGTACTAGTTCTCCTGATCTTGTTAAAAAGAAAGATTCTAATTCAATACATCTGGAGTGGGCCTGAGATTCTGCATTTCTGACAAGTTCCCAAGAGATACTGATTCTGTCATCCTCAGATCACACTGTGAACTGCATGGCTCTAGAGTTCCCTACTTCACAGAGGATACACCCAACAATATGGTTCTTCTCTCTTAGAAACATGAAGACTTTTAGCATGCAGACCTCCTCTGATCTACCAATCAGGTATATCACAAACCAAAAGCTATGATGAGCAAGAAATGGTCGTGATTCTCCCAACCTTCCTATGAAATAACAGAAAGAAAAAGCTAACAATAGTTAGTTTTAGAACTGTCTCCCCAGACAAAAGAACAGAAGAATTTGGGCCTCTATATCATAAAGAGCTTGGCCCAACACTACATTCCACTGAGACACTAACATTTTACCACCAAAGTACATTTATACAAGTGTGGAAGTCAGTAAATAATCATAAATGTGTCTTCCTCTAATAGGAATTAGAAAATGACAAATGAAGTAAACGAGCACACTGTGAGTGCAAATAATACCCTTCTTAAAAATTATATCTCGAAATGCTAGAGTTCAAACTTCCAAACTAGAAGTTAACACTAGGCCCCAGTCACCTCTCTGTGGATCATTTTCCTTAAAAAACATAAAATAACCTTTCAAATCTTAAGAGGAATTGTAGACAATGAAGACCTCCCATTTCTTGCACAGTCATCATGCAAAGTGCAGACCATAGGTAAGGGCTCCATAATATGAAATCTCATCTTACCCACTGCTTCCATCAGAGGCAAACATGAAAGGGTCTGAGCAGACTTTGATAATTAAGGGTGCTCCATTTCCCCCAAACAATGTTGTTGTGGTAACTTTAAAGGAGGAATCCAACAACCTGCCTGAATCTTTTTGGTTCTGCAGTGTCTGAGTTGACAACCAATAATTAATGAACAACAAACAGTATCTTGCTGTCTATCACAATGACTGGCACTCTTGTCTCTGAGAAGAGAAAGATCTGTGCATGTGGCTGACTTCCTTATCCCTTATCCCCTGATGTGTTGGTCAGATCCCTTTCAGGAAGATTTGGCAAGTGGGGGTTGAGGGTCAAGTAACAGCTCTCTGGAGGTAGGTCCCAGAAGACATCTGCCATCAGGTCAGAAGTACATGGTCCAGAAGTTCAGTAAACAGTTCATTTAAAAAAAATTGGTGCATTATAATTATACATAGTAGTGGGAGTTGTTACATATTCTTATGTGCACACACTATAATGATATAATTTGGTCAGTTTCATTCCCCAGTACTTCATCTTTTCCTCCTCTCCTCTTTCCCCTTGGTTCCCTCCCTCTACTTTACTAGACTACCTTCTATTTTCATGAATTTCCCCTAATTTTTTCCAGTTTTCTCTCTAGTTTCCACATATGAGAGAAAACATGATCCTTGACTTTCTGAGTTTGGCTTATTTCACTTAACATAATATTCTCCAGTTCCATTATTTTCCTGCAAATGACATAATTTCATTATTCTTTATAACTGAATGAACTCCATTGTGTGTGTGTGTGTGTGTGTGTGTGTGTGTGTGTATACAGTTCACCTGTTGACAAACACCACATAGGCTAGCTCCATAATTTGGCTATTATGACTTGTACTACTATAAATGTGTGTGTGTGTGTGTGTGTATGTGTGTGCATCATTATAATATTGCTGACTTTAATTCTTTAAGATAAACACTCCTCATCCTCTCCATCGTCTTCCTCCATAGTGCTCTTTTGGCTAACTTGCCTCAATTCTGCCCACACTGACTGAGCATCTGCCATGTGTAAGGTCACAGGGACTCTGAAGATTAACAAGCCAAGTACTTCAGAGGGACTGTGGTCAATAAGAGCATAGAAAAATAGTACTGGGAACTGTCACTGAGCTATATGTCCTTACTCCTAGCAGTCTTTTTCTATTATCTGCTCTTAAGACATTACCCACCTCATTTCAAGATCTATGAACTTAAATGTGCATTCACATGGTGGTAGTCCTGCTGCATCATCCAGGTAATCAGTGCCCAGAGTATGGAAGCTGATTTTTTTTGTTGTTACTCTTTTCAGGATGGTGAAAGATGAGATAGGCTATTTGCTCAAGTCACTTAGAGGAATCTCTCCAATCATGACTGTAGTACAATCAGGGGTAGAAATAGAGTTAGGGCCTAAGAGGCAGCTGTCTGGATGCTAGGGCTTCTAGGTTCTTGCCTGGTCCTGCCATGGACTTGCTTTGTGACCTTGAGCAAAACTCCTCCCTTCTTTGGGGAAACTAAAGTGTCTATCTGCTGAAAGAAGGGATTGGACACATGATGTTCGTTTCTCACTGCACTCTAAGTCCCCCAGTACACAAACCAGAAATGCCTATGCCTGAATGATCTACCACAGGCCCTTCCATCACTGGCATTTTAGAACTCTGGGGCATTATCCCTTTGGTACTCTGAATCTTTCTTCACAGCTAGTCCATCTAATTACAGAACCTTCACTTGAATAAGGATTTTTAAAAATCAAGCAACAACCATTTGAGTGCTCTTTTAGTTTTTAAATCACTCTGCAGCTTATAGTTGCTTTCTCCCGTCACCCAGGAGACAGAGGCTTGTGCCAGTCATGCTCCCTTCACTGTTGGTACGTGCCTCTGTTCACAGAAACTAGTGAGCTCTATGAGCATAAGGAAAGCATTAGAGACAAAAACCAAGCTCCCCTAATCCCCAGCCCAGACAACACAGCACACAGCCAATTCATACAAGAAAAGAAGGGAGCAGACAGAAGAATATTAACACTGTCAATCTGAAAATGTGGGTTTAAAATTAGTAGAGGGAAAAATATGTCAGTCAGGACTCAGCATCACCAATTGCTTTGCATGTTCATTTCAAACAACAAAACACTTGAAAATTTTCATATCCAAAATGTCCACTGAAAAAAATCAGTGATAAGATCAGACTTGGTTGAGAAAAACACACACACAAAAAAAACACCTCACAGGGAAAAGAGGGACAGTCTGAAAGGGAGAACTTAAATCATAGATTCAAAGGGCGATTACTACAATTATGTTTACTGATTACTGAAGAATTCTAGATTTATTAGAAAATGTGGCAAAAAAATAGTAAAAAGCAAAACAGAAAACCATAGTAAAATCTGTTTCTGATGGAAGAGAACACTAAGCAGGCAGCTTTTGTGAGATTATGTCAATTCTTGAGGCCCCCTCTACCTCTGTTCTCAAAAAAATAACTGGAAGCCAGGATAAAGCTGCAAGAGAGAAACAGCCTCACATGGAAGCCCGCCCCATGCCCCAGTCATGCTGGGAGTGGAAATGAAATGCCTGAGGGAGCCAAGTGATGCAGGAGCAGGGCAGGCAGGAGGCCAGTCGTCATGCTGGGAGCTGTGGGGGCAGCCAGGGAGGCTCTCCTCTTCCTGCTTCCCCTCCCCCAACACTGGGATGAAAGTGTGAGAAGGTAGAGTGTGCCCTTGGAACCTATCCACTTGTCCTTCTCACTAGTCAGAGTATGGGAGGGTTCTGGAAAGGAAATAATGATACTGACCATGAGTATCAGTACCCCCAAAGACTCCAGGAGCTGCCGCTTCATGGCCCCCAACCCTGAAAATGCACATATGCATGTTTCTTATATTAATTATAGAAAAATCTAGACCAGAGACAAGTTTGGGTGGTCCAGTCCCAACTCAATGGTGGACTCTGTTTCTCTCAGGCAAATACTAGCACTTGCCTGGAGCACCCCCATGGAGGGTTACAGCACGTGAAGTCATAGGAACCATCCAGAGAGTTCACAACAAGACTAACCCAAGTTCAGGAGCTATGAGGAACACAATAAAAACCCTCTATCCTTGACTGAGATGGGTGAAATTGGGGATCAACAATCCAAGCACAGGACACAACAAGAATTCAACAGAATTGCCCTGCAACTACATTGGACATTACTAGAAGGTTCTAAACCTGATCCTGGTCTTAAAGATCCTTGATTGGCTGTGAGCAAAGTGCTCATTGCCCCAACACACCCCCTGCCTCCATACTGAAACTAAGGTCCTGGGTGATATAGGCCCACTGTTATTACACAGACAACCTGTCAGTTTCTCATAATTAGGAGAAAGTTGTTTCAGCCATTACCAAGAAGATCCATTTCACAGAAGCAGCTTCCACATGAGAGGTGATATTTCAAAAAAAAAAAGATTTCAGATACTGAAATGCAGAAACTCCTATAAGTCATGTCTTGACAGCCCAGTCATAAGTGATTCAGTGTCCTTAAACTTACCTTCTTTTTTGCACGGGACAAGAAATCATTATTCTTATTCCAGAACTGGGACCATTCAAACCTTTAAAATAAAAGTTGTCAATCTGGCTAGAAATAGCATTTTGCGAGGTGAAAAAAATCTTGATTGAATAATGTTACTTCCTAGACACAAAATGCTTCCATAACTACACACACACACACACACACACACACACGCACACACACACACACACATACTCCAATGCTGAAAATTTTTAAATAAAATACAAAGCTTATAAATAGGATATTGTATAATGAAGTTTCTGAATCATCATTTAAAAGAAGCCAAACATAAAAGGTGAATATTTAATCAAAGTAAATGTGATCACTCAAATCACGATCAACCACACACCTGCTCATTTGGTATTCACAGCAAATGGAAAACCATTGCAACCTACAAAGTGAGTGTTAAAAGCTCTGAAATGGGTATTGGGTGTCTAAATAAGGACCATCAAAAGAGCCAAGTAAACTGCCCACCTGACTTTCATTTTCAGTCTATAAATTATTGCACAGATGAAAGAAGGAGGGCTTTCTGCCACTAATCTTTTCCAGCAAGGTCTAGGGTCATGTGATTTAATCTGACAAGTCTAAATGATGATACATCTTAAAGCTCTCAAATCTTCAAACTGGCTAATTGGAGAGAGGAAGATAAAAGCAAAGCAAAGAGAACAATATTTTCCTATATGAATATGCAAAACTACAGTATTCTTTGTTGTTAAACTCTTCTTTCATAAGACACATGTATGAAAAACTGATATGTTCAATCTGCAATGACTTGAGGACAAACAATCGAAGTGCTTCATTAATTTCTCTCTCTCATCCATGTTCACTATACACAAATGAGGCTTCTAGTCTACTGGCCAAAGGCAAATGGAATTAAGTCCACTTTGCTGAGTAAAGATAAAGGGGGTTTCCTTTAGTGTTTCCATATTGAATGACAATTTTATTCACAGAATTTCTGTTATAAGACTAATGCTCACTGTACAAAATTTGGAAAATGTAATGTACAAAAAGAAAACTGAGTTTGCAATCAGAAATGACCAATGTCAACAATGACATAGTTCTACTATTTTCTGAATGTTTGTGTCCACCAAATACTCATATACTGAAAGAAAGTTAATCCCCAAAGCAATGGTGTTAGGAGGTAGGATCATTTGAAAAGTGGATAATGAGGGCTGCAGAATTGGTTCCCTTATGAAAGGGGACCTGGGATTATATTTGTCCCTTCTAAAATATGAGTACAGAGCAAAAAGATGCCATCTACAGAAAGAGGACCTTCACCAGACATTGAATGTGCCAGCAACTTGATCTTAGAATCCCCATCCTCCAGAAGAGTGAGAGATAAATTTGTGTTGTTTACAAGCCACCCAATATATGGTATTTTGTTATAACGTTCCAAATGGACTAAGACAATTTCCTTTTCCATTTTTGGTTATAAAACCTGTTTGTTTTACAATGTTGTAATCAAACCATATCTACAATAGCATACTCTGTTTTTTCATGTGTAAGAATCTTTACATGTTATAGTTGACATTTCTTGAGTCACATGAAGTGGATGTGATAGAAAAAATGTACCATAACTGGTTAAGAGCTTGGGGTTTGGGATCAGGGGAACTGGAGAAAAATCTCAATTCTACTGTGTTTGTTGGCCCTGACTTTGCACAGATCATTCAACTTCCAAGCTTAATTTTCCTCCTAAAAATAATATAGTAACCAACACCAGAGATATTTGGAGACTTAATAAAATAATGCCATAAAGTATTTAGCTTGGTGCCAGCAGCAACTCCTTAATACACTTTAGCTGCTCTTACTATTGCTACAATTTTTAAGCTTATCCAATCTCTTAATATCAGCCTTTGGATTGCTTCCAAATTTTGAATTCAGCCAACTATGTGGTATATACATAAACAGCTTGAATTATTTTCCTTAGTATATATTTTTCAAAAGTGAAATTCCTGGACATTCTATGGTAGTATGGTAGTATGGTAGCCAAATTTATTGCCTTGTGATTTTTGTACTGCCAGCAATCAGCGTGAAGATATTTTCAAGAGCTGCATAACATATTAAGGGGTCCTTGAAGACATTAAATGCCTTATGGCTAGTAAGACCTTTGAGGAGTAGCAACCGCAATCCTGTTCAGATTAGTAATAGGAGACAGTTGCCCATATCCACAGGTTTGGCTTCATTTGAGCCAGGACCCCATAGACCACAGGGCAATATGTATATGAAGCATCATACAGTCAGGCACTGGTGATAGTCCACATCATCCATGCCTATAGGCTATTAAACACTTCATATTGCAACCCATACCACAGGCTATAGCCCCACCAAAAGTCAGGGATAACTTTTGATACCCCCTTGGCATACCTCTCTTCATCAGGATCATTAAAGGTCATGGTAGTGGGGTAACATTGCCTGAAGTGCTTTTTCTCCAATTTTTTCAACAACTGCCTCCTTATCTTTTGTCTTGGCTCTCAGAGGTGAGAACACCCAGTTTTGAGTAGCTGCCTCATGTATAATTCTCTTCATTTGTGTGAATTTATTTTATTCTAAACATTTGTCATAGCTTGTAATCATTTCTTTGATTCTTCACTTATTCTTAGTGTGTCTCCTTATCTAGATTATCTCCCTAACCAGATGAGAGGTAGGACAAACTCAGTCTTACTATCATTATGCCCCTAATCCCCAGACAGCAAAGGGTCTGGCACAGAGTAGGCCCTACTTATGCCCCCATTGCTTGTTAATCTGATGCCCAGGGCTCTCTTGGCCACATCAGCAACTATGCCCCGAACTGAGCACTGGGGATATAAGAACAAGATTCATATGGTCCCTGACTTTAAGGAGTGCCCATGGTATATTTCTCTGCATAGACATCTTCAACAGAACTAAGATACCTTTTTAGAGGAGCAACATCCTATAATGCTGGTCAGACAGCTAGAACCTGGGGCTCACCCATACACAGGAATGATTATTCTATCACACCTAACATGCACACTTTTACTTTGTACCTTTATGAATCTTGTCTGCCTTGTAAATCCTCAGAAGCATATTCTTTGAGAAGCTCTCACATCCTTTCATAAGCTAAGTGTGAAACAGGCTGGCGAAGCAGAACAAGGGTAAAGGAAAAATGGGGAAGGACAGAGACCAAGAGTCTCAAATACGGGCTCTAATCCCAGTTGCACTTTTCATGATAAAAGGCAAATCACATCATCCCTGAGCTTAAGTTTTCTCCTTGTGTTAGTCAACTTCCCACTGCTGTGACAAAACACCTGAGAAAATCAACTTATAGGAGGAAATGTTTACATTGGCTCATAGTTTCAGAGATTTCAGTTCATGGCTTTTTGACCTTATCACTACAGGCCTGTGGTGAGGCACAACATCATGGTGAGGAGCATGTTATAAAACAGGATTGCTGATCTCATGGCAGCTGGGAAGGGGAGAAACAAAGAAGGGACTAGTGACAAGATATACCTTTTAAGGACATGCCCCCAGTGACCTGCTTCCTCCAACTAGACCCCACATTCCTAAGTTTCTGCCACCTCCCAATAGTGCCACCAGTTATGGACCAAACCTTGAACACTTGAGCCTTTGGAATATATTCCAGATACCAATAGTAATACTCCTGAGTAATAGTATATAGTAGACCTTTTCCCTGCATCTTAGAAGACTTCAGTGATCATATGCATGAAAGGCAATAATGAAATAAGGAAGCTAAGAGGTTATTATGGCAAACTGGAAGAAGAAGAGTATGCCAGCCTGGTGACCCTGTGGATCCCGAGAATGGTAATAGTAGAAAAGAGAAAATACCACATCTTGTGCACCTAAACTTGAATTTCCCTGGCCACCAAATTATCCTCAGGCTCCTTGAAGTAGCCCTAGGTTGATCGTCCTGTTGAATATGCACCCAACAGCTACTGTTTTCTTCAAGGCACAATTTATAATCAAATAAGTGGTATCTCCATAGCAGCAAAAAGAGATTTTTAATTAATAAACACAAAAAGCTCAGACAAACCACAAATGCCCTATTCACCATGTCAGTCCTACAAAGAAAGTTGTGGTTCTGTCAATTTCCCCTGCCATGTACAGCTGCAACACTGGCTTATATTACTAATTACACGCAGTATGTGTGTCTCGGGTTATAACAGATGGTGTTTGTGATGCATGCAAAAGCTTCGGGTAGCCAAATGGTGCAGCCGTGGAGATTTTCCAAAGAGAAGACAAAACAACAACAAAAAATACTCTCACAAGCAAAAATCTGAAGAGTGTTTATATTGCTTCCCACTGTGGCAAAATAGAGAACATCCGATTCCTGCAATAACTCCACTGACTGGGAGAAACCAGCCAAGTATGGAGAAACTGTTGCCAGTAGAAGATTACCTACAGGGCACATGGTCACCCTTTCTAGAAAAGTTCTTAGTAAAAAGAGGTAAAATAAAAAATCTAACCCTCTCCATCTTGCCAATAGAGTTGAAACCCACTCTCTATTTGCCAATTTCGCTAGCTCTGAGAATTGACTATTCTAGTTGGAAGAAAATTCTGTTCTAATACTATGTGCAAGATTTCTTTCCTGAAACCCATAAAATTGCTAAAAGGGAACAGGGGGTTCACGAACTTTAACCTTCTTACTCTCCAGCTGTGGCAACTAAGGCCCAGGTATGGGAGGAGAATTAGCCAAGGTCACATGGCTACATGACTTGCCTTAGCTCTCCAAGCTGGTATGCCCTACCTGGACTCTCACATACCTAGAGATCAACAGCAAGAGCCAAGTCATGTTTTACCAGTTCCCCAAGGCCCATCTATCCCCACTTACTCCAAATCTTCTCCCACTCCAATATCTGATTCCTGCAATAACTCCACTGACTGGGAATCACTCCAATATCCTTCACTGTGACGATAAACTTAGACCTGCCTCTAAAATATTCAAATTGTGTCTTGGATTTTATCTTTAGCTCTTTGTATAGAATTAGTCTTGCCTCCCAACCGTGTCCCATACCTTTGGCTCTACTGATTCCAATTCATAAACCCAACAATCTTCTCTGAGCCATAGCCTAGTTAATCAAAGCCATGACCAAATCACCCCTAACAAAGAGAAGATTCAGACAGAGGCAAAACCAAGTCAAAGTACAGGTATCTTGACCCTAATATCATGAATTTTCTACTATATAATATTACCTGCCCTCTATTCCTGCAGCACTGCTAGTTCCACCTTCTGTAGCAGCCAGTAAATCTTAGTCAATCTCCTTTATTATATGAAGATAGCTTTCATGTATTCTACCAAGTCACCTGAGCCTTTGCTCCTACATATGAATCATTACCAGCTTCTTCAAACTGATCTCATAATTCATGATTTTCAGGCCTTCAAATCTCCATACTTTTCAAAAGAATTAATAAAGGATACTCTGGATTCACCATAGTCTTTGCTTTAATATGGTCTGCTTGTATCATTGTGGTTCTGATTATGATCATGTTTTCATATACCAAGTTGTGACCAACTAAAACCCCAGGATCATATTCATAATCAGAAATTTTTCTTATCATATATTTAAATACCAACAAGAGAACCTGTGTTCTCTTGCCTCTGGGGAATCCAAGATGGAATTTGGTAAATCCAAGGATGCCAGAAACCATATAATCCTAAGTTTGAAGTCATGAATAAATAGGCAGAGAGGGGTTTGAGTGTGTGTGTGTGTGTGTGTGTGTGTGTGTGTGTGTGTGTGTGAGAGAGAGAGAGAGAGAGAGAGAGAGAGAGAGAGAGGAGAGAGAGAGAGAAAGAGAGAGGGGGGTGGGGAGGAGAGAGACAGGAATGAACTAGCCCATACTAGCATATAAACACACATTCATTGATGCTATCAGTGTTCTCAATTCCATCACTGAAATCTCCTGAGCTGCCTTGTTTCCTGCAGCTCTTCCATTCATTCTGGGAGTTATCCCAGTATTCTGCCAACAAATTATTTTGCATGCATAAGCTATGATGGAAATTTTCTGTCACTTACAACTGAAATAACTTTGAGCCCAAATTTTCTAAGTCATCAAATGGCAGACTTCTTGTCCTTCATGTCACAGATTTATAGTCACCATGGAGTTTTTCCCTACTGAATGAGATCCAAAGCCAGGAATCTGGGTAGAACAGGAAGGGTAGAGAGAAGGAGTGCAATAATTCTAGGAAAGAAGTCTTCTGTTTACCACTTTGCTAAGCACCAGACCAAGCCTTCTCTGGACTTCTCCAATGATCCTTCCTGTTCCAGGTGAGAATGCATAGGGGTCTACCACCACACTTCTTCCAAAGAGGCTGGTTGCAAGTTCTGCAGGAGATGAGTCTGGGGATGGAAATGAATTTCTCAGTAAAATAATGGATATGTGACACAGTTTGAATTTGTCCTGCTCCCAGGCACTTTACAATGAGAGGCCACCCATTGGAAGTGCCAAATGGAATACCATCTGTATTCTTCCAGAGAAAATCTAAGTAACCACAAGTTGGAGATGGCAGAAACTAAACCATAAGCAAGTTAAATCTCAAAAATGTTTTAGAATTCTCTTCTTTAAAAGTGCTCCCTTTGCATATAAGAAAGAAATTTGGCTCAAAGTCCAGCAAATAACAGTTCAAAATAGGAAAACTAGCAGATCAGCTGTTTGCTAAAATAGCATTGTACAGGAAAATGGTTGATATGATGTTGAGTAGAGAGAAATGTTCCTGGCATTAATGATTTCAATGTGGCTAAGATACTGTCCAGCATGTTTCATTACCACTAGTATCTAGAGGAATCATAGCCAGCTCATAGCCTTGCAATTGTATACTCACTCAGAAGGGATTATTTGCTCTTACTAACACAGTACTGTTGAAGTGAACTTTGCTCAATTTACATACTTGGCAATATGCCTTCAATTCAAGGCATTACAACAGTGTCTCTCACAAACTCATCTACCAGGAAATCTGGTGTTTCCTCCTAAACTAGTTCTAGAAATCTACTAAAGATTTTATTTGCTCACTGAATTTTCACTTACTTGCTTTATTTTAGGAACTGATGTTTCTGGAAGCACAAAAGGATGAAAGCATAGAAACAAATTGTCACTAGTTTAATCCAGGGAAACACATACATATTTGTAAATACTTTCTGCACAGTGATTGATTGCTAATCTTTTGGAGGTAATGCTAACAGTCCAGATGGCAATAATCTGAAGGAAACAGAGCTACTAAATGGCTTCAGATAAAGCTGCTAAGCAATAATGAAGAGGGACTTACAGACCCACTGAGGCATATTCTTAAAGGGAAAAAAGAGTTTTGGGTAGATTTTTGGCAGCTGTACTCCCACTAAGGAGCCCTTGATGAAGCAGCCTGCTCAACTAGTTATAGATTATCTTTGAACTTGTACTTGCCTCAAAGCTTTTTTTAGAAAGCATGAAAATAAATAGGTGGTACTTATTAAACTAACATTGATGTGGGGATAAAGCATTTCATGACTCCATCAGGAAATGTATCCCAAGAAAAGTGTGAGACTTTTCACAGAGAGAACCTGAGACTTCAGCACACTACTTTGTTCTCAGCATTATCTTTAATATTGTTGGTGCTGTACTGCCATAGCCCCATGAAGAATACATTTGACACCACCTCAATGAATAATATGTAGGAATAGATTCATAATGAGGTCTTTTGACTTTAAATCTTGGGGTCTACCACACAACCAAAATACAAATCATGTATCTCTGCCCTCAAGACAAGATAACAAGTATCCTTAATAAATGTGCAGTGACCCTTAGAGACAGACAACAGCCAGGTATGTAAAAAAACATTGGATGCTGGGAGTTCTTGCCAAATAAATAATATACAGCAAACATCTTCCTCTCTCTCTTTCCAGGAAAGTTATAACATTAAATACCATACTGAACAGTATTGCCATAAACTCCTCTCAAGTATCCTAGAAATGTCAGTAAATCATGGCATAATTGAGCCACTAATCATAGTAATACCATCTTCAACAAGTCACAGAGATCACATCCCACATCACATGTCCTATGCCCTCCATTGGTATAGACAGCATGGTACTCCAAATTTAAGATATATTCCTATAAGTTAATGTTCCAGCTGGAGGCCTTTGAAAATAAGCAATTAAAAGTATTCTGGGTAACAAGCAAAAATGGGAATGTATTGGTAAGTCATGGGGAATTTCATAAGATTATGGGGAAACTAAAGAACTAGACTCAAAACATCCAGGAAACAGGGAGTCAAGAGGGTTTGAGAACACCCAGTAGCTTCAACCAAGTGTATGGAACCCCTAGAATTTATTCATTGATCTCAGACATATTTATGAGCCCCTACCACGTGCCAGGCAAAGTTTTATATGCTGGTAATATGACACTGAACAGAGCATGCATCCTGTGTTATGGTTTGGATATGAGGTATTCCTGGAAAAAAATTATGTAAAAATACAGGAACATTCAGAGTTAAAATGATTAAATTGTGATAGCTATAAGATAACCAGTGGATTAATCCAGTTGATAGATTTAATAATTCGAATAGAGTAACTTTAGGCAGGTGGGGCATGACTGAAGGAAGTAAGTCACTGGGGAAATATCTTTGGAAGTTATATATCCTGTGCTCTCTCTCTCTCTCTTTCTCTCCCTCCTTTCAAGTCGCCACAAGTTGAGAAGCTTTCCTCTGCCCTACTCCATCACCATGATGTTCTGTTACCTCACCTCAGGCCCACGGTTATGGAGTTGGCCAACCATGTGCCAAACCTTTGAAAGGATAAGCTGAAAATAAACTTTCCCTCCTCTAATTTGTTCTGGTCAAGTATTTTGGTCATGGCAACAAAAAGCTAACACATCATAGGACATCATTACTGTAGAGGTAATAAATAATAAGCATAAAGATTATAACAGGGGTGGTAATTAATCTAATTTTCAAGCCTTTACTCTGTGACTGAAATTGTATTGTCTTTTACATATTTATGCATTTATTTAACAAATAATTTATTGAGCCTTAGTATGCGGGGAACTGCCTGTACTAGAAATACGCCATGAAAAAACTGGAAAGAATCCCTGCCCTCATGCAGTTTTGAATTCATTTGTTTCATTGATTAAAGAATTCCTGCCCTCAAAAATATAAAACCTAGGAAATGGCATATAATTAGCCATTCTTAAGTCATGAACTTGCCTCAATATTTACCAGGGTATAAGAGAGAGGATCTGCCAAAAAGAATCTCCTTTGACCCTGTGCAAAGGCAGGTATCCAGATTTATTGTGGCACCAAGACTGAACATAGTGGATGAAGAGTACCCCAAAAGAAGTCAAGAAACTGTATGAAAAAGAAACTTTCTTCTAGGTGACTTTTTAAAAACCCACTCCAGTTTATAAGGCAGGGAGGAATGGAGACTACTATATCTGGACTTTATTCACGTGTCAGAAACCTTAGTAAAAATATACCATAAACTAGACAATATCCAAAACACAAAATAACATAATGTTCTAGACTGCTAGAGTTTGAATTCAGTTTCATAATTTGCAAGATTTTTCACAGGACCTTAGGCAAACTACTAAACTTCTCTATGCCTCAGTGTCCTCTTCTGTACAAATTGTGTATTGTCAGTATCTACCTAGTAGTTATATCATAAAAGTAAATGAATTCATATTCATAAAGTGTTTAGAGTAATGCCTAAAATAAACTAAACGTTATATACATGTTGTTAATTAAATAGATGAAAATACACTGATAATGTGAAAAAGCAGGTGGCACAGTAAGTACCTAGTATAATCTTAATTTTTATTTAAAATGTAACAGTTATGAAAGATGTTTATATATATAAAAAATGGGTATGTTAAACATTTGACAACAGTTATATCTAGCTGGGGCTTGGGGATACGGATAATTTGTGTTTTACCATTTTTGCATATTTTAAATTTTCTACAGTCTATATGCATTATAGTAATCTTTAAGTTATTAGACAAACATCTACATTCAAACCCATACAGATATATAAGTATCACTAAAAGAGATTGGTGGATGGGAAAGTGATCAACTGCAACATGTGTTAAATTGCTTGCCAACTTAATGTTGGTAAGGCAAATTGACAAGAAAAACAAGTGAGGAAAGTACCCGGCTCAAAGATAATTATTAAAAAATTCCTGTCATAAAAATTGGGAAGCTAATATTAAAATGGAAAAGAAGTAATCATCAACAAAGACCACATCTGAATACTGGTGCCAAATTATCCCAGAAAAAAAAGGCTACTGAAGACTTTCCTGCTTGACAAGATAAAACCCAACACTCTTTAAGGAGAGACAGAGTTCCTGAAAACCTCTAAGACAATATCAAGTGCCTTAACACACAATCAATTGGAGTCACAGAAACAGAAGGAGAAAACAAATTTAGTAGGTAGATAGGTAGGAAGGTAGAATAGATAATATATAGGTAGGTAGAAAAAATAATGCCTAGAAATTTTCAAATTTGATGAAAACAATAAACTTACAAATCTAAAATATCAACAAACCCCAAAAAGAATAAATACAAAAATCTGCATTACTACATATTGTAACCAAATCACTAAAAAATAGTATAAAAATCTCAACAGACATAGTTACATATAAGACAAATAAAAGAATGACAATAAACTTCTCAGAAGGTATGTAACCCATAAGACAATAGCATGACCACTTTCAAGTGCTGAAGTAATTGTCTATTTGGAACTTTATATCTTGGGAAAATACTTTCAAAAATAAAGGCAAAATAAAGAATATTTCATATAAACAAAGCCTGACATGATTCATTTTCATCAGACCTGCACTACAAGAATTGTTAAGGAAATTTCATCAAGCAGTAGGAAAATGGCATCAGATAAAATCATGGATATACAGAAATATAGAACTAAACAGGGTAAAATATGGGTAAATATTAAACAATGTCTTCCTATTTATTTTCAATTTCTTTAAAAGTTGTGACCACTTAAGGAAACAATGTATCTACGCATCATGTGATTAATAACATATAGAAGGAAAATCTATGAAATGATAGAAAAATAAAAAGGCAGAATATTACAGGGTTCTTACACTTTTTATGAAGGGGTATAATATCTATTGAAAATAGATCATGATAAGATGAAGATACATATCGGAAATACTAGGGCAACTAGTAATGAGATGGAAGAGGTAGGACTGATAATAAGTCAAGAGAGGAAATCAAATGGAATGTCAATAAAATAAACAAATAATAACAATGGAAGGAAAGGAAATAAAAATGAACAAAAACCTGTAGATAAAAGATAAAACAAATATCAATATGGTATATTTAATTCACAACAAAATGATAATTACATTAAATGGAAATAGTATGTTATCAGATACTGTCATGCTGCAAAATTAATTAAATGATATATACAAGAAATTCCACTTTAAATAAAAGGATGAAAAATGATGAACCATGCTAGTACTGGTGGACAGTAAGCTGGATTTGTCATATTAACTTCAGATGAAGAAGACTTCAGAACAACAAATATCACTCAGGTTAGTGATAGATATTTGCATTTTATAATTATAAAGGGGTCAATTCATCAAAAAGACATCATAATCTTAAATGAGTATGAAATTAATAGCAAAACTTCAAAATACATACAGAAACAAAATGCAAACAGGCAAGTCCACAATTATATTTGGAAATTTCCATATTGCACCTCAGTATATGATATTAGTATACCCCAAATACAAGTAAGGGTATAGAAAAATGGAATACTGTCAACCAATTTTACATAAATAATATTTATAAACATCTTATCCATATGCTAACAGCACAAAGCACATTCTTTTCATGTTAGTATTGGACATTTCACCAAGATAGACCACAGGTTTGGCCATCAAACATGCCTTAATATATTTAATATAATTGAAATAATACAGAGAACATTCTATGACCACAATGGAATTCAATTAGAAATAAATAACAAAAATATCAGAAAAGTCCCAAATTTGGGAATTACAAATGACTAAATGGTACTTTATTAACATTTTTCCAGGGGGCTTGGCTCTGGCACAGTGGCAGAGTGCTTGCCTAGCTTGTGCAAGGCACTGGGTTCGATTCTCAGCACCACATATAAATAAATAAAAATAAAGGTCCATCAACAACTGAAAAAAAATTATCTAAAATAATCACTTCTCCAGTCAACACAGAACATCATGGAAAGTATTCAACTCCACTTAAAACAACTAAAAAATGTTGGGCACAGTGGCGAATGCCTATAATCCCAGTAGCATGGGAGGCTGAGGCAGAAGAATCATAAGTTCAAAGTCAGCCTCAGCAAATTAGAGAGGCTCTAAGCAACTTATCAAGAACATGTCTCAAAATAAAATATAAAAAGGGCAGGGAGAGCTCCAAGTCCCTGAGCCAGCGCTGCGAGCTCCTGCTGGCAGGTTGATTCAGAGACCAGGACAGGGCAGCCAGGGACTTCCCCAAGCAGCCCAGCTCCCTCCGGCAGGAAGCACCTTTCTAGGCTAGCTTCATGGAGCAGACCGCCCAGTGAGAGCCTTTCTACACAGAGCCAGCCACAAGTCCCCAAGCCAGCGGAGAGCGCTGACCCACAAGCAGCCTCTGGGACCAGGGCAGGGCAGCCAGAGATCTCTCCAGGCAGACCTGCCCCCTCTGGCCGCAGGCTTTTTCCACGGGGCGATCCAAGATGGTGGACTAGAGGGTGAATGCATCTCCAGTCACTCCAGAACCCAGGATTCAAGAAGGGAAGGCATTGAGAGACTCGGACTAAAACAGAGCCACGGGGTGAGTCTCCCCCACGGGGTGAAGCTCGGCCCGGGCGGCAGGCCCGGATTCGGCCAGCTTATTAGAGTAGGGCAGGGCAAATACATTCTTCCCCAGGCAGCCCTGCACACTCCGGCAGTGGGCTCCTCCCACAAGGCCAGCTTCTCGGAGCAAGCCCCCCAGTGAGAGCGTATCCAAACAGAGCCAGCTCCAAGCCCTGAAACCAATAGCGGACTAGGGGCAGCTTTCATTGGAAGCACTGCATTATCAAGTTACTCCAAGACTTCAGGCCACTGAAGGCTGGGAGGTAATACACTGGAAATCTATAGGGACACTATAAGCCAATAGAGGAAATCTGCAATATTATAGAGTCCCACTGACATCTGACCAATTTGAGAAAACAAGGGAAGAAAATGTCCCAAACAAACCTAGATACTATATCAATAAAACCCAATGACAGCACAGCAGAAGACATGTCAGAAAGGGAGTTCAGAATGTACATAATTAAACCAATCAGGGAAGCAAACAAGGAGATGAAAGAGCAAATGCAGGGATTGAAGGAGGAGATGAAAGAGCAAATGCAGGCATTAAATGATCACCCCAATCAACAGTTAAAACAGCAAATACGGGAAGCAAGAGATCATTTCAATGAAGAGTTAGAGATACTGAAAAAAAACCAAACAGAAATCCTTGAAATGAAGGAAACAATAAACCAAGTTAAAAACTCCATAGAAAGCATAACCAATAGGATAGAACACCTGGAAGACAGAACCTCAGACATTGAAGACAAAATATTTAATCTTGAAAACAAAGTTGACCAAACAGAAAAGATGGTAAGAATCATGAACAGAATCTACAAGAATTATGGGATATCATGAAAAGGCCAAATTTAAGAATTACTGGGATTGAGGAAGGCTTAGAGAACAAACCAAAGGAATGAACAAACTATTCAATGAAATAATATCAGAAAAGTTCCCAAATCTGAAGAATGAAATGGAAAACCAAGTACAATAGGCTTATAGGACTCCAAATATACAAAATTACAACAGACCTACACCAAGGCACATTATAATGAAAATACCTAACATACAAAATAAAGACAGAATTTTAAAGGCCGCGAGAAAAAAGAATCAAATTACATTCAGGGCGAAACCAATAAGAATATCAGCAGATTTTTAAATCCAGACCCTAAAAGCTAGAAGGGCCTGGAACAACATTTACCAAGCCCTGAAAGAAAATGGATGCCAATCAAGAATCTTATACCCAGCAAAACTTACTTTCAGATTTGACGATGAAATAAGATCCTTCCATGATAAACAAAACCTAAAGAAATTTACAAAAAGAAAGCCGGCATTACACAACATTCTCAGCAAAATATTCCATGAGGAAGAGATGAAAAACAATGATGAAAATCAGTAACGGGAGGAACTAGCCTAAAGGAATAGCCAAATAAAGGAGAAACCAAATCATGTCAAAAAACAAAAATGAGTCAAATGACTGGGAATACAAATCATATCACAATAATAACCCTGAATGTTAATGGCCTCAACTCATCAATCAAAAGACATAGACTGGCAGATTGGATTAAAAAGAAAAATCCAACAATATGCTGCCTGCAAGAGACTCATAGAAAGAGATACCACTAGACTAAAGGTGAAAGGATGGGAAAAAACATACCATGCACATGGACACAGCAAAAAAGCTGGAGTATCCATCCTCATTTCAGATAATGTGGACTTCAAGCCAAAACTAGTCAGAAGGGATAAAGAAGGACATTACATACTGCTTAAGGGAAGCATAAATCATCAAGACATAACAATCATAAATACCTATGCCCCGAACATTGGCTCATTCATCTACGTCAAACAAATCCTTCTCAATTCCAGAAATCAAATAGACCACAACACAATAATACTAGGCGATTTTAACACACCTCTCTCACCGCTGGATAGATTGTCCAAACAAAAATTGAATAAAGAAACCATAGATCTCAATAACACAATCAACAATTTAGACTTAACCGACTTATATAGAATATACCATCCAACAAAGAACGAATACACATTCTTCTCAGCAGCACATGGATTCTTCTCTAAAATAGACCATATTTTATGCCACAAAGCTACTGGTAGCAAATAGAAGAAGATAGAGATACTACCTTGTACTCTATCAGATTATAATGGATTGAAATTAGAAATAAATGACGGAATAAAAAACAGAAACTTCTCCAATACCTGGAGATTAAATAATACACTATTATATGATGAATGGATAACAGAAGACATCAGAAGAGAAATAAAAAAATTCTTAGAAGTAAACAAGAACAAAGACACAACATATCAAAATCTCTGGGACACTATGAAAGCAGTATTTAGAGGAAGATGTACTTCATGGGGCGCATTCAACAAAAGAAGTAGAAATCAACAAATAAACAACACTACAGCTCAAAGCCCTAGAAAAAGAAGAGCAGACCAACACCAAAAGTAGTAGAAGACAGGAAATAGTTAAAATCAGAGCCAAAATCAACGAAATTGAAACAAAAGAAACAATCAGAAAAATTAACAAAATAAATAGTTGGTTCTTTGAAAAAATAAACAAAATTGATAAACCCTTAGCCACATTAACAAAGAGAAAGAGGGAGAAAACTCAAATTACTAAAATTCGGAATGAACAAGGAAATATCACAACAGACACGAGTGAAATACACAACATAATTAGAAGCTATTTTGAAAATCTACACTCCAACAAAACAGAAAACCTCGAAGACATCAACAAGTTCCTAGAGACATATGAATTACCTAAATTGAATGAGAAGGACATACACAACTTAAATAAATCAATTTCAAGCAATGAAATAGAAGAGGTCATCAAAAGCCTACCAACAAAGAAAAGTCCGGGACCAGATGGGTTCTCAGCCGAGTTATACAAAACCTTTAAAGAAGAGCTCATTCCAATAGTTCTCAAAGTATTCCATAAAATAGAAGAGGAGGGAACCTCATTCTATGGAGCCAATATCACCCTGATACCTAAACCAGACAGAGACACATCAAGGAAAGAAAATTTCAGACAAATATCCTTAATGAACATCGAAGCAAAAATTGTCACCAAAATTTTAGCAAATCGCATACAAAAATATATTAAAAAGATAGTGTACCATGATCAAGTGGGTTTTATCCCAGGGATGCAAGGTTGGCTCAACATCCAGAAAACAATAAATGTCATTCACCATATCAACAGACTAAAAGTTGAGAATCATATGATTATTTCAATAGATGCAGAAAAAGCATTAGATAAAATACAGCATCCTTCATGCTCAAAACACTAGAAAAAATTGGGGTAGTGGGAACATTCCTTAATATTGTAAAGGACATCTACGCTAAGCCCATGGCCAATATCATTCTAAATGGTGAAAAACTGAAAGCATTCCCCCTAAAAACTGGAACAAGGCAGGGATGCCCTCTTTCACCACTTCTATTCAACATCGTTCTTGACACTTTGGCCAGAGCAATTAGACAAACCACAGAAATTAAAGGGATATGAATTGGAAAAGAAGAACTCAAACTATCCCTGTTTGCTGATGACATGATTATATATTTAGAGGAACCTGGAAATTCCACCAGAAAACTCTTAGAACTCATAAGTGAAGTCAGTAAAGTAGCAGGTTACAAGATCAATGCTCATAAGTCCAATGCATTTTTATACTGAGTGATGAATGTTCAGAAAGAGAAATTAGGAAAACTACCCCATTCACAATAGCATCAAAAAAAATAAAATACTTGGGAATCAATCTCACAAAAGAGGTGAAAGACCTCTACAATGAGAACTACAGAACACTAAAGAAAGAAATTAAAGAAAACCTTAGAGGATGGAAAGATCTCCCATGTTCTTGGATAGGCAGAATTAATATTGTCAAAATGGCCATACTACCAAAAGTGCTATACAGATTCAATGCAATTCCAATTAAAATCCCAATGATGTACCTTACAGAAATAGAGCAAGCAATTATGAAATTCATCTGGAAGAATAAGAAACCCAGAATAGCTAAAGCAATCCTCAGTAGAAAGAGCGAAGCAGGGGTTATGGCAATACCAGATCTTCAACTCTATTACAAAGCAGTAGTAACAAAAATGTCATGGTATTGGTACCAAAATAGAAAGGTAGATCAATGGTACAGAATAGAGGACATGAACACAAACCCAAATAAATACAATTTTCTCATACTAGACAAAGGTGCCAAAAATATGCAATGGAGAAAAGATAGCCTCTTCAACAAATGGTGCTGGGAAAACTGGAAAACCATATGCAACAGAATGAAATTAAACCCCTGTCTCTCACCCTGCACAAAAGTCAACTCACAATGGATCAACGACCTCAGAATCAGACCAGAGACCCTGCATCTTAGAGAAGAAAAAGTAGGTCCAAACCTTCAACTTGTTGGCTTAGGATCAGACTTCCTTAACAGGACTCCCATAGCACAAGAAATAAAAGCAAGAATCAACAACTGGGATAGATTCAAACTAAAAAGCTTTCTCTCAGCAAAGGAAACTATCAGTAATGTGAAGAGAGAGCCTACAGAGTGGGAGAATATCTTTGCCACTCATACTTCAGATAGAGCGCTAAATTCCAGAATCTATAAAGAACTCAAAAAACTCTACACCAAGAATACAAATAACCCAATCAACAAATGGGCTAAGGAAATGAACAGACACTTCACAGAAGAAGATGTATAAGCAATCAACAGATATATGAAAAAATGTTCAACATCTCTAGTAATAAGAGAAATGCAAATCAAAACTACCCTAAGATTTCATCTCACCCCAATTAGAATGGCGATTATCAAGAACACAAGCAACAATAGGTGTTGATGAGGATGTGGGGAAAAAGGTACACTCATACATTGCTGGTGGGTCTGCACATTAGTGCAGCCACTCTGGAAAGCAGTATGGAGATTCCTCAGAAAGCTTGGAATGGAACCACCATTTGACCCAGCTATCCCACTCCTTGGCCTATACCCAAATGACTTAAAATCAGCATACTACAGAGATACAGACACATCAATATTCATAGCTGCTCAATTCACCATAGCCAGATTGTGGAACCAACCTAGATGCCCTTCAGTTGAAGAATGGATAAAGAAACTGTGGCATATATATATATATATATAATGGAATATTACTCTGCCATGAAGAATGATAAAATTATGGCATTTGCAGGCAAATGGATGAAATTGGAGAATATCATGCTAAGTGAGATAAGCCAATCTCAAAAAACTAAAGGACGAATGATCTCGCTGATAAGCAGATGAGGCCATATAATGGGGGGTAGGAGGGGTTAGCGTTAGGGTTAGGTTTAGGTTTAGGGTTAAGGATAAGGAGGGTGGCAAGAATGGAGGAAGGAAGGACATTATAGAGGGAAAAGAGGGCTGGGAGGGGTGGGGGGAAGGGAAAAATTAACAGAAATGAATCAAACAATATTGCCCTATGTAAATTTATGATTTTTAATTAAAAATAAAAGGGGGGCAGGGAATGAGGCTCAGTGATTAAGCACCCCTGGATTCAATCCCAATATCCCCAAAATAATAATACCTAGATAAATTATGCAAATAATGACACTCAAAACATTGGGCATTATCGAATGAAAAAGAATTTTCAAACATAAGGAAAAAAATAAATGGGGTGAATCCTCATATTGTCTCAGATTACTTACTACCTGAAGAAAGTTTCCAATATGTAGCACAAAGAAATGGAACCTAAGCAACCTCCTTTAAGTGGAGAGAGGTAAGAATCTGAAGAAATAAAAATGACCTTGGAGTAGGTAAAAAGATTCTCAAATTAGATGCAAATAACATGACCTATAAAAAAAATAAAGACAAACTACATAAAATTTAAAAAGTATTTTCTTCTAAATAAAATATTAACAAAATAAAAAAAACAATGGATAGAGAAATTATTTGTAAAACACATATCTAACATAGGACTTGCATCCAAAATTTACATGCACTTATAGGCACAATAATAAGAAAACAAATGACATAATTTAACAATTGGAAATAGATTTTAACAGACACATCATAAAAGATGAAAACAAGCACATGAATTCATATACTTAATCATCAGATGAAATTAATCTAATTAGTCAGCAGATAAATGCAAATTAAAACCACAGGCAACATCTCTAATGGCAAATATTTTAAATTATGTTATATTCAATATCAAGTGTTGATGGAATATAGAATAACTGAAACTCTCATACTGCTGATGAGAATGTAAGATGATACAAATTTTTAAAATTGATCCTTGCTTAAAGTATTAAGCCAATATCTAAATTATGATCCAGTAATTCCTTTCCTAAGTATCTTCTCAAGTGAATGACACATCATATATTCACTCATAGGTAGTCATAGTACCTCCAAATTGGAAACAACACTAATATCCACAACAAATGAATGTGTGAACAATAATGGTATTTTTTATATAATAGGTTACTATTACACAATAAAAGGGAAGGACTACCATGTGCTCTGCTTCCATTTTTATGAAACTGTAGGAAAACCATCTAATGTATACTGATGGAAGGCCAGTAATTGGGAGTAAGGTTTGGACACTGATTTGAAAGAGAGACAATGGAATCTTTCAGGGTAAGAAAATGTTTCATATCTTGATTGTGGTTAGAGTTACACAGGTGAATACATTTATCAAAACTCATCTACTGGGCAGGGTGCAGTAGTACACAACTCTAATCCCAGCAGCTTGGGACACTCTGGCAGGAGGATCATGAGTGAGGCCTTAAGCAATTCAGCAAGACTCTGTCTATAAATAAATATTAAAAAGGACTGGGGATGCTATGTGAAATAAGCCAATCCCCAAAAACCAAATACTGAATGTTTTCTCTGATAAGTGGATGCTGATCCATAGTGAGGGGTGGGTAGAGAAGAATGAAGGAGGTTTGGATTGTACAGAGAGGAGTAAAGGGAAGGGTAGGGTGGGTGGGGATGGGAAGAACAGTAGATTGAGACAGACATTATTACCCTATATACATGTATGAAATTTAAAAAAATAACTCTGTAGAAAAAAAAGTTAATGAAAATAAATAAATAAATAAAAGTTTTTTTTTAAAAAGGGCTTGGGATGTTGCTCAGTTGTTAAGCACCCCTGGGTTCAATCCCCGGTACCAACAAGAAAAAAGAATCATCTACTATACAATGGAATGTGCCCATTTTAAATTTGTGCAAATTCTATCTCAATAAAATTAAGTTTTTTAAAAAAGCACATGTACTATAATGGGCAAAATCAAAACACTAACAATACCAATTGTTGGTGAGGACATGAAACAAGAAGAAGTCTCATTCTTTGCTAGTATAAATATAAAATGAAACAAATACCTCAAAGGTTTAGCAACTTTTTACAAAGCTGAACATAGTTTTACCGTACCATCTAATAATCATGTCACTAGGTATTTATCCTACTGATTTGAAAATGTATTTCCCCATGGAAACCTGCATGTAAATGTTTATAGCAGCTTTAGTTATTATTACCCCAAATTATAAACAATCAAGATGCCCTTTTAGGTGAATGGATATGTGATATATTCATACAAGTCAAATATTATTCAGTAATAAAAGTGAATGAGCAAAAAAAAAGTGAATGAGCTATCAGAACATGGAAAGACATGCATGAATATTAAATACATATTTGTAAGTGCAAGATGCCAGTCTGAAAAGGTTATATTCTGTATACTTCCATTTATATGACATTCCAAATAAGGCAAGACTATAGAAATGGCAAACAAATCATGGTTGCCAGGGCCTTGAGATAAGATGGTTGGGGGCAGTGGATAGGTGAATACAAGGAATTTTTAGGGCACTGAAACTATACTGAAAATACTACAATAATGTATTAGTGTTATTAATTTTCCAAAAGCAACAGAATTTTATAAAGAAATAATTTTTGAAATCAAGGGGTCTCAGGATGAAATGAATAATCTGAAAAAAGAATGTAATTATATTACAAGTATGTGGAACAAACTTATTGAAAAAGTTTGAGAGAAAAGTTGCTGACCTAAGTAATTTTGGAAATGAGTGCTTAGTGTCTTAATCTGTAAGAACAAAGCAAAAACTATACACTTAAGCATTGTACTCTAATGTGTTTCCTACAGGGGTATGGGTTAGCGATTATGATACCACTATACATGTACACTAAAATTGAACAAATAGATAAATGGAGACATATGGTAGTAGCCAGGTTTCTTGTTTTTGATGTGAGAAAGTACAAATATGCAAAAGGGAGAAAGCTAGAATGATTCATGCAGTAATGGAGAGTTGGAGACATTTCTGCAAACTCATATTTGACTTAAGGTAGATATACTGGTGGTTATATGTAGCAATGAGTATGTATATACTCACATTAGTTTGTATGCATATATCTCTTTGTTCTGTCAGCTGAGAGGGTCTAGAAGCAATGATACTCCAGTAGCAATAAACATATGGAGACCAGATCTTTGTCTCTAATACTATTCTCCAATCAAAGGAACCAAGGCTCCTTGAAGAATCGCCTGGTTCTAGGAATGAGTCTTGATATATACAAGATGATCCTGTAACACTATACATAAGGAAGTGCTCAAAAAATCTCACACATTGATAGGGATATGTCAAGGGGTTAAACATGTCAGCTGAAAGATCTCCTAACAGCCAGAATGGGAGAATTTGAGCAACAAAATAAATAATTATTATTGGACTTTATCTCAAAATATAAAATAAATGTACATGAGTGCATACCATAAAATCAAATGATGAATAAATAAGAGAGAAGAGACTTACCTCCCACATAGAAGAATTCTAAATGACTTATGTAGATACTTCCTCCTCAAGAAAATGTAGTGTAACTCCCATTCTTTAAATGTGGGCTGAGTGTAATGACCTCTGCCCAAAAAGTACAGGATGAAAAGGGAAGAAAAAGAGTAACTTTATGGTAGACAAACTTAATTATCACTCCTTTACCATGGTAACATCAATAGTGATTTCATAAAAAAATAAATAAAAAGGACTGGGGATGTGGCTCAGTGGTTAAGCATCCCTGGGTTCGATCCCTGGTACCAAAACAAAAAAAAAAAAGAAGAAAGTAGTGATTTCATGTTGACTGCATATTGTCTTGATATGTCATGAGAGCAGCACTTTACACTTATAATCTTCTGCCCAGAACCCATAACCTCAGTCTAATCATGAGGAAAAACATCAAACTACATTTAAGAGTCATTCTACAAAATACTTATTATTTCTTAAAATTGTCAAGATTAACAAAAATAAAGAAATGTTTAGTATCTGTTGAAGCCAAGAGGAACCTAAGGAAACATAGTGATTAAATATGATATGATATTTATGCTGGGATAGAAATATAACATTAATTAAACTTAAGGAAATCTGAACAAAGTATGGACCTTAGTAATAATGACATATTAATATTAGTTTATTAATTATGATGAATATATCACGTTAATATAAGATATAATAGGGAAATATGATAGGGAAAGCTGAGTTTGGAATTACATGAGAACTCTGTAGTATCCATCAAAATTTGTATTTTCCATCAAAATTAAGATATTCTAAATTTTTTGTTAAGAAAAAAACATGATTCATGTTGTCCTCCACCCCTGAGATTCCAAGTGAATTGATAATATTTTTGACCTAAGCCTTGGAAATTTTAAAAACTCTCTACACAGCCAGGTGTGAGAACTACTGGAGGAACACCTGAGGCTGAGGACAATGAATGGGCAAGTCAGAGGCGATACATCATAACGACAATGCCTATTGACCCCAATTTATTCCCATGAAATCATATTTCTTCAACAAATATGGCTCCCCTGTTTAGCAGATAAAGGGGTAGAACAAAACAAAACATGCTGCATCTTGTATATTGTCCTAGATTAAACAACACTGTTCAAAAGAGTATTCAGGGATGATGAAAATGTTCTACATCTATACTGTCCGGTACAGTAGCCACTAACTACATGTGGCTATTGAGCACTTGAAATGTGGCTATTGTGACTGGGTATATAAAATTTTAATTTTCCTTAATTTAAATGAATTCCAATTTAAAAAGCAATATGTAACTAGTGGCTGCCATATTGGACAGCACTGCTCTATAAAAATGAAAACAGTTTCCTTAGAGATATCTTAATATTTTTTAACATATACTAATTTTTCTCACTCCAGGAGAAGTTTTTTCTTCCTACAACTTGAATTTTCCTATTTCCTAGGAAGCTTTTTATTTGAATATAGCAGTGCCAGTGCTGTTATGCTTCCCTCAATAGCTACAGAAGGATCTGGCATCCACCCTGCACCTCCCCCACCTGCAATGCCTGCTGCTGGCTGCAGAAGGCAGCAATTTACTCTCAGAGAAGCATTTTCTCTGAGTCCCAGATGCCCCCTCCCCCACCTTCTAGAACATTTTGGTTCAGTCCAATGCTAATTTTTCAACTGCTCTCTGTGGAGTTAATTCCAAATTCGTAAAGAAGAAAGGAAAGTAGGTTCTCTTGGTGGAAGGCTGCAGATGTTCTGTTATTTGTCTCAGTTTAAAAAATAGCTTCTCCCCAACCCTCTACCATATCCACAAATTTCTACTATGCTGCACAGCTAACGACTACATTAAACATTTGGAAGGTCTGCATTATTGTATTGCTGATAGCTCTGTGGCAGAATACAATTATACTATAGATTGCTTAGGCTGTCTGGGTGATGGGAAGAAATAAACATTCTGGAGGGGCAGTATAGATTGAGTTTCATCACATACGGCTCCCCCACCTGCCAGCTCTACATCCTGAATACTGAAAGCAAAAACCAAAGGTGAAATTCTGTAGAAACACTGCTGCCATACTGGGGCTCCACATTTTATTACTTACACATTATAATAAAAGTTCAGCTCTCTTTGCTTTTTAGCAGGTGTAGAATTAGTGTGGTGTTAATGATGTAAAGAGGTAGGAGAAAAGGGTGAATATTTTTTAATGTGATGACTTCAACAGTCAAAGGCCATCCTAATCTTATTTCACTGATCAGGAAGAAAAATCTAGATTATCTTGAGCAATTAACAGAAGACAAAAAGTGAATTAGAGATTCTAAATTGTGGACTACTTGACAGCAAGGACTCTCTTCCTCAATTTTGCATATACTTAGAAACTAGTTCAGGGTCTAATGGCTTCAATATTTTTGTTTAACAGATTCATTGATACATATTTTACACACTATAAAATTCATCCATTTTAAATGTAGAAGTCAATGATTTTTAGTGGATTTATATTTAGGCACCCATCATCACAGCAAACACTTCTTTTGACCATATTTTTAGAACATTTATTTCAACACAAAGAAACCCCTACTGGCCATTCAGTTACTACCTTAAACAATAACTCATTTTTCTGTCTTGAAGGATTTACCTGTTCTGGATATTTAATGTAAATCCAATAGTGCAAATTTAGTCTTGTGTGGCTGGCAATTTTCGTTAGCACAATATATTCAAGGTTCTTCCATGTCGTAGCATGTATTGGTACTTCGTTTATTTTTATGGATGAATAAAATTCTATTGTATGGGTAGGCTACATTTTCTTTATCCATTCATCAGTTGATAGGTATTTAGGCTGTTTTCACCTTTTGTCTATGATGAATAATACTACTGTGAATATTTGTGCTAGAATTTTGACAGGGATTATGTAGAATCTTAAAATAAATTTGGGAAAAATTGTCATTTTAATAATGCATGGAATGTTTCTCCATTTATTTAATGTTCTTTATTTCCTTTGAGCAATGCTTTGTATCTTCCAGGGTATGATATGACATGTTAAATTCGTGTTAAATTTATTTCTACAATTTTATGCTTTTGATGTCATAATGAATGAAATTGCATTCATAATTTCATTTTTGGACTTCTCATTGGTAGTATATAGAAATAAAACTGATATTTTTATACTCTGTTCTTATCCTTTAATTTTGATGAACTCATTTATAAATTCTAATATTTTTGCGTGTAGGTGTATTTTGTAGGATTTTCTGAATAAAACATGAATAAGTATATATTTTACTTCTTCCGTTCCAATCTTGATGCCTTCTATGTCTTTTTCTTGCTCAGAGAACCTCCAACACAGTACTGTATAGAAGAGGCAAGAACAGACATCTTTGCACATTTCCATTCTTTTCTTCACATGCAGGAAAAATATTTAGTCATAAGTATGATGTTATCAGTGGGTTCTCTATTTCTACTTTGTTGAAGATTTAAATTATGAATGAATAGTGGGGTTTGTTAATTTGTTCCCTTCTTCTATTAGGGTGATCACAAGTTTTATCTTTCACTCTATCAGTGTAGTATATTACATCAATTGATTTGCATGTAAGTAACCAGCCTTGCATTCCCAGGATCAATCTCACTTGGTCATAGTATTATAATTCTTTTTATATGTTGGAATTAATTTTTATTATCATGCTGAGGATATTTATGACAATAAGAGGGTGATTTGTCTGTAGTTGTTATTTTCTTATCATTTATTTGTCTGGTTTTCATATCAGGATAAAGCTATACCTATAGAATGATTTAGCAAATCTAACCCCACAATTTTGGGAAGAATATTAAGTCCTATTTAGATGTTAGCTTGAATTTATTAGTAAAACCACAAGCCTAGATAGTTTTACTAATAAAATAAAATTCTTTGTGGATTTTTTTAAATTCAGATTTGATCTTTTTGCTTATCAGGCATATTCACATTTTTATCTCTTCTTGAACTGGTTTTTATTATATGTCTTTCTAGGATTTTTTATTGTATTTCATCTAAAGCAGTTGATTAGTTCATATACTTTTATAAAGTATTCCTCAACATTTTTATTTCTGTATGATCAATTTTTATGTTTCCTTTCATTCCCAATTTTAATCTGAGTTCTTTCCCTATTTTAATTTGTCCATCTGAAGTGTTTTTCAATATCACTCATGTTTTCAAATTAATGACGTTTTACTGATTTTTCTACATTTTTATCTATATTCTCATTAATTCTCACTCTCATCTTTGTTGGCTCCATCCTTCTTCTGGATTTGTATTTAGTTGGTCTAGGATCAGACTTCCTTAACAGGACTCCCATAGCACAAGAAATAAAAGCTAGAATCAACCACTGGGATAGATTCAAACTAAAAAGCTTTCTCTCAGCAAAGGAAACTATCAGCAATGTGAAGAAAGAGCCTACAGAGTGGGAGAATATCTTTGCCAATCATACTTCAGATAGAGCACTAATCTCCAGAATCTATAAAGAACTCAAAAAACTCTACTCCAAGAATTCAAATAATCCAGTCGACAAATGGGCTAAGGAAATGAATAGACACTTCACAGAAGAAGATCTACAAGCAATCAACAAACATATGGAAAAATGTTCAACATCTCTAGTAATAAGAGAAATGCAAATCAAAACCACCCTAAGATTCCATCTCACCCCAATTAGAATGGCGATTATCAAGAATACGAGCAACAACAGGTGTTGGCGAGGATGTGGGGAGAAAGGTACACTCATACATTGCTGGTGGGGCTGCAAATTAGTGCAGCCACTCTGGAAAGCAGTGTGGAGATTCCTTAGAAAACTCGGAATGGACCCTCCATTTGACCCAGCTATCCCACTCCTTGGCCTATACCCAAAGGACTTAAAATCTGCATACTACAGAGATACAGCCACATCAATGTTCATAGCTGCTCAATTCACAATAGCCAGACTGTGGAACCAACCTAGATGCCCTTCAATTGATGAGTGGATAAAGAAACTGTGGTATATATATACAATGGAATATTACTCAGCCATAAAGAATGATAAAATTATGGCATTTGCAGGCAAATGGATGAAATTGGAGAATATCATGCTAAGTGAGATAAGCCAATCTCAAAAAGCCAAAGGACGAATGATATCGCTAATAAGTGGAGGATGACACATAATGGGGGGGAGGGAAGGGTTAGTGTTAGGGTTAGAGTTAGGGTTAGGGAGGGGGGCAAGTATGGAGGAAGGAAGGACTGTATAGAGGGTAAAGAGGGGTGGGAGGGGTGGGGGGAAGGGAAAAAATAACAGAATGAATCAAACAACATCACTCTATGTAAATTTATGATTACACAAATGGTATGCCTTTACGCCATGTACAAACAGAGAAACAACATGTATCCCATTTGTTTACAATAAAAAAAAAAGGGGAACCCTGCTACAAAATAAAGCTTAAAACCACATGCAGGTTTAAAAAGAAAAAAAAATAAATAAATAAAAATAAAAAAAAATAAAAGTGAAATGTAAGTTATTGATTTGAGATATCTCTTCTTTTCCAATATAGGCTTTTAATGCTATAAATTTCCCTCTAAGCATTGCTTTACTTGATTCTCATACAATTTACTATGTTATATCTTCTTTTAATTTATCTTATTTTTAAATTTAGTATGTGATTGCTTCTTTGAGCTTTGAGTTATTTAGATATATATTGTTTAATATCTGCATACTTATGAATTTCTAAAATTTTATTCTGTTAATAATTTTAACTTAATTTCATTGCTGTCAGGGAACATTCTCTGGATGATTTCAATCATTTTTCACTTGCTAGAGTTCTTTTTACTGACTAACATGGCCTATGCTGGAGAATATTCCATGTTTATGTGAGAATATATATGTAGCCTGCTGTTGAGTGAAGTATGCTCTATGGGTTTCTGTTGCATATAGTAAGCTTCTAATGTTGTTATTGTGTTATACCAGTTTACTGACTTTTCATCTAGTTGAAATTTGGACATCAGACTTAATTAACAATTATGAGTGACTTCTTCTCTGTTATCATGTATACTTTCTCCAATATTCATCACAATAAACCTCTGCAGTAGATGGAATTATGATTTTTACACATAAAGAAATTAAGCCTTCTCAAAGGCAGTCAATAAGAGACACAGCTAAGATTTAATCTGACATCTTCTGACATGAAGCCCATCGTTCATTCTACTTTGTAATGTGTCCATTATTGCATGCCTCCCATGTTTGTCAGCTGACTGGTTTTCAGTTTTGACTTTCTCCTAACATGCAAAGAATCCCAGTGGAGCCAGAAGGATAGAAATATCCTATGAAGACTGAGATAATACTAAAGGGGATGGAGGAGTCAGTGAAGACTTCCTCAGTAAGAATAAGAGAGCATCACCTTTTAAAAAATCTCAACCTGGGAACTGGAAGATGGCAGACTAGAGGGAAACAGCTTTTCTAATAGCTCAGTGACATGGTATTCAAGCAGTAGGAATACTGCTTCTCTGCAAGGTGTGTGAAATGGATTTCACTAAAACTCAATACTGGAGAGCCAGAGTGCCTTAGAGACTTAGAAATTTGGGGATTCTTAAGCAACAAAAGAGGGACAAAAGTTAAGCTAAGTTGCTTGCAGGAGCAGAGGAATTAACATAAAATGATGGAAAAACTCAAGAAATACAATAGTCTTAATGTGGAAAATAGTGAGATTGGCAGGGCAGCCTGCCCTAATCCAATCCAGAGGCTGTTGGACACAATAAATTGGTATACAAATGATACCCAGTGATTAACAATTGTCCATGGAGAGCTGAGGCAGGAGCCATCTTGTGCCTACCATGCTGCAGTGACAAGTGGGTACAGAAACATACAGGAACCGAGGGGAAAACAGGGCTGGCTCCAATACACAGTACAAGGAGAAACCAGTCATGTGACCTATCTGAGCCTAGCAAAATCTGGAGAAAATTAAGCATGGAGAGTATTTTGCTCAAGGAAATACTAGTCAGGAAGGACAGGGAGAATCCTTCTCCCTCCCTGCATTATCCTACAGTTACAGCAGGTCTTGAAACTGAACAGGCCAGGGTGTCCACACTCAGAGAGACTGACCCCAGGAGGCCAGAAAGAACACAGGACCACCTGCATTGCATGAGTAATGGTCTCTAAAGGTGCATTGATTTAATATCTTCAGATAACTACCTTCACAATAAAGCATATGGGTCTTCCCTAGACCTGAGCCACACCTCCAAGAGCTCCACCTAAATGAACTTAACAGAACCCAGCTACAGCATTACCCTGGAGAGAAGCTGACAGCATTTGCCATGCCAAACTTTCATCTTACCACCAAGAATAGAAGTAGAGGTTTTTGAACTCTAATACGTATGTTGGTGAGCAACACAATAAAAAGAAAGGACTTGACAACCCAAAGCCCCTACATAGCACCCAGAACATACCACAAAAAGAAATGATAATGAAAAGAAAAACAGCTGTGCACAGGCAGCAAACATATATGCCTATATGCCTAACACACAGAATAAGACTAGAATTTTAAATCTGCTAGAGAAAAATGATTGGTCACATTTAGAGGCAAATAAATCCATATCTCAGCTGGTTTTTCAACCCAGATCCTCAAAGCTACGAGGTCTTGGAATAATATATACCAAGCTCTGGAAGAAAATGGAAGCCAACCAAGAATACTGTATCCAGCAAAATTAAGCTTCAGAATTGAAGATGGAATAAAAATCTTCCACGATAAACAAAAGTTGAAAGAAATCACAAATAAAAAGCCTGCACTACAAAACCTACTCAATAAAATATATCATGAAGAAGAAATGAAAAATACAAATGAGAACAAGTAGAGGGAAAACTATACTAGATGAATAGTCAAGCAAAGAGAAATGGAATCAAATTAAAAACTAGAAAGAAATCATGACAGGAAATAAAAATCATCTCTCAATAATAACGCTGAATGGTAATAGACTAACCTCATCAATCAAAAGACATAGAATGGCAGAATGGATTAAAAAACAAGACCCAACAATGTGCTATCTCCAAGAGACTCACAAAAATTTAAAGACAAATTTCAGGTAAGGAAAATGAAGCAATCATCAAAAGCCTACTAAGAGTCTTTGTCACCTCATAGACAAAGACATCTGCAGACTGAAGGTAAAGGATGGGAAAAAACATTATTCAGATGGATTTTACAACCAAGCAGGGGTTTCTAGCCTCACATCAGATAAATTGGACTTCAAGCCAAAGTTAATCAAAAGAGATAAAGAAGGTCACTTCACACTACTTAAGAAAATCATACAACAAAAAGAAATAATAATCATAAATATTTATGTCCCCCAAAATTGGAACATCTACATATACAAAACACACTACTCAAGAGCAAGAATCAAATAGACCACAACACAGTGATTCTGGGTCATGCCTTTCTCATCACTAGATAGATAATCTAAATAAAAAATAAATAGAAAACTACAGAACTAAAAAAATACAAGTAATAATTTAGACTTAACAGACTTTTATAGGTATAGGGTATTTCATCCATCAGTGACTGAATATATTTTCTTTTCAGCAACACATGGAACATTTTCTAAAATAGACCACACCTTAGGCCACAAAGCAACAATTAGCAAATACCAAAAAATAGAGATAATACCCTGCATTCTATCAGATCAAAATTTAGAGAAATTAGATACAGATATTAATAAATGTGATTCATTGCATAAATAGACTTAAAGACAAGAATCACATGATTATCTCAATAGATTCAGAAAAAAACATTTGACAAAATACAGCATCCATTCATGTTTAAAACACTAAAAATAAATAGGGCTAGAAGGAACATACCTAAACATTGTAAAAGCTGTATACGCTAAACCCAAGGCCAACATCATTCTAAATGGAGAAAAACTGAAAGTATTTCCCTCTAAAACCAGAAACAAGACAAGGATCCCTATTTTCACCACTTCTATTCAACATATTTCATGAAATTCTAGCCAGAGCAATTAGGAAAAAGAAAGAAATTAAAGGGATATCAATAGGAAAAGAAGAGCTCAAACTATCTCTGCTCATGAATAACATGATTCTTTATTTAGAGAAACTCAAAAAACTACCAGAAAATTCTAGAACTCATAAGTGAACTCAGAAACTTGGCAGGATAAAAAATGAGCACCCAGAAATCAATTATGTTCCTATACACCAACAAAGAAACAGCTAAAAGGAAAATTAGGAAAACCACTCCATTCACAAGAGTCTCAAAAAAAAAAAAAAATACTTGGGAATCAATCTAGCAAAAGAGGTGAAAGACACCTATGGTGAAAATTACAGAACACTAAATAAAGAAATTGAAGAAGACTTTATAAGATGGAAAGACCTCCCATGTTCTTGGACAGGCAGAATTAATACTGTGAAAATGGCCATACTACCAAAAAGCTATGCAGATTCAATGCAATTCCTATCAAAATGTCAATGAAGTTCTTCATAGAAAAGAGTCATAAAATTCATTTGGAAAAATAAGAGGCCCAGAATAGCCAAAGCAATCCTTAGCAGGAACAATGAAATAGGAGGCATCACAATCCCAGACCTTAAATTATATTACACATCAAAAAATGTGATAGCATACAATGTAAAAAGGAGATCATATGCAGTACATTTGGGTTTTTTAATCTACTTATTCATTTAACACACATTTTCTGAGGTTCAACTCTGTGCTAAGACCCACATGAAATGTGATTATCCTGATGAATGGAAGCAGCATGGCCCCAGATCTCATGTAGCTTATATTCTATGAGGAGGGAGAAGTAAACATATAAGCATGATAGAAATACTGTCAAATAATGACAATGGGAGGTTTTTCAAGATGGCAGGACAGAAGAGGTCAAGTTCTTAGCAATTCCCTTGCATGGAATCAAGAAAGCAGATAGGCAACTTCTTGGAAAGGTGACTGAACAAATAAAGGGTGGGGGGATTTACTAGAATTTAAAACTGGACATTCAAAGCAGATTGGTGACTCAGGAGGTTGGATATAATAAAATAAGGAAGAAAGTCCCAGCAGACATGCAGCTCAGCCAGAGTAGTCCCTCTGTGAGCAAAGTGGAGGGATAAGGGAACTAAAGGAGCCCACATTTTTAGGAGGCCTGAGGCGTGTCTGTCTATGGAGCATTTAGAGATCAAGGGTATTGTCCAACTAAACTGAAAGGCATGTTGCACAATATTCTTGTGCAGGAAAGAAGCCACCATCTCTCCAGGCAGCCTGCAGAGGACAAAGGAAGGAACTATTTCACAGTCATGGTATAGGGGCTGGCAGCTGAGGGAGCCTATTCCTCACAAGCCAGATTTGGCCCAAAATACAGGCCCAGTAAATACACACTATATGACAGTGTGCTTAAGTGACCAGGAGAAAATCAAATGTGGAGAGAGGTTTACACAGGGGACAACCAGTCACAAAAACCCACCCAGCTGTCCCCAACCCCTCCAGTCGTACTCCTTGCAGGACCAGCTGGAAGAGATGAATCTGGCCTGGAATTCAGAAGAGGGGGTAGGAGAGATTAGGTTTGGAGACTGAATCCAAGAACAGGCAACATGGGGGCCACAGGTGATGTAGGTGACTAAGAATTGGCTCCACCACCACACAAATGGAACCCAGGGGAGATTCCTGAGGAGTCTATCAGTGTGCATAGGAAATTATTGGGTCCTACAGGTGCACTGATTTAAAATCTGCAGACCAATTGGCATTCAAGAAAGAGCCTGAACCCCACCCTAAGCCTAAAACCTGACTCCAGGAAGTCTGCCTACATGATTACCTCTGTCACTCCTACAAGCCAGAGGGTGGAACATCACAGCCCACATAACCACACCCAAAACTGCTGAGAAGAGAAGCTGAGAATATTTTGAATTCCATCAAAAGAATTCTTTAAGTTTTCACTGTGATTTTTTTCTCTTGTTGTTTTTTTCCTTTTCTCTGTTTAATGGTACATAGACATTTATAAATACTCATTTTTTTCTCATTTCTAGCATTTTCGAAGCCAGTTACTATTCATGGATCAGCTTTTCAAGGACTAGGATGTTTGGTTTGTATATTTTAGTTTTGTTTTGTATTCTTTTTTTAAATGTTTTACTTTACATATATTTTATCTTACCTGTTCCCCTTGATTCTCTTTTTGTCTTTTCTTCTGTTTATAGCCAATCTCTATTGTTCTCTCTTTCATTCTTCCTTTAATTTTTCATTCTATCTTCTCTCTTCCTCCCTTATAATCATCACATACTATACCACTTCTGTTCTCTCCCTGTCCACCATTTGAAATTCTAAACCCTTTTGAAAACTTGATGTTTTTATTGTAGTCAATAACTGATCATATCATTTCTGTTTATTGTGATAATTAACATTGTAGACATCATACTAGGAATTATTTGGCTTACTGCTTTATATTGTATGAATTGGTTGTCATTATTTGCCTTCCCCTAAACAGTGAGGTACTGGAAACCTTTAGGGATACCCTAAGTCTACAGGGTAGAAACACTATTGCCTCAGATCCATAAAGTTAAATGGGTATACACACAAACAACATGAAAAAACAAGGAAACAAACCACTTCAAACAAACAAGATATTCCAATAACAGAATCCATCAACACCACAGTGGGAAAAAAATGCCAGAGAAGGAGTTTAGAATGGACATGGTTAAACTGATCTGCAAAGTAAAAGATAATATAAGGAGTGAAATCAGAAAAAATGCAGAAAGGGAAAGACCACTTCAATAAAAATATAGAGATCCTGAAAAAAAAAAAAACAAGCAGAAATACTGGAAATGAAGGAATCAATAAACCCAAATAAAACTTCAACTGAAAGACTAGACCCCTTGGAAGACAGTTTCAGGCAATGAAGACAAAATACATAATTTGGAAAATAAAGTTGATCATGGGGAAAAGATGTTGAGACCATAAACAGAACTTCCAGGAAATACGGGATAACTTGAAAAGACTAAACTTAAGATTTATCAGGGTAGATGAAAGTTCAGATATAAAAACAGAAGGAATGCACAATCTTTTCAATGAAATAATATCAGAAAATTTCCCAAACATGAAGAATGAAATGGAAAACCAAATACAGTAGGTTTACAGGACCCTGAATATAAAAAATTGCAACAGACCCAAACCAAGGCACATTATTATGAAAATGCATAACATACAGAATAAGGATTAAATTTTAAAACTGCCAGAGAAAAGAGACAGGTAACTTGTAGAGTGAAACCAATCCGAATTGCAGCTAATTCCTCAACCCAGATGCTCAAAGCTAGGAAGTCATGGAATAATATATACCAAGTTCTGGATGCCAGCCAAGAATACAATACTCAGTAAAATTAAGCTTCAGAATTGACAATGAGATAAAAACTTTCCATGATAAGCAAAAGTTAAAAGAATTCACAACTACAAAGCCTGTACTACACAAATCTACTCAATAAAATGTTTCATGAAGAACAAATGAAAAATAAAACTGAAAACTAGCAAAGGTATAGTCACTAAATAGTCAATCAAAGAAAAACTAATTCAAATTAAAAACCAGAAATAAATCCAAATGACAGGGAATAAAAATCATATCTCAATAATAACACTGAAATTAAATGGCTTTAATTCATCAATCAAAAGACATAGACTGGCAGGTTTGATAAAAAAAAAACTGGACCCAACCGTATGCTGTCTTCAAGATACTCATCTCATAGACAAAGATATCCACAGACTAAAAGTAAAAGAATGGAACAAAAGCACATCATTCACATGGGATTCATAAACAAACAGGAGTTTCTATCCTCATATCAGATAAAATGGACTTCAAGGCAAAGGTTAATCATAAGGGACAGGGAAGGACATTTCATGCTGCTTAAGGTAATTATATATCACCAAGTCATAACAATGGTGAATATTTATGCACCAAATAATGGAGAATCTATGTATACTGAATAAACCCTTCTCTATTTCAAGAAGCAAATAGACCACAACACAATAATACTGGGTGACTTTAACACACCTCTATCACCACTGAATAGATCCTCAAACAAAAACTAGATAGAGAAGCTATAGAATTAAAAAATATGATTAATAATTTAGACTTAACAAATACAGAACATTTCATCCATCAATGACTACACATAATTTCTTCTGAGAAGCACATGGATATTTCTCTAAAACAGACCACATCTTAGGCCACAAAGCAACTCTTAGCAAATACAAAAAAATAGAGATAATGCTTGTATTCTATCAGACTATAATGGAATGAAATTAGAAATCAATGATGAAATAAATAATAGAATCTACTCTAACACATGGATGCTAAATAATATGTTACTGAATGACAAACAGAGAGCAGTAAAAACCTGGAATGAAATTTAAAAAAATATTTATTGGCAAATGAAAATAGCTATATAATATATCAAATTTTCCAGGACACTATGAAGGCAATGCTAAATGAAGTTCATTGCATTGAGCTTATTAATTAAAGGACTAGAAAGTCAACAAATAAATAACCTAACATTGCATCTCAAAGTCCTAGAAAAAGGAGAACAAATCAACACCAAAAGCAGAAGACAGGAAATAATTAAAATTAGAGCCAAAATCAATGAAATTGAAAGAAAAATAGCAATCCAAAAAAACAACAAAAAAGTTGGTTCTTTGAAAAAATAAAATCAATAAACCCTTAATTAAACTAAAGAAGAAAAAGAGAAAGAAAACTCATATAGCTAAAATTTGTGAAGAAAAAGAAATTATCACTAGGGACACTATTGAAATATATATGATAATCAGAAAATATTTTGAAAATCTATACTCTAATAAAATACAGAACCATGATGACTTTGACAAATTTCTAGAGACATGACCTACCCAAATTTAAACAGGAAGACATGGAAAATTTAAACAGAACAGTTTCAAGAAGAGAAATTGAAGATGCCATCAAAAGCCCAACAAAGAAAAGCCCAGGACCAGAGGGAGTCTCAACCACATTCTACCAGACTATCATAGAAGAATTAATACCAATATTTCTCAAATCATTCCATGAAATATAAACAGATGGAACCCTTCAAACTCATTCTATGAAGCTAGTGTCACCCTCATAGCAAAATCAGAAAAGGACACATCAGGGAAATGAAATATCAGACTAATATCCCTAATGAAAATAGCTGCAAAAATTCTTACTAAAATCCTGGCAAATTGCATATAAAAACATATTTTAAAGACAGTAAAAAAAAAGATACTGCACCATGATCAAGTGGATGCAAAGTTGATGCAACATATGGAAACCAATAGACATAATTTATCACAAAAATAGACTTATAATTATCACATGATTATCTCAATAGATGCAGAACAAGCATTTGACAAAATATAGCACCCATTAATGTTCAAAACACTGGAAAATCTAGGGATAGTAGAAGCATACATTAACATTGTAAAAGCAATTATGTGCTAAACCCAAGGCCAATATCATCCTAAATGGAGAAAATTTAAAGAGTTCCCCCTAAAAACTGGAACAAGACAGGGATGACTTCTTTTACCACTTATAATCAACATAGTGCTGGGAATTCTAGCCAGAGCAATTAGAAGAAAAAAATTAAAAAGATATGAGTAGGGAAAGAATAGTTCAAATTATCTCTGTTCACGAATAACATGATTCTTTATTTAGAACGACTCAAAAAACTCTACCATAAAATGTCTAGAACTCATAAGTGAATTCAGCACAGTAGGAGGATACAAAATTAGAAACTCCAACAATGTTCTTATACTCCAACAATGAATCAGCTGAAAGAAAAATTAGGAAAACCATTCCATTCACAATTACCTCAAAAAAAATACTGGGGAATCAATCTGACAAAAGAGGTGAAAGACCTCTATGATGAAAATTACAGAACACTAAATAAAGAAATTGAGGAGGACCTTAGAAAATGGCAAGATCTCCCAATTTCTTGGATTGGCAGAAATAATGTTGTCAAAATGGCCATACTACCAAAAGCACTAAACAGATTTTTTTTGACTGTCCATTTTTTTTATTAAAAATCGTAAATTTACATAGGGCAATGTAGTTTGATTCATTCTGTTTTTTTCCCTTCCCCCCGCCCCTCTCACCCCCTTTTCCCTCTATACAGTTCTTCCTTCCTCCATTCTTACCACCCTCCTTATCCCTAACCCTAAACCTAACCCTAACCCTAACGCTAACCCCTCCTACCCCCCATTATATGTCCTCATCCACTTATCAGCGAGATCATTCGTCCTTTAGTTTTTTGAGATTGGCTTATCTCACTTAGCATGATATTCTCCAATTTCATCCACTTGCCTGCAAATGCCATAATTTTATCATTCTTCCTGGCAGAGTAAAATTCCATTATATATATATACATATATATATATATATATGTATATATATATATATATATATATATATATGCCACAGTTTCTTTATCCATTCTTCAACTGAAGGGCATCTAGGTTGGTTCCACAATCTGGCTATGGTGAATTGAGCAGCTATGAACATTGATGTGTCTGTATCTCTGTAGTATGCTGATTTTAAGTCCTTTGGGTATAGGCCAAGGAGTGGGATAGCTGGGTCAAATGGTGGTTCCATTCCAAGCTTTCTGAGGAATCCCCATACTGCTTTCCAGAGTGGCTGCACTAATGTACAGACCCACCAGCAATGTATGAGTGTACCTTTTTCCCCACATCCTCACCAACACCTATTGTTGCTTGTGTTCTTGATAATCACCATTCTAATTGGGGTGAGATGAAATCTTAGGGTAGTTTTGATTTGCATTTCTCTTATTACTAGAGATGTTGAACATTTTTTCATATATCTGTTGATTGCTTATACATCTTCTTCTGTGAAGTGTCTGTTCATTTCCTTAGCCCATTTGTTGATTAGATTATTTGTATTCTTGGTGTAGAGTTTTTTGAGTTCTTTATAGATTCTGGAGATTAGTGCTCTATCTGAAGTATGAGTGGCAAAGATATTCTCCCACTCTGTAGGCTCTCTCTTCACATTACTGATAGTTTCCTTTGCTGAGAGAAAGCTTTTTAGTTTGAATCTATCCCAGTTGTTGATTCTTGCTTTTATTTCTTGTGCTATGGGAGTCCTGTTAAGGAAGTCTGGTCCTAAGCCAACAAGTTGAAGGTTTGGACCTACTTTTTCTTCTATAAGATGCAGGGTCTCTGGTCTGATTCTGAGGTCGTTGATCCACTGTGAGTTGACTTTTGTGCAGGGTGAGAGATAGGGGTTTAATTTCATTCTGTTGCATATGGATTTCCAGTTTTCCCAGCACCGTTTGTTGAAGAGGCTATCTTTTCTCCATTGCATATTTCTGGCCCCTTTGTCTAGTATGAGAAAATTGTATTTATTTGGGTTTGTGTCCATGTCCTCTATTCTGTACCACTGATCTACTTGTCTATTTTGGTACCAATACCATGCCATTTTGTTACTATTGCTTTGTAATAGAGTTGAAGATCTGGTATTGCCATAACCCCTGCTTCGCTCTTTCTACTGAGGATTGCTTTAGCTATTCTGGGTTTCTTATTCTTCCAGATGAATTTCATAATTGCTTGCTCTATTTCTGTAAGGTACATCATTGGGATTTTAATTGGAATTGCATTGAATCTGTATAGCACTTTTGGTAGTATGGCCATTTTGACAATATTAATTCTGCCTATCCAAGAACATGGGAGATCTTTCCATCCTCTAAGGTTTTCTTTAATTTCTTTCTTTAGTGTTCTGTAGTTCTCATTGTAGAGGTCTTTCACCTCTTTTGTGAGATTGATTCCCAAGTATTTTATTTTTTTTTTGATGCTATTGTGAATGGGGTAGTTTTCCTAATTTCTCTTTCTGAAGATTCATCACTTATGTATAAAAATGCATTGGATTTATGAGCATCGATCCTGTAACCTGCTACTTTACTGACTTCACTTATGAGTTCTAAGAGTTTTCTGGTGGAATTTCCAGGTTCCTCTAAATATATAATCATGTCATCAGCAAACAGGGATAGTTTGAGTTCTTCTTTTCCAATTCATATCCCTTTAATTTCTGTGGTTTGTCTAGTTGCTCTGGCCAAAGTGTCAAGAACGATGTTGAATAGAAGTGGTGAAAGAGGGCATCCCTGCCTTGTTCCAGTTTTTAGGGGGAATGCTTTCAGTTTTTTACCATTTAGAATCATATTAGCCATGGGCTTAGTATAGATGGCCTTCACAATGTTAAGGAATGTTCCCACTAGCCCTATTTTTTCTAGTGTTTTGAGCATGAAGAGGAGGGAACCCTCCCAAACTCATTCTATGAAGCCAATATCACCCTGATACCTAAACCAGACAGAGACACATCGAGGAAAGAAAATTTCAGACAAATATCCTTAATGAACATCGGCGCAAAAATTCTCAACAAAATGTTAGCAAATCGCATACAAAAATATATTTAAAAGACAGTGCTCCACGATCAAGTGGGTTTTATCCCAGGGATGCAAGGTTGGTTCAACATCCAGAAATCAATAAATGTCATTCACCATATCAACAGACTAAAAGTTAAGAATCACATGATTATTTCAATAGATGCAGAAAAAGCATTTGATATAATACAGCACTATATAGATTTAATAAAATTTCTATAAAAATCCCAGTGACATTGTACATAGAACTAGAAAAATCAATCATGAAATTCATTTGGAAAAATAAGAGACCCAGAATAAACAAAGCAATCCTCAAAAAGAAAAGTGAAGCAGGAGGCATCACAATACCAGACCTACCTTAAATTATACTATGAGCTATAGTAACAAAAAGTGCATGACATTGGTACCAAAACAGACTTGAAGCTCAATGGTACAGAATAGAAGGCACAGAGACAAACCCACATATATACAATTATCTCATAGTAGACAAAGTTGCCATAAACATACACTCAAGAAAAGGTAGCTTCTTCTACAAACAGTTCTGGGAAAACTGGAAATTCATATGCAGCAGAATGAAATTAGACCCCTATCACACAGTGTACAAAACTCAACTCACAGTGGATCAAGCAGCTAAGAAATACACCAGAGACCCTGCACCTACTAGAAGAAAAAGTAGGCCCAAAACTCCATCATATCAGCTTAGGAATCAAATTCCTCAACAAGACTGCTAAAGCACAAGAAGTCAAATCAAGAATCAATAAATGGGATTGTATCAAACTAAAAAGTTCTTCACAGGAAAGGAAACAGTCTAGAACATGAAAAGAGAGCCTACAGAATGGGAGAAAAACCTTTGCCACCTTCACGTCAGATAGAACATAAATCTCCAGGATATAAAAAGAACACAAAAACTTAACACCAAAAAAACAAGTGGGGGTATGAAAACTGGTGGAATGAGACAGACATCATTACCCTATGTACATGTATGATTACACGAATGGTGTGAATCTACATTGTGTACAACCATAGAAATGAAATGATGTACCCCATTTGTATACAATGAATCAAAATGCAGTCTGTAAAAAAATTTAAAAATAAATAAATAATTAAAAAAATAAATGAATCTCTTCCAAAAAGAAAAAAAACCTAATAACCCAATCAATAAATGGTCTAAGAAACTGACAGGTACTTCACAGAAGAAGAAATATGAATGGTCAACAAATATAAGAAAAATGTTCTATATCACTAGCATTTAGAGAAATGCAATTTAAAACTACACTGAGATTCCATCTCACTCTAGTCAGAATGACAATTATCAAGAATACACATAACGATAAATGTCATGAAGGATGTGGGGAAAAGGTACACTCATACATTGCTGATGGGACTGCAAATTAGTGCAACCACTCTGGAAAGCAGTATGGAGATTCCTCAGAAAGCTTGGAATGAACCACCTTTTGATCCAGTTATTCCACTCCTTGGTATATACACAAAGTACTTCAAAACAGCATACTATAACGATGTGGCCACATCAATGTTTATAGCAGCTCAATTCATAATAGCTAAGCTAGGTGCCCTTGAATAGATTAATGGATAAAGAAAATGTAGTACATACACACAATGGAATATTTCTCAGCTATAAAGAAAAATGCAATTATGGCATTTGCTGATAAATGGATGGAACTGGTGACTATCATGCTAACTGAAATAAGCCAATCCCAACGAACCAAAGGCCACATGTTCTTTCAGATATGTAAATGCTAAATCACAGCAGGCAGGGGGAGGGAAGACTGGAGATTCATCAGATTGGACAAGGGGAAATTTGGGGGAAAAGGGGGGGAGATGATAATGGGAAAGACAGAACGAATTGGACATAACTCTCCTGTGTTCATATATGAATACATGACCAGTGAAACTCCACATCACGTACAACCACAAAAATGGAAACTTATTCTCCATGTATGTATGATATCTCAAAATATATTCTACTGTCATGTATAACCAAAAAGATCAAATTTTTAAAAAAGAGGGAAAATGATAATGACTTTGGAGACAACGTGATAAAATGGAAATCAACTACATAAACTTTGATATGAGAGTTGGATGATGACAAGGAAAAAGCCCTGTAAAGACCCAAACAAAAGCACTCAAAGCAGAGAGAATAGCCTATAAAAATGCCCTGAGGCAGAAATGATCTCAAGTTGTTTAAGAAGCAACAAGGAAAAAGAGGAAATTTAAAAGGAAGAGAAGAAATTGGAGAGGTTACTGTGAGTATAATATTACATGGAAATATATCACAATTTTCTTGCAAAGAAAATTATAATTCACCATAAGTGTTTAAGCACCTCACCTTCTTTGATAACAGCACCTCACTTTCCTTATTTGAAATGTGTCCCCCCATTGGAAATGGTCCAGTGAAACTATCAATCTCTCTGCTTACTAGATCCTAGCAATGCAAAAGACTAAATCAATAGTATTTTCTCCCACTAAACATTTTTCTCTTGATTTTATGACAGCTTTATTGAGATAGTACTTACATACAATGATATATCATACAATTCTTCCAGTTTAAGTGCACAATTCAATTTTTTTTAGTATATACACAGATATGTACAATCATCACCCCACTTGATTTTGAAGCATTTTAATTATATCAATAAAACTGTTCCCTATAGGGATCACCCTTCTATTATCTTTCATATACTCCTCCCAATAATAAGTAAGCAACCACAAATTACTCTTTCTATAATTCTTCCATTTTCTGAGTGTTAAATAGGTATGGAATCATATATTATGTGGTCTCTTTTGACTGGCTTCTTATATTAATCATATTTTTAAGGGTCATCTATATTGTAACATATTTCATTACACCATTGATTTTTATGTCTGAGTAATATTATATGGTTTATATATACATTTTGTTTATCCATTTTTAAATTGATAGACAATTGGATTATTTCTTTTGATTATTATGAACAATACTGCTATGAACATTTTTTTGTATAAGTCTTTATGTGGACATGCTTTCCATTCTCTTGAGTAGATACTTAGGATTGGATTTATTAGGTGATATAGCTGTTCTATGGGTAACATTTTAAGCAACTGATAAACTGGTCTTCACAATGGCTATAAAAATTTATATTCTCAACAGCAATGCAGGAGGTTCCAATTTCTCTATGTACTCACCAACACATGTGCTATAGTATGAATGTTTTTGTCCCTGAAAAATTCGTATGTTGAAAATTAATCATTAATGTGAGTACTGGAAAGTAGAACCTTCAGGAGGTGATGAGGTCATGAGGGCTCCACATTCATGAGTGGGATTAGTTTCTTCATAATAGATACTTCAGAGATCCAGTTATCCTTTCTACCATGTGGGGAAGCTGTAAGAAGGTACCATCTGTGAACTAGGGAGCAAACTCTCACCAGACACTGAATCTGCTGGCACCTTTATCTGGAAATTCCCAGCATCTAGAATTTTTAGAAATGTCTAGTTTGAGTTACCCAGTGTAAAGTATTTTGTTAGAGCATCACAAACAGATTAAGACAACTTATTTTCCTCCTTTTTCAAAAAAATTAGAGCCATCCTAGTGTGTGTGAAATTATATCTATTTGTGATTTTGTTTTGCATTTATTTAATGACCAATTACATGGAACAATATCTTCACATGCTTACTGTGCTTCGTGTAATATTTTCGGAGAAATGTATATTCAGATCCTTATTTGTCTTTTTATTGTTCAGTTGAAAATCTACTTCAAATTAATATCAACTTTTGGGGTTCTTCAGGAAATGTTTGATAGCTTTTATTTTTGTGTGGAGTACATATTTTGGGGGTTTATGTCATTTTTTATTTAAAACTGTGTAGTTAAGGAGCCAGGCATGGTGGTACATGCATGTAATCCCAGTGACTCAGGAGGCTGAGGCAGGAGAATCACAAGTTGAAAATCACCCTCAGGAACTTAGTGATGCCCTAAGCAACTCAGCAAGACCCTATCTCTAAATAAAATATAAAAATGGACTAAAAATATGACTTAGATGTTAAGTGCCCCTGGGTTCAATCCCTGGTACCAAAAAAAAAAAAATCTGGGTAGTCAAACCACATAATGTAGTAATTTTGCAAATCAAGTTCTCCCCAATTCCTTGGGTGGTGGTGTTGCTGCTTATTGTTGTTTACTGGTCTAATAAAATGATTCTGTAAAGTCAGTATTGCTTGTCATGGAAAGCCACTAAAGTATCCCTTCTTTCAACTTAACAGGTAATTAATGGACAGAGATTTCCATAGCATTATGGGATACTGTTCCATCCCAAATTTATTTAAGAAAAAAGTGTTTTATTCTACATTGGGTTTGTAGCATTCACACACCATCATTTTAGTCCTTCAGAATTCTGAAAACAACTTCTTATAATGAGGTTTGGATTCTTTCTAAAGGCATTTGGTTGCTTGGCATATAGTATGGAAAAGAGCAAACCCCATTATGAAGTAGGTGGTATGCAGGTGGTTTCTTATCTACCTTTTTTAGGGAGTAACCCTAAATCCCCCCACCACCACCTCACACACAGAGAAACAGCAAGGCCTTTATTTCTTCTTCCCTGTGGATTAAAATGTGAAGAAGAGAAATTTGCCTTCAGTTCTCTGCCCTGACTCATTCCTTCTCCCCACTGTTCAGCTAACTGTAGACCTGTCAATTCTGTTGAGCCTCACCTAGCTGTCTTCTCACACACCTCCCTTTTCCCTTCCTTCCCTCTTTCCCCACAATCAGCTTACAGAAATGTAAATCTTCTGGAGTAAGGAGCTTTGTTTCATGATGTTTTTGTATCTTGCAGGAGTGTTATCTTGTAGAGTCCCTTGGGGTTGGCCTGACTGATTTGGTTTAGGCTCCTATTCAGTCCAAGATAATGGTCGAAACTTTCTGGACTTCTTCACTCTCTTCACCTTATTTGTATTAGTCCTGGAGGATTTTTTTCTTGAACTCACACGGAGCAGTCTTTTTATCTCCTTTTCTATCTTCTTCACCTGTAAGATAGAACAGGGTAATCCCAGCATGACATTGACTTGTGGGAGGAAGAATCAAGAGGGAGAACTTGAATGAGGTGGTCTCACCTTGTTCGCATTTCTGGACCTGAATTGGCTTGAGTTCTTCTTCTTCTTCCTACCTTTTGTGCTTGAGGTTAGTTGTTTCATGGTTGCTCTTTATATAATTGTGCTAAGGTTACAGGTAACTAATCATACTGAAACTTCCTAGTAGTCTTCTTGAGGACTCCTAACACCTTACAAAATACCCCTCACCATGACAATGAGGAGCCACACCCTTTAGCTTTGTTTGTTCAGTGAGGCACTTTCCCTAGCCAGTAGGGACTAAGGGGGACCTTAGACATCACAAAGCACCACTCCTGGCTCCTGTCCAAGGGTGGGGATGCTGGGGAAATGAACATGCTCTGGTCTGGTGTGACTGGGCATTTTCTCACCATCTCCCTAAATTTTGCCCAAACTGACTACTACCATTCCTCACCTTCTATACATACCGAAGGAAAAGGTAGTTTTCTCCAAATCTTTCCCCATAACCCTCCCACTCCATTTTAATTCTGTTCTATCCCATACTACAAGTTGGATGAACCTTTGAGGACATTATGCTAAGTGAAATAAGCTAGTCAGAAAAAGACAAATAGTGTATGATCCTACTTACATGAGGTAGCAAAGTTTGTCAAATGGTGGTTAGCTGGGACTGGGGGAGGCAAAATTGAGAGTTGTAGTCTAAGAAGTATAGAGTTTTAAATTTCAAAATGAAGATGTTCTAGACATCTTTTGCATCTACTACATGAATATAGTTATCACAAATGTATTGTATACTTAGAAATTGGTACAGTCGTAACTTTCATGTTTTGTATTTTAAATAATTCAAATAAATAAAAATAAATATAAAATTATCAATTTTTTAAAGTAAAGGGGTATTTACTTTTGGGCTACAAGTGATCAGAAGAGTTGTCAGCTATAAGTCAAGTGGAAATAACAGGGCTCTACAATCTATCTCCCCTGTCAACCATTGTTCCAACATTAGGGTCCAACTTCTCACCTAAAGTCTAACACGGTTGTCCTCTATCTTGGTTATATATCAGAATCTCCAGAAGATGCCTGAGCTACACCCCTAGGCAATATGACTTACTTTGGGGTATGGTCTAGAAATCAGAAATAAAATGTAATTCTCATGTACAGCCAAGATGGAGGAGAATTGATAGAGATTCAGAGTGTATGCACAGGTCTCCTTGTGGTTTTGGGTTGTTGTTTTTGTTGCTGTTTGGGGGGTTTTGATTGTTTGGGGCAGTTGTATGTTTTTTGATGGAATTTTTATTAACAGGGGTACTTTATAAGGGGCTGAAATAAAGTATCCAATGGAGATAGGAGATAGAATCATCAGGGCTTGATGATGATTAGGATAAAGGGGAGTTAAGGGTAGTTTCTAGGGTCCTGTCTTAGACAACAGAAAGGACAATAATGTGATTCCAAGAGATGGGGAAGATTGAAGAGAAGAACAGTTTTGCAGGGGAAGATCATGGATTCCATTTAGGATACATATAGAGTTTGAGATGCCTACAGATTCATGCAGAGATGGTGAGTATGGAGGAATTGGAGATGACCTGGATCTTGTACAGAGGTACATGTGTATCATTTAAAGGTATAAGGATACATGAAATAACCATAGGGAGGAAGTATAGAATGAGTAGAGAGCTCAGAAACAAATTTCTTGAGCACATTAATTTGGCTTGGAAAACTGAAAAAATGATTTTGAAAAATGGCATAATAATAATATTAGACACTTAATTCATACTAAGCAATATTTTTAAAGCTATAATTATTTTTGAAATATTTAGTCCTCACAACTGTATGAGTTAGGTCATTGCAATAAAGCATTTAATTCTATTTTGATTTTTAACTACAGAGAGTTTTCAAGCCAATTCCTCCTCCTTGCCCTTTTGTCTAATATATTTATCCAAATTAGATGCTCTGTTACTTGGTTCCAATAGAAATTTCAAACCATGAATAGCCTAGGTGACCCCCCACACACATGAACTCCCAGCCCAGTTCCATTCGAAACCATAATAAAAACCCTAGCTACCCACCATGACCTTACTTCCAACTCATTCCAGATTAAGCCTGAGCCCTTCTTTTTAGAGAGATCTTTTGCTGTTTACTATGTGAGTAATAAACTGCATCAATTTCCTATGGCTACTGTAAGTTACAACAAACTTGATGACTTATACAATAGAAATTCATTTTCTCAGTTCTGAAGGCCAGGAGTCCAAAATCAGTTTCACTTGTCTTAAATCAGGGTATAAGTAGAACCACACACTCCATTTGGAGGCTCTAATAGAGAATTCACGCATCCATGATCTCTTCCAGCCTAGATGAATACTGATATTCCTTAGTTTATGGTCATATCATTCCAGTCCTCAAAAACAGCATCTTCAAATCTCAGCTCATCTTCATATTATCTTTTTGTGTGTGTGCACATGTGTGCATATATGTATGTGTGTTAGAGAAAAAGACAGAAAAATAATCCTCTGCCTCCTTATAAGCATACACATGATTGCATTTCTGGCCCAGCCAAATAATCCAGTAGATTCTCCCACCTCAAGATCCTTGACTTGCTGGGCATAGTGGTGCACGCCTATAATCCTAGCCACTCAAGAGGCTGAGGCAGAAGGAATTGCAAGTTCAAAGCCAGCCTCAGCAACTTAGCGAAGTCCTAAGCAACCTAGTGATACCCTCTCAAAATTTAAAAGAACAAAAAAGAATTAAAAGGGCTGGGGATGAGGCTGAGTGGTTAAGTGGCCGTGGGTTCAATCTCTGGTACCAAAAAACAAAACAAAAACTATTTTCAAATAGGGTAACATTTTCATTTTCCAGAGATTATGACCTCATTCTTTAGCAGTCATCTTTCAGTATACCACAACATCCACAACATCAGTGCCTATATGTCATTTGTCTCAACATCCATAAATGCTGGGATGGGAAAAAATGCCCAATGTCCATCGGGAATGCTATGCACCCACATAAAACAATAATATTACTACCAATTCACAGAGGATGGAACTGTGAGTGGAAACACTCAAGTTTGGATAGTTTGAAAAAGATGTGTTTAGTTTTGTTTTCTTTCAACAAGATCTCTCCTCATTACCTGAAAAAAAAAAAATCTTGGGGCCCTTAACAGCAAACAGACAAGAAGGCTGAATGAGTTGGTTTGGAAGTGTTGGGGGAAACAAAATTGAAAATGAAGTGAAGAGCCAAAGGGGCAGGGAAATTGGTAAGTTAGAATTAGCTGATCATGCTATGGAGCAGGGCAAATGTTCTTTTTTATTTTTATTTTTTTATTTTTACATACTACATTTTGATTAATTGTTCACAAATGAGGTACATCTCTTCATTTCTATGGTTGTACACAATGTAGATTCATACCATTAGTGTAATCATACATGTACATAGGGTAATGATGTCTGTCTCAATCCACCATTTTTTGTTCCCCCACCCCCGCCGCCCTCTCATTTGCCTCTACATAATCTAAAGTTGCTCCATTCTTCTCTCACCCCCACTCCCATTATGTATCATCACCCACTTATCAGGGAAAACATTCATGCACGCAGGTGGCTAGCAAGCATCTGCAAAGCCCACGTGGGTTTTCAACTCTCCTAATATGAAGTTAAAGCTGCAGCTATTCTACATCATCATACTTTTAAGCAGCAGATATTCAACTTATATCAGTAGTTAACTTGACAGTAGTTACACTGAACTCTTATTTTTCCTAATTATCAGGCTTACTCTGACATTTTATTCTTTATAATTCTTTATCAGCACCTCCTACGATTTCCCCTGACAGTTGATCTTATACATATGATTAGTAGCATCTTTCAACATTCCTCGGTGAGGTTAGATGAAGTTCAGTTTCCCCACAGAAGTCAAAAGACTGGATTCACAGCCCAGTTCTGACAATAAATTGATGTGTGACATGGGGCAATTCCCTTCTATCTTCGCATCTGAAAAACAAGGTGTATGGCCCAGTTCAAAAGCACACAGTCCTTTATGAGATGGCTGAAGCACCCTGGACTGCCTGGAAGGAAATGGTTATAAGCAATCAGTGTAATGTAAAATGAAGCTCAAATATGCCTCTTAAACCACAGCACCTCTGCCCCACATAGGAAGCTGATGTCTCTGCAAAGTCTCAAGTTGGTGCTGAATGCTACGTGGCATTAGGCAAAGAAAGGCAATCATTCTTTGCAATGACTGTAACAGATTTCATTCTTGGCAATTACTGTAGGTGGGAATGAAAAAATTCTTTCATGATGAACGAAAGCCTTTGTGCCTTTTCCAAGCAGTGAAGAATTGCCTAGATGGTCACACCAAGCTACCCTGATGGAAGAATTTGGAATACTAATTTGAAAAACAGGCACATGGTATTACAATGAAGGCCTCTGCCTCCTTTCTTCTGCATCTCTTTTTCTCTACTCTGCTAGTGCTAATCTTTTCTCTGGAAACTCTAAAACTTGATGGTAATCATTTTTATTGGATTTAAGCAAACCAAATTAATTAGCAAAAACAGTGCAGACAAATCAGTAGCTTCATGTGCTCCTGGGGTAGAGAACCTTTAAAAACTGTGTTTATTCCACACGGGTTAACCCACCTCCAACATAGGACAGGACAGCATGACCTTTGAGCCTGCTGAGGTTGAGCTAGAATCTCAGCCCTTTTACTTCCTAACTATGTGGCTTCAGGCAAGTTGTTTCACCTTTCTGATTCCCATTTCCTCATTTAAGAAATCAGTCTCATAATAGCTACTCACTGTGTTAAGTATTTTACACAATTTGTTTCATTTAAGTCTGACAGCAGCTTCTGAGGTGGATGTCATCTGATTTTTTGTGATGATTGAGCTAAGTTAGGTGAGCAATGGGCACATAATAGGTGCTAAAGGAAATCGTAGCCACTTATTGTATGTTCAGTTTTATACTAGGTACTGTGGGGCAAATCAAGAAATATTAACTAATCAGGTATGAATTAGCACTACATATGTATTAATATTTTAAAGTGGAAGGGGAATGTTCAAAGGAATTGCATTCCTCAGTTTCTGGATCTTGAGTGGTTCTTTTCTGTTTTGGAATGGCTTGGGCAAGGTTGGATTAAAACCCTCCTAAACAGATGAGCCTCCAAGGGTCACAGGATTGAATATAAAACAAATTAAAAGAAGAAACTATTTGGAATATTCAAGCAGTCTCTGCAGGAGAAGGCAGGGTTTTACATTCCCTTCCTGCAAACTTCACAGAATGGCCTCCACCAAGTTGGCGTTGGTCCACTGATCATTCCTCCCATCTCATTGTCTGTCACATATGCTCCTTGCAGAGCTTGCCAATCCCTGAATTTTAATCTTCTTGGCCTTCTTTGGGTTATTCTCTATGTCTGACAGAAGATGGATATGCCCATTGAAATTCAACTCATAAGTTCAAATGGCCCCTCTGGGGATGGCATCCGGACTAAAAGTTGAAGCTGACTTTCTATGGCATATGGTGAAAATAGCAGCTCTTTAATATGATGAGAAATGATTAGAGTTGTTTAGTTGCTATTAAAAGCATCACAAATGTATGGTTAATTTTTTAAATAAAAATAAGAATGATATTTATGTAGTATGCATAAACCAATTATGAACATTAATAAAATATTAGTACTACCCATCAGATGGCAGCTTATTGCCAGATGACAATATTTATAACCGTGTCCATCTATATTACACACATATCCTGCTATATAGATTAACATACAGTTTTGGATTAAGTAATCACATGCAAGTTATAGACTCATGTATGAGGAAAACACATTTCATGCCAAAGCCTAAAATATGATTCTGTGTTAGTCCAATTTGTTACTACGATTAAGTACCTGAGGATGGGTATTTCATAAAGAAAAGCGGTTTATTTAGTTCACCTTTTTGGAGGCTGAAAGCCCGAGATTGGGTGGCCCCATTAATGTGGCCTCTTGACTATGCATTATGTGAGCAATTTAGTGCCTAAGCCACTTTTATAGCTTTATTTTATCGAATAAATGAATGAGAGATAAAGGAAGACTTTCAATGAATACATATAAAAAAGATGATGGAGAGAAAATCACCATTTGACAAACACTACAGTGATAATGGTTTCAAGAAAAACTAAAATTAGAGGAATAAAAGTATGATGACACACAGTATATTTGCAGAGCCTCAAAATATATACACACCAGATAATTGTCAATAATAAGTGAAAATACTACCTTTACAGTGAATACTGGCAAATAATGATAGAAATTTAAGATCATCAGTACTGGGACATAAGGCACCTCCTGATAGTATGCCTTGTAAAAGGTTCAGCACCACTTCCCTGAAATTATTTCCAAAAACATAAACTTGGAATTTCATCAGAATGAAACCTTGAAATCAAATCGAATGATGCCCTACAAAATAAAGGGTCAGTTCTCTTCAAAAGTTTCAGAGTCACTAAAAATAAACACTAAGGGATTGTTCCAGATTATAGGCATCTAAAGAGTCATGAAAACTAAATGTAATGTGAAATTGTGGATTGGATCATAGAAGAAAAAAAAGAGAGAGGGACAGGGAGGGAGGAAGGAAGAAAAGAAGGAAAAGAAACAAGATTATTTATTGGTAGGATAACTGATAAAGTATATATAAAGTCTGCATATTTATTAATGATATTGCATTATTATTAATTTTCTAGTTGTGATAATTATAAGATGGCTGTAAAAGATGTTAATATTTAAGAGAGCTAGATAAAGGGTATATGACAATTCTTTCTACCATCCTGTGAATTTTTGAAAATCTGAATTTATTTAAAATTTGAAAGTTGAACAAAATAAATTCAAAGTAACAAAAAATATACAAATTAGTTATAATGTGTCTTATATAATAGAATTTTGTATAAATATTACATTAGGGTTTTCTTAGAGTTAATAGTGTACTGAAGAAAAAATCTCACCATATTAAATGGTCACACTATGAATTATATTTCATATCATACATATATGTTTGTCAGTTTTATGTTATATATGACCCCAGCATTATAAAATCTATCCATAAATATATATATAGCAAAGCAAGAAAAATAGGTTAGATTATATTGGAAATTAGAGCACAAAATTATCATGTTTGTAGATACTATGATGCTCTGCCTCTACTTTGGAAATGCACAAGAATCAACTACAAGAAGTACTAACATAATGCAGCTAGATGATTACAAAATAAATGTACAGGACTTATAGTATTCTGCCAACAATAACAAGCTGGAATATATAATTTTCAAAGGAGATACCATTCACAAACAGAACCTATGGAATTCCAGAAATAAACTTCCATTTTAGTAGGAGGAATTTGAAATTCAAGCCAGAAAGGAAATTGGATGAAGCTGGTAGGATTGGTTAAATATGGGGGAAAAAGGAATGAATCAATGCCTTGTACCATATGCCATTATAAACATCTTATGAACTCAATAGGCAAATATGAAATGTTAAACCACTAGGGGAAAATAAGCTAGAAATCATATAGGTGAATATTGTATCTCAGAGAAAGGAACAATTCTTTTTTTAAAAAATGTATTTAAAAATATCTTTTTAATTATATATATTTATGGGGTACAGCATGATAATTCAGTGCACCTGTATAAAATGTAATGATCAAATCAGGGTAATTAGCACAATTCTTTAAGCATAAATAAGGTATAAGCTATAAAGGAAAAAAAACTGCCAGTTCTGATGACATAAAAACTTTCGATTTCAAAAAGATGATAAATAAGAATAAAACAGCAATGGGAAATTTGAAAAAGGAATAGTTGTAGCATATGTGACAGACAAGTGTTGATACTTTAATTTTTTTAATTGTGGATGGACACAACACCTTTATTTTATTCATTTATTTATTTTTATGTGGTGCTGAGGATTGAACCCAGTGCCTCACACATGCTAGGAAAGCACTTTACCACTGAGCTTTTTTTTTTTTTTTTTTTTTGTGGTGCTGGGGATGAACCCAAGGCCTTATGCTTGCAAGGCAAGCACTCTACCAACTGAGCTATCTCCCCAGCCCACCACTGAGCTTTAATGTATAAAAATCCCTTACAAATAAACAGGAGAACAGATCTCAACAGCCCCCCCCTAAAAGACACATAAAATTTTAAATCTATAAAATTTCCAAAAAAGAAGGAAGTGTAATATGGTTGGTGAAGATACATAATAAGGACACTCTCATAATATATTATGGATAATGATACAAACTAGTGAAACTTTTTCTGAAATGAAATATAACAAGAACCTTAAAGAAATCTGTTTGCAGGGATTTAGTACTTCAAATTATCCTCAGGCTATTTCTGAACTGTTTCCAAGAAAGCATGTATACTACACAGCAGTACTTATCTGAGGGTTAAGGTTATCTCAGGAAAATATTGAAAACAATATAAATAGCCAATATTAAGGGAAGGGTTAAATAAATCCTGATCTATTATAAGATTCACCCATAATCATCAAAAATTATGCCAGAATTAACAAGAAAAATAAGTATGAAATATAGTAAAATATAATTTAATGTAATAAAATCATGCAATAAAATGCCAAAATATGATCTCAAATTTGAAAAAAATAAATATTTGAAATACATCAGTACCTCCACTATTTGGCTTATTTCAAATGTAACTAGAAAAGTCTGTTTTGAATATATTGGAAAATATTCAGAGCAGAAAAAAATTTAAACAATTTAATTTGAAATACTGTGATATTTTAACAAAAAATTCAATTACAGGACTTGAAACTCTTGGTGTGCCCGTGTGTGTCTGTGTATGATTCATTTATTCAATAAATATTTATCAGGTACCTACTATATCAAGCAATCTGATGGACTCTGGGAATAGATTGTTACCAAGAACACAGGCCTCTCCTCATGGCATATACACTCTGGTGCAGCAGGTGTATTAAGCATGAAATACACAATCACATAATTATAGATTTTAATAAGTACCTTGAAAAAATATTACACATTACCACTCTAATATATAAGGGGCTACTGGTTTGTCGGGAGGATAAGTGCAATGGGCAGAGCATATAAAAATCATTAAAAGCTATTTTCTAATATGTCGAAAGTAATATTTAAAGGCTAATTAGTAATTTCTAGTCATTTTTCTTCTTTATCCCTTTGGATTTATTTTTCAAAATTATTAGCAATGAACATGTGCTATGGCTTGAATTTGTCCCCCAAAATTCATGTGTTGGAAACTCAATCCTCAACATGGGACATGCAGCAAAATGGGAGCTACTTAGGTTATGAAGGCCCAGCCTTCATGAATAGATTAATGCCAGTATTAAAGGGTGAATTTGACTCCCTTTTGCTTCTTTGCTCTTCTACCATATGAGGACACAGTGTTCCTCCCCTCTGGAAGATACTGTAAGATGCTGTCATCTTGATTTGTTCTTCCCAATCTCCATAATTGTGAGAAATTATATTTGTTTTTTTATAACTACCCATTATGTGGCACTCTGTTACAGCACCACAAACGGACTAAGACAATATGTATTATTTGTATACATGATCATAGAAATAAATCATAAATTTGGCCTGGAGACGTGGCTCAGTGGTAGAGCACTTGCCTAACATGTGCAAGACCCTGGGTTGAATCACTGGCACTGTGAAAGACAGAGAGAGGAATGGTAAATGTAAAAGAAAAACATAACAAAAGTAAAGTAAAATAGACATTTTAAATATTAGTGCTTAGTTTTCTAGGTCTGCAAAAGCCATACTTCTAACAAGGGCAAGCTGACCTGAATTTGGGTCCTTGTGTATGCTTCAACCCTGTGAATGATGAAGTAGATACTAACACAAAAGGACATCTAAGAAATAGCTTTGTCCGAACCACTTTTCAAATTTCCTTGTAAACTTTGTGTCAAAACCTAAATACCTTCACCACTACCTTACCTCAAACACAAGAATAAATTTTTAAAACACCATTGGAAGTTGAAATACTGTGACATTAACAAAAAAGAAAATTATTTGAAATTATCCTTGGAATAAACTCCAATTGGATATAAAAAATGATGTATGTAGGACAGTGTCTTCCTCTATTTATAGAATGAATAGTCAAAAGACAACTGTGGTAGAAGTCACATACAAAGGACAAGATGTGAGCCTTAAACAGCAGTTAATGACATCAGACAAAAAATGGAAATATATTACAGCACATTCAGTGAAAAAGTAGCTCAGGGCTATTATTATAATATTATATTGGAAAATGCTTAGTGAGCAAAGGACCAGAAATTAGAAAGCTTTCAATCAACTGCTGTAAGTTGCTACATTAATGACAGGGTTAGTTCCAAGTATTCTGGTTCTTCTCTTCCTGGGCACACATGTGGCAGGATTCAAATTTCCCAGTTAGTGTGTTAAAACTTCAATCTTCCTACTTGGGTTGGCAAGTCTTTGCTTTGACAAATGAAAGGTGTGAAGAAGTGATCATGACAGCCTGGGAAAGGACAGCGTATATGAGTGATCACAGCGAGCAAAGGTCCCATGACCGGAGTCGAGCTTGCAGCAGGGGCAATAAGAATATTTTTTTGGCTAGGCCACTGAGATTTAGGGGTTATTTGTAACACAACAGAACCTACCCCATACTGACCCATACTGGATGAATCCAAACCATCAGCTGCCCTCGATCAAATTTATCTAAACCTTTATTTCTAGTAATAGAAAGTTTTGCTGCTGGTATCTAGTTGGGATAGATAGGGAGACTGTTCAGTTTCACAGGATAGTGAGAAAGAATACCCCATAAAGAGTATATGAGTTTTGAAGTCAGAAAAAAAGTGAGACCATTCAAGTGCTGTCTACTACTAGCTCTGTGTCTTGAGCAAGTCATTAACATCTCTGAGCACCAATTCTTTTTCATCCATCACTTGTACAATATCAGCAACTATTTCTCAAGGCTATTGTAAGGATAAGACAAGACAATGCAGAAAAGGCATTTGGCACAGTGGTTGAAAGACAGTGAATATGCCGTAAATCACTATCAACATCATCATCATGATTATTATTATTTCTCAGCATGTATTTGCAATCTTACTTCTGAAATACAATGAGGCAAATCTCATTTTAACCTATAGCTCCTGACATATTACAGATCAGCATTTTATGCATGCAAATATGCCCTATTTCTTGATTCCTCCAACCCTCCTCTATGGAAGAAAATAGTGTTTGTAAAAATAAAATACCAGCCTTGACTTGTACATACACCCAAGATCATGTAAGTCATTACAATGTGTTTTTGAGAGTTGCCACTTCACTGCTCTATAAAAAGCTTCCTGGAAAAAGTATTAACAGATGGCCTCTTACTCTCTGAGGCTGTTAGTAGCACACCAGATGGCAACCCAAATGAGAAGATTCAACTTAAATTCTCCAAACTGAAGGGAATGTGATACTAGCTTTTTAATAGGTGTGCAGCATTAGAGGTAGCAAAGAAATGATCAGTTAAGATAAAAACTCATTTTCTTGCCTTATTTCAATGTGAAATCCAGTCTTCATTGTCTTACCAGCTTGCCAGATAGTTCATATAAAATGCTGGAAATGGTTTGCCCAACACAAACAGAAATCTTATTCGAAATGACTGACAGATTTATGAGGTGTAAGGCTAGTCTAAAGAATGAAAATACAAGGCAGTGCCTCAGGGACGAGTGCTCTATGCCACGGACACTCCTTCCTCTCCAGGACCAGTCATTAGTTTGTAACATTTTGCTCTTATTGTTAGAAATATTAGACCTCAGCTCAACTGTCAAACTTTTGACAGGAAGGTAATAACTCTTCTAAAATACTTATCATCCTTCCAGATGTCTGACTCTCCCACTGATGAATAAAAGCCTGGATGGAGTAGGGTTTCCCTGCCCAGGCATTACTACAGTACAAATTCTGCCAGGTTCTTTTGCATTCCAAAGCAACCTTGCCCCATAGAGTTTGGAAAAGGCTAATAGAGTCTCCATGGCGGGCAAGAAGATTCCTTTGGCCATCTTAGGTTACAGAATAAATGAGGATGGGCTTGGACATCAGAAAATCCCAAAACATCACTATTTCAAAAGGACCATACCCCAACTCCCAAAGTTGGCACTCAGCCATTCCAATCTCTGGGCCACCTTACATCTTCTCATATAGACCCATTGGATCATATTGTACACATGGATTTTTGGAAAAGTGATTGGAGATGTTTTGAAGTATAAACAAATAATACTAAGATATGTATAAATATTTTTGACTCCAACGCTTGGGGAAAATAATGAATCAAAATAATGAATCACAACCTCCCTAACTGCACAAGGCTCTAATAGGGAAATCAGCCTTTTGTCCTTGAACACTGCTTATCCAAGTACAACTCTCTTGCAGGGCTGGGATAAGCACAAAAGAAACATGACCGTCACAAAGTACATCAAAATGTACAGGAGCATCTACTAGTTTTCTTGCAAGTTCCTGCAACAGTTTCAGTGAAAATCACAGATTGGATCCATCTCCTGCTCTCATGAATCCTCCTTGTCTATGAAGTTGAGACAGGGGCACCTTTTAATTGGGGGAGAGAGAGAGACTTCAGGGCTCAAGGGAACAATATTATCTAAAGAAACAATGTGCTGATCAAGAGCCTACCCAATGTGGGCAACATTCCAAAGAAGCACAAGTTGCCATGTGTTTCCGGTACTTTCTAGGGGAGGGAAATCCTGTATTTGGGGTCATTGGAGAGAGAATCTTTTCAGGGGACAGGGTCCACCAAGCTTCCTCAGTGACAGGGTAAAAATGGCCTACCCCCAGAACACTCACATCTCTTAACAATATTTAGCTAAATTATTCTGCTTCCCAAGTATCTGGATACTGAAAAGAAGACAAAATAGCATTCTGGCTGCTGGAAAGAGGGAAGTCCTATAATAAATTCCTTTTTTTTTTTTTTTTTTTTTTTTTTTGCCTTATACATCATTGTCTGATGTTTCAGTTAGCATGAATCTATCCTCACTTCTGGTACCCTGACACAGTTTGAGACTGAGAGCCATATCCCAGATCTGAAGTTCTTAACCTAGGGTATATGAACATTTAGAATAGGTCTTTAAAAGTTCAATGAGCCCCTAAAATCATACATAAAAAAGTGTGTATACCTTCACATGAGTATGTGGGTTATGGAGCAAATCATGTGTTTTCTAGGATCCCCAAAGTAGTCCAAAAATCAAAAAGGTTAAAAGTAAATTTTCTAGAATGTGATGACCTAAAAAGAAGAAGGTGCTCCAGAAAAACCCTGCCTCCCATCAGCCATCACCCTGCATGGCACTTAGGGAACTAGATGACATCACTACTTCTCCCCAAGTTGCAACAATGTAATGCCTAAACCATGCTAACCATGATGATTCCTTTTGTTTCTAAGATTGTCAAGAAAGATTGTAGAAAGATTGTATCACTCCCCTCAGTTATTTGCCAGAAAGGACAGCCATCCTCAAAGTCAAATAATTCCCATTCTATCTGCTACCAATTCTCCACCTCACAAATAAGTTTGTGTCTTTGTACTACTAAGCCCTACTGGAATTGACTCATCTTTCAGGAATTAAAAGAGAGGTCTGTTGGAAAGCTAGTTTAACTTAACACACAAATTTCTGGATTTTCTTTACCATGTGATATATTGGGACTCAAAAAGATATTACATTAATGTCATAATAATTAAATGAAAACAGGATTGCCCATTAACAGCATAGGAAGATGTATTAACTTGCAAACTACACAGATGTCCTCTTAGACAAGGAAAGCATTTCTGTAAAGTCAAATAGACTGATAATAATATCACATATTTATCATGGTGGTAGTTGCAGGCAAAATCCTTCAGAGAAAGCTTTCCTCTTGGCTTCAGCATTGGCTGCCATCCAAAATTCACAGACTATAAACAATGAAAACCACTCCATGAAGAAAACTTAGGGATAGAACTCACTTGGGGTCCCCAACTTTCTGAGGAAGTGCTCAAGCCATAAGTCAAAGTAACATTTTCATCAGCCCAGGGTGGCAGGCAGGATAAACGACCTGGTCATGAATGCACACGTTGAGAGGGGACTGTGAGTGAGGCCTTCAGGAAATACCTGTGGAATGCTGACTCCTATCCCACCAGGCCTGGGCTGGAGAGGAAGGCCCCATTGAAGGTGTTACACCACAGTGGGAACCTAAGCTTTCCAACCCTGCCTCACTCCAGTGGAACACAACGACTTCATTGTTGACTCTCTGTTGAAACAAGTTTCTGGTTTTGCCAGCAGCCTATTTTGGGGTACAAGCTGGATGGGCTTTTATGCTATATAAAGTTAAAAAGGTTGAAGATGGCCCAAGTCAGGTCCTAGCACTGCACTAATGCCTATACCGGCCTAGCTCAGGAGATTACGATTTTCTGTGATTATTGTTGCTCCAGGTGAGCAGATGTCCACATACTTTACACTATATTTTTCTGAGGTGTTGACATTTTCCAGCTTTTGAAGATGTAAATTTGTGATGTGTGAAATGAAAAGTACAATACCAGCTTCTTTGAAAATCTGAAAGAAAAAAAAGCCATTATAAAAATTCTTTCCCCTTGAGGTCAGTGGGTTGAATCCACCTTGGGTTGTTTGTTACCAAACCACTAAGACTTAATTTCTAAATATCAAAGTATCAGCATTGAGAAAAGGGGGGGAAAAGTATTGGTGAGTGGAGATAGGGAGAAAGGTGGGTAAACCAGAACTCTTAGCAGCTTGATTAGTGAGGGTCCAGGCCCCCCACAAATGGGTCCATTACTACCCAGAGCAGAACAATGGTATCAAATCCATTAGTAGCTCTTGGGAATGGACACTTCATTTTTTCAGTCTGTGAAATACTGAAGACCGTTTTGAGGAAATAAAAGGGGAAGGGGTCATCTCCTCCCACAAGTAAATCTCAGCGTGCCCTGTACAAGAGCTTTTTCAGGGCTCTGGTCTCTGAGAGCAAACTAGAGTGTGGACAGTTATACATGATGGGAACCCATGACTCACAAAGTACATGCAATCATACTATCAGGGTTCAAAGAGCACTGTAACACATTGATCACTCCATAAAAAGAAATAGCACTTGGAAATTTCATAAGCACTTTTGAATCTTTAAGTCAGCTTTTCTGTGGGCAGTGTTGGGTAGAAAAGACCCAAATTATGTGGATCTACAGATGCTGGGTACCAAGTTACACTCTCCCACACACCTTCCTCCATCAGAGTTAAAGATGGCTACATGTTATGAAGCCATCACTAAAACCACATATTAAATAAATATATGTGCGGGTGCCAAAGGGCCATAGAATATATAAAGTGGCTGACAAAGTATAGGGAATCAACACATGGTAGACCTTGCCATTGTCACACAGTTGTTTAAAACTTTGACCAAGTTATACTTCTTGACTAAGCCCCCTGCAAGCAAATACTTCTTGGTGTGCCTCACTGTAAAGAGTGCAGTTCCCAAAAGATAGCATCCATATGGTCAGTGTTCAGTAAATATGTTTCAATGAATGGATAAAAAAAAGAATGAATAAAAGGAAAAACATATAAGCATAAAATGAAAGGAATTTTCATCTTCCACATTGACTCAATACTGTAGATTTTACCTCCTGAAATTTTAAAATCCACTCCTGTACTTTATCTATTACCACTGCCACCACCCTGTCATCAAGTCTAGACTAGATCCTTCAAATGTTTTCTAGCTTGTTTCTCTTCCAGCCTCCTCAAACTTCTCCCAATTTATACCTCACTCTGTAGCCAAAGGGATCTATTTAAAATTCATATCTGATCCTCATGTCAACCTCCTTAATATACCACAATGAATCCATTGCACTTTGGATAAAGTTCAACTGCTTACCATGGTGTGGCAGATTGAACATGGATGCATATTCTTTGCTAACCTTCCCCTCTCCCCTTTTCATTGGGAGGTGGAATATACCTGCCCCCCACCCCTTGAATTTAGCCTGGGATTTTTGGCTTGCTGAACTAATACAATGTGGCATATGTGATATTCGGGGACTTCCAAGGCTAAGTCACCTTCTGTCCAGCTTTCTTAGAGATCTCACTCTGGGGACTGCCAGCTGTCAAAAAAAGGTCAAATGCCTTAAGATAGCCATACCATAGAATTAAATGACATGTAGGGGAAGATGGGAAAGAACACTGAAGCTTCAAAAATGTGAGGAAAGAAGCTAACTAGAAAGTAGATCCCAATTCCATGCCCCACCCCACCAAGGTGATGCCACATGGATCAGAGGCAAACCACCCAGTCACCATTCCCAGATTCCTGACCTACAAAATTGTGAGCAAAATAAAACAATTGTATTAAGCCACTAATTATGGAAGTAGTTTATCGAGCAGGAATAGAAGGAATTTATGACCTACAAAATCAAGTATGACCCAGCTCCTGTCTCTTTCCAAGACTTTTTTCCTGACACTGTTTTTTTCTTGCTCTGCATCCAGCCACACTAACCATCCATGATTTCTTTTGTGTCAAGACTTTCCACGCACAATATCTCACTACCACCAGCCTCCTCCATTTGTCTGACTTTATTCTCCATGTCTTAAATTTACATCATCTCAGAAAAGTCCTCCCTAAATCCCCAGACTATGTCAGATCCCAGTCTACTGCTCCTGTAAATAGCACTTGCCACTGTTTCTTGTCCAGTCTTTTATGGGAGCACCATCCTTTTGGAACTGGAAAGTTTTTTTCAGGACAAAAATTACCTTGTTCCTCAACACAGCATCCAGTATATCATTCAACAAACACTGTTACTCAATAAATATTGGCTGTTTAGTTGATTTGTTTAATGAATGAATGACTATCTAGATGCATGATACAATTCTCAGGAACAGAAAAAAATCAGAGGCCAGGATCTAATCTGACCCCAGTGACCCCTTTCTTGTAGACCTATAGATAATCAGCCTCCTCATGTGCACAGCACATTAATGTGTTTAAGTCATTTCCCTTGACTCAACCTCTTGACATTGCTTATGTCCCAAGTGAAAATAATATTAACAACTTTTCTAAGAGATGGGAGTAATTTTACAGAGATGGCATAAGAATAAAGTAAGATTATGAAAATTAACATGATTTCCCTAGTGGACTATGGAATATCTCCATCAGTATGTCCCATGGGCACATCAAACTCAATGTATCCAAAACATCATCATCTTTCCCTTAAATCTGCTTTTCCTCTGACTCACAGATTGGCCCCACCATGTACCCAGTTGCCTAAACCTAAAATATGAGCATAATTCTAGATACTTCTCACAATTACTCCAGCTGGGTGAAAATATACTCCACTCATAAATGTAAACTGAAGGCTAGGTATACAACTCAATGGTAGAGTGTTTGCCTAGCACCTGTGAGATGCTGCATTTGCTAATAAACACCATTAAAAATAACAAGAACAAAAAATATAACTGTAAACTCCAACAAATATCTCTCCATGATAGGATCTATACAAAGACACATCATCTAAGGCTGATATTCTTATTTTATTTGGTCCTAAGGAAAATGGACTGTGAGGATTTACCTATTTATAAACTCCTTCAGATCAAGCAAAATTTGTAACATCTCCTTGAGCAAAGTCTGGTTATGAAGTGGTCTTCAATTAAACATCAGGAATCACCAAACCCTTCAAGACTAGGACTGAAGAGGCTTTCCAAAATTAGCCATTACAGCCTCTCTTCTATTTTACATATGGTCAACGAGGACAACTGTGATGGAATTACTTATTTAGGGTCATCTCACAATTCAGCAATTCCTGAACCAGTGAACTTCTCCCCATTGCACTGAATAGAGACAATGACATTATCACTGTACTCACTTAAAACAGGGTCTAGATGGATAATTTTATTTAAAATTAACAAAAATTGAGATGATAAAAAAGCACATTGAAGGGGAATGTACTACCCCTATAACCTCAAAAGAAGTCTAAGTTGCCATCTGTTCTAGAGAGTCACCCACCTGAATGCATCAATATGTCCCATGGGCACATCAAACTCAATTTGATGCATACCTTCTAGTTCTATGACTTTGATGAAGACTTGGAGTGGTCAATGTCAAGTGTCACAAGAAATAAACTAATGTTTGAAAATGTACTATAGTTCAAGAACTGGTTATCAGGTTCTGTACCTGTAGATTTTTCTGGAATCTGATATTCTTATTGAAGGAAAGTGAACAACTGATGACAAGGCAGAGACTCATCTTCCTCAAAATACACATGCCTATGCTGATATACAGTGAGCACATGATAGCCTTTGTCCTTCTTCTTTAAGATACTGGATGATCATATTGAAAGCATTCAGAATACTGAACTGCTATCAGAAAGGAAAATGGCATCTTTTTGTATAGTGGAAACTGGTTGGGTACTAAGGTGACACTGGTGACCAAAGTATATGAATTAACAAGAAGTTCTTAATATTCTCATGTGTTTGGCTAACAACTTCACTCTTGTGCACCATTATACATTGGTGCTCCATGGTGCTTTGTGTCTGGAGAATTTACACTTTCTCTGGATTGTTGATGAATGAACATTTCAAGCTTTTGCTTGAGGGTGCTGCCAGCCACTCAATTTCAGCAGCACCACCTTCTTTGCCTCAAAGTTTGTGCAATTATTCAAATATGTCATTGCTTCATGCCATAGTATTCCATTAAATAAGTGGAAAACTTACAAATCAAAGTGCTGATTCAAGTTGTGTAGGTCTCATGACCAGTACAGTTGAGATATAGATGAACTCAGATATTGAAAGCAACAAATATTTGAACTGTGTCCAATTATAAAGGAAAGGTACATTTTAAAACATGTTAGAAACATCAAAAATTATAATCTAATACCACATGTAAAATAAGTAGAGGTAATTAACTATTTTAAGCTGAACTCCTTCATTATAATGTGTAAGCTCATTATATAATTTTCACAGCATTCTTTATTTTGTATGAAAGTGGTGGGTTTCATGTATCTTTTTTAATACTCACAATTCAGGTGAGAAAAATAAGATTTGCCAAGCACTAAGGATTTAGAGATGAATCATATATCCCCTGACCTCTAGGAGTTCCCAGGCTAGTTAGACACACAATGAGAGAAGTCCCATGTGTTGGGAAAGGAGGTCCTAGAGGTAAGAGCACAGAAGTGAAATATCTTACCCATCCTGCAGGTGTGTCTTCCTAGTAACTTGCCTGTTCACAGTCTTAAGTAATCAGCTAGAGTAGGTTGAGAAAGATGTTCCAAGGACAAGGAAGAGCACACACAAAATTTGTGAGATGGGAAAGAAGAGACTCAAAGACACAAGGCCAGATTGGTGGGTAAGAACTAGATTTTAAAGTGCCTTATAGGCTCTATGCAGATGAAGGGGACCATATATGATCTTTTTTTATTTTATTCATTCTTTTTAGTTATACATGACAGTAGAATTCATTTTGATATAATTATACAAGCATGGAATATATCTCATTCTAATTAGGACTGCATTCTTGTGGATATACATGATGGTGGGATTCACTGAATCTGAAGTAATTTTCCCATGTAATTATTATAGAAAGAACTTTAATTTAAAAAGCACCAGGCAAGTGCTGGTAAGTTATTGATATAGTCTATATGAGAGTGAGATACTGAACAAAGAAATGGATGGGTACAAAAGATATTAGAAGATGAAATTGTCAGGATTCAGCAACTGATTGGCTACTGTGGTGAAGAAGGAGGGATCATCAAAAGAATCCAAGTTTCTGTCTGGGATGCCTGTTAGATGCTGGTATAATTCACTGCAATAAGGGCCAAGATGTGTCCATTATATGTTGTGACAAAGCCATTGGGAGTGGAGTGGAGCACAGCGATGGTAGCAGATGACAATGTTGGGAGGCTGAGTACAAGCTGTGGAGCACAAGAGAGACTAATTCAATTCCCAAGGAATAATACCCACTCCAAAAGAAAACAGAGAGGCAGCAGTGGCTGAAGTGGGCCCTACTCCACCCCAAATTCCAGAACGTTTGGCTACAACCATGCAGAATAAGAAATTAGAATGACTCTTGTGCTTTATTTCTTTGGACATAAGAATTCTGAACTTTGAACTTGCATTTATAAGAAGAGATTTAACTTTGGAGCCAATTCTTTAGACCTTACCTTCTAAAACAAGAGGATTTAATTTCAAAATTTTATTTCTCTCCATAAATTAGATCATAGAGAAGTGGTTACATTCAAATTCAGGACATTTAGATGTTGTCAGCATGTTACTTTTGGAGAATTCTAAATTTGTCATTCAACGTCACTGCAGAGCTCTACTAAAGATGGGTGAACACAAGATGGAATGAAAATTGAGGAGTTGATTTTCAGCCTTGGGTACAGAGCGGTTTTGAAATGAAGTGTACTGACCCATTCCAGAATCTTCTGGAAGGAAACATCTGTATTGTTTCCCAGGAGTCCCAAGAAGTTACCAAAAGAAACAATGGTTGGTATTGGAAGAGTGTAATCTCAGAACTGGGTAGAGACTAGTGATCTGCCCTTTCTACCCAAGGATGACAGCCATATTTCAGCACCCTGTAAAGGTAAGAGAAAAAAGAGACAGGAAACATTAGGGGCACACAGGAAAAAAGATGAGTAATTTAGTTGATGTGTGTGTTCAGAAGATGGAATTGAGGGTTAGGGAATTATGGAGAGGTGAAAAGGGGCAAATTGTCAATTCAATTTAGCCCTCATGCCTAAACCATGGTCTCCAACAACTCTGTCTGGAAGAAGGGTGATATTTTTAACCATCTGCTTTCCACTTGAACTGGAACTTAGGCAGAGAAGAGTGTCAACTAACCTTGAAAACTCCAACACATTAGAAAATAACAAATATTCCCAAGTCCTTCAAGCTTCTGGATGCACCTTTTACTTTGAAATCTAAGTAAAAAAAAAAAAAAAAAACTCAAGCCAAAAATGAAGGCAGAGGATTCAACTTCAGTATTTTCAAAGGTTCCCAGAGGGGTTTGCATCCTCCTGACACCTCCCCTTCCAAATGTCTTAATTCCACTGATTTCCATTAACCCACTTGCCTTCTTGTTCTTGCAGTTCTCATCCTATTTTTCCTGTTTGTCATGTCTGTAACAGTTGTCCCTGAACAGGTTACTCTATGTAACAGACTTTTACTTAAGGCTTGGGGCAGTGGAAAAGAATTACTGCACAGAAAAGGAAGCAATTCAGAATTGATATTGGGACTCTGAAGGCATGGTTTCCCTGCCATGATATTTGTCTTCAAGTGTTTTTCTTCTTAGACCCCAACCTCTTGTTGCTGGTGTCCATTTCCCCCACAGAAGTCATTCTCATACCTCTCCTTGTCTACAAATACAAGAGTCCAAATCCCACCCACTCTCTAGGACAGGAGGTTTCAAAAGTCTTCTGTAAAGGACAAAAAGCAAATGTGTCATGTTTTTCAAGTCATACAGTTTCTGCATCATTGTTCAACTCTGCTTTTATGAAGCAAACATAGCCATAGATAACACATAATTGAGTTAACATGACTATGTACCAACAAAACTTTATTAAAAAAATAAAACAGACAGAGGACCACATTTAGCCCTTAGGTCATAGTTTGCCAACACTTGCTCTAAAAGAAAGCTGAAAATTTTCTCCCCAAATTCTTCAACTCCTTTATTATATGCAGGGATTGGATTCCTCTTCACAACGACTCCTCTCATTACAGATTTTGTTCTGGGCTCTCCCCATGCATGCTACAGAGGATTTTATGAAAGCTTTCCTAGACTAAAGATCCTTTCAGTTGAAACTTCATCATTACCTAGTGTGTTAGTTGTCTTTTCTGCAGTAACAACCATCAAAACTCAGTAGCTTACAAAAACAAACTCTTTTTTCATATACATTATAGGTCACTGGTGGTGGGCCAGATCTGCTCCATGTGTCTTCTCATTCTAAGACCCAGGATAAGAGTGCAGTCTCCCTTTGGAGAACAATGTTCTTATTTGTGGAAAGAGAAAGCTGGTAAAAACTCAAAATTCCTCTTAAAGCTTCTACTGGGACATACTGGGTTATGTCAATACACACTGCTTTATCCAAAGAAATGCACATACCCAGGTTGGATCCCCATGGGGCAAGGGTGTATGATTCTTCCATGTAAGGAGGGGTGCTCTGAAGGTCATTCAGCAATGAACAAGAATGTTTCATCCTTTATAGGTAATTGAGGAGAGACCATAATATGTTCTACCATGAATACAATGCAGAAGTTCCTTCACTCAATTTATGAAATGCTATTTTTCCTTTCACTTTATATGTAAAGAAAGAGTCACTAAAGAAAAATTCCTTTTGCCTCTGTGATGACATCCAAGACTTTCTTAAGCCTGTTATCCACAGCACACTTGTGGGCCTTCTCAGAGAATGGAACCCTTTCACAAATGACTCAGTTTCTTCTGTGTATGTTGATTCTCAGGAACTTCATAAATATTGACAAGGGAACCTCCATTAGCCTGCATTCCTGAATGACTATGAGGCATGAAACTCTGATCTGCATTAGGGAAGTCCTGTGAAAGAGAAGTAGAACTTTGTCATGTTTTATCACTGAGGTGTGTAGATTGTTTGTTACCACAGCATATCCTAACCCACATTGACTAATACAGACTATCTTTGATGAAACATTTTTCCAAGAAAATCAGTAGTGTAGACATAACTTCAGGAGTCACACAATCTACTTAAGGAAGTAATTCTTTTCAGGTACTTTTAGAGTACCCATTTACACATGGAAAATTGTTCTATAGATAATCTTTATTTTCTCTTTATTTAGGCAAGTTTCTAAAGATACTTTCAAATGGTAGTTTGAATGATTTTGTGAATTTATTTTACAGCATTCACTAGTTTATAATGGATTCTAAGAAAGGTTTTCTACCACATTTTCTTCATTTTTAAAATCAAATATTTATTAAGCATGTATTTCAGGGACTTTGGTAGGTGTTGTGGAATTAGTAGTAAACAAGAAATAAATGGTTCCTTCCTTCAGGGAGCTGGGGAATGTTCTGAAGGAAAACAACAAGGACCTTGACATGGTCAGAGGGGACTGAAAAAGCCTCCTGGAAAATATGTCATCCTCATTGAGACTGGAAGGATGAATAGGAATTAGCCTGGCATGGCATCTATCAGCACACTCTTGATTAAATGGAATATTCAAGAAAGAGGATATTTACATTAAATCAAAATTCCAGCCCTTAAATAATTAATACCTCATTTATAAAGAGTAAAATTCCAGTACTTTCATATCTGTTCCCTCATTTTACAGTTATTAATTCACAATAAGGAAAATTGAGGATACATTATATTCCATTTTATAGATGCTTTTCTGTGGTCCACCGATGCCCCTTAGCCCATATTATTTCCAAGCACACCGACTTAACTTCCTACTTCCAATACCTGAGTCTCTGCCTATGTGCTACTCCACCTGCCCATAGAAGAGTTCTGAAGAATGAGGAATTAATTCCCACATGGAGGCAGTTTTGAACCAAGGACTGATGGAAGTTAGTGTATGAATGACCCAACTCTGCCCTCTCTTTGAAGCATATGTTCTACTCTAGTACCCTGATGTTGCCAGTTCAGCTCCAGTTGTCCACAGTGGTAACTTGTGTGATAACACATCCTTTATTACTTTGCCCTCCCTTCCTCTAAAGGTATTCCCATTTCTGTGATGGTCAATTGTCATCAACTCAGCTGGGCCTCGATACTGTTTTTGGTCAAACAGCAGTCTAGATGCTGCTAGACTAGATGCTAGTCTAGATGCTGCATAAAAGTATTAATATTTAAATCAGTAGATTTTGAGTAAAGCAGATTACCCTGCATGAGGTAAATGGGCTTCCTCCCATCAGTTGAAAGCCTTAAGATAATAAGATTGAGGTCACCCCAGAAGGAAGGAATTCTGCCTCCAAGCTGCCTTTGGACTCGAGCAGCTACATCAACTCTTCTGAGTTTCCATCCTGCTGGCCTGTCTACTGATTTCAATCTTACCAGTCCCCACCATTATATGAGCCAATTCCTTAAAATCAATTTCTCTCTCTTTCTCGTGTGTGTGTGTGTGTGTGTGTGTGTGTGTGTGTGTGTACACAGCAAGATAGACAATAGATGATAGATATTTTTTATCTAGGTTCTGTTTCTCTGGAGAACTCATACACCAATACAACCTCCCAAATAAACTACTTTCACTGAAATTCTAAATTATACAGAAGAGAACAGACGGGTGACTTGCTAAGGTAAAAAAAAAAAACTGTTTGGATCTAAAGCTCAGACCAGAAGCCTGATCTTCTCACTAGTACTGCTTCCACTTATGAAGATTTGGTCACCATTTACCTACTGCTCCCCTTCCTGTGTCCATAGCAGCTATTGCAAGTTGACCTTTTCCTCTGGGCCCAGTTTCTTCCTTAGGAACTTTCTCAGCACGCACTCTAAGAAGTCTATTGCAATTGCAGTCAATGGTGCTTGACGTGCAAGAAGGGACCCATTCACCATCCTTGTTTTGGGCTATATTCCAGTCTAGAATGAATGCAGTTGTGTCTTCCATGCCTCCCCCACCTTCCTCCACCCCCACTTCCACACACCTAAATGTTGATTCATGTATTTCATGTATACTCCAATTCCCTCTCCAGCAGAGACATTCCTCCTCCACCAAAAAGAAAAAAAGATTTGAAGGGACTGGAACCTGAAATTAAGTGTCACCCCCACAGACCAGATCCTGATGGCTAGTCCACAACTGAGCCATCTTGCCCCAGGCTCCCTTTAAGCCTCAGAGCCGAACATGGCCAGACCAAGCATCAATGCATGACTCTGCATTGATGCATTGAGAAAATGAGCTAATGAGAACATCCAGGCAAAGTAAATTGTTTCAAAATCTCTTACTCCAGTAGATTTTGGGAAACTGGCTAAGAAACAATAAAGCAGTCACACAGCCAGTCCTGTTATTCCTGAGTCCCCACACATAAAACTAAAGCTCATTCAAATATTTGCCAAAGTGCTTACAGATGCTGCAACTTTTCTTCTCACAGAATCTAATGAAGACCATGGATTTGGGAAATAAGATTTTCAAGATAAACCTGGCCAAAATAGTAAACTCTAGCACGTTAATTTCAGCAAACAAGCTGGTACAGGGTCCCCTAGTGCAGCTAGGCCTCTTCAAATTTTCTCCTGGGACAAAGCTGTCTCCAATGGTCAGGGCAACTCCTAATAGATGGGACCCTGGACATGGTCTGTCTTCAGCCTTAGAAAGTTCACCCTGCATCCCCATGCTTGCTGCAGGCCTGTGGCACACACAGCTGCAGCCTATCAAGAGTAGGAAATCATCAAAAGCAGTCTAGATGGCAGGTTGAGTAGGAAACAATGACAGAGATCACAGAACCTTCAAGAGAGGAAGTGTTTGAGCAAACAAGGCCTGGCCTATGCTCCACTGCCCTCACTTTTGACCTGCCATCCCATCAGAAGAGCAGTGCAGGTCCAGCTGGGGAAGCAAAGATGCTGGGATCCAGGACATTGAAATTGAAATTTTTCCAGGATAAGTACATTAATTCACTCAAGTTGCTTTGACAAAGCCTTGGACAATGAACTGAAAATCATCTGGTTCAGAGATGAGAGTGATACCGCTCTTTACGGGTGACGAGTCCTGCTTCCTCGGGTGTTGAAGTATAACGCCGGAGAAGCACGCCGAGGCAAATGTAGAGTGGAAAGTAAGCTTTATTAAAGAAAAGTAAGAGCAGACTTCTCCCGGTGGAAGAAGGGGACCCAAAGGCGGAATCCGTGGGATGAGCAAATCCTGTCCTTTTTATGGGTTTTGTTCTCCCGTTCACTCCCCTTATCTCTTTCCTTCCTGCCTACAGGTTAGGCCTGGTTTGGCAGGTGAGAAGCGGATGGGGCAGGGGAGGGCCAAAGTGATTCAGGCAGGTAAGGGCCCAGGGGGCATTAATCAGCATCTCCTTGCCTGCAGTCTCTGACAAGGGCAGGTAAATTTGGTTATCAATGGGTTCTGCAGGTCCTTGACATTCCATTCTCCCACAGCAGTCTCCAACTTCCAGAGGCAGATGGTTTTATGGCCTCCATTTCCTGGATCTGACCCGATTCCCTATTTCTACACTAACTGCCTGTCCCCAATTCTGGCTTCAAGAGGACCTGGCTTCTACTTTCAGCATCACCACCCTCCCCCTAAGTGGCACACCCAAGGTCAAGGACTGATGACACAATAGCATAACCATTCTGATGCTTCACTTGGGACAGTCTGAACAATTCACATGATCTGTTTACACAGAGGCAAAGTAAGTTGTTTCAATTGGCAAGATAGGAGGGATTATAAACCATTTTACACATGAAGAGGCTGATTATGGCTCAGAGCGATGAATGCACTTACCAAAGTCACACAGCTAGTCAGAGATTGAGTCAGAAGTCACATGCAAATTCAGAGCACATTCTCATCCTCCATAGTTTCTCTTACATGCTCTCAAAAGAGTGATCAAAATATGATGCAACAAATATTTTTCCAACACTTGTCAGGTCCTATTTTAAGTGTTGATACAGTTGTAAATATAATGCCACAAGGTTGCTACTTTATGGACCTGACATTCTAGGGGAGGTAAATGTACAATGACCCATTAACAAGAACAGAACTTGAGTTCACCAAATGGCAGGTGCTATGGAGTGAACAAAGCCAGGTTAAATGCAAGGAATGGGGCAGGTCTAAAGATTGGGGGAAGAAGGCAGATGCTTTCTGGAGCCCAGGTCCTGTTGAGTACATTCTTTTTCCCTAGACTGTTCAGGTGTGCATGAAGGGCAAGGCCCACTGTCCAGATTGGAGTTTGGCCTCTGAAGGTGCAGGGAAGCCCCTAACCCACCTGCTCTGCCTTATTCCCACCACCCTGCAAGTGACTCTAAGGCTACACAGTTTGGTTTGTTACCATGTGAGTCTAGGGTCCTGCTGCCCTCGAAAGTCAGTAAATGTGTGTGTGTGAGGCTGAAAGTGGAAGGCTCTTCAAAGCCTACTCTATAAGGAAAGAGGGAAAAAAAAAAACTTTGGGGATGTGAATTACCACTCACAATGAACACAGTTCCCGTGTAGAGAAGAACTGGTCTTTTTTAAGACTAGAGAATATGACAACTGGGAAGGACAATCTTAGAGGGGGAGATCCAGTCCCAGAAAGGGGATCTATCTCAGGCTACCCTGTGAGTCTGGTCAGGATTAAGAACAGTGTTTGAATCTCTGCACTGGGAAAGGACAGATGGGAACACAGACCCCGACCTCCACATGCTCAGAACCTATGCAAACAAGGAACAAATGGTCCAATTAATTGCCACAGATCTTGATACCTGAAATCATTGTTAACTAGTGACTTTTTTCAGAAGTATCCCCTAACTGAAGAACTGCTTCCCTCTTCAGTGTTCCTACACATCAGCTATAGCACCTTAGCAGGAGCAGATGAATTGCTTTCAAGGTGGGTTCAGGTGGGTTCTGCTCACCCTTCTCCCCAACTTGTGAGAGAAAAATAGAAAGATCACACTATGAAATAGATGCCACACACTGTACTGGCTGACTGAGGGCTCATGAGCCCAATCAGGAGGAGTGCTTGCTCTTCCCATTCAGCTGAGCAGACAGACCCAGAGAGGGGAAGTGGCTTGTACGAGGTCTAGCTCTCAAGCAGCAAAACAGGATCAAGCTGGAATCTTCCCTTACTGTTGCTCTTGAGATTCTCCAGCACTTCTCCTGGGCTGCCTGAATCACCACACAGACCTATAAGGGAGGGGGGGGGGGGGTTGCAGATATTGGGAGCTCTTGGTTGATCCACCAAACCATAAACTAGAAATGCCAGAGTTGTATGACCCACTGACACAGGGAGATCTCCAATCAGATGGAAAAAACTTATGAAGAATCACACGAAGTCAACAGTAACATTTTTAGAAACCTTGGGGACTTAAGGAGCCTCAGATTCAAATTGTTTGATATGCCACATACAACACAATGCCAATGCCACTTTGCTACTTTCCATCTCGTTTCCTGGCTACATCCTCCAAATGCTCCTTCTTCCTGTACACCCAGGCTCACATGGGATCTGGGGTGACCACACCAGGGCCATGTGTATACATGGCCTCCCAAAGCCAGGGCACAATGGCCACTGTTGAACTCTGCCTTTCACTGGCTCAGTCGGTGTGCCCTTGAAGATATTAGGGTGAGAGTATAACCAAAATTAAAAGGTGGAACATCACCTCCACCGGCTTCCTCTAAGTGAGCCAATCTCTTCCTCTGAAGCCTCTTCCCACTAGGCAGGTCTAAGAGCCTATTGTTCGTGTGAACGTGTGGCATTTAATTACTGCTTGTTCTACTCAGTTTTTCCCTGCTGTGAGTAAAAGCCCTAACAAGAACAATTGTAGAGGAGGAAAAGCTTACTTAGGGGCTCCCAGTTTCAGAGGTCTCAGGCCATAGACAGCAGGCTCCATTGCTCTGGGCTCAAGGTGAGGCAGAACATCACAGTGGAAGAGTGTAGCAGAGGTAAGCGGCTCACATGGTGATCAGGAAGCAGAGAGAGACTCCACGCGCCACATATCAAATATATACCCCCAAACCACGCCCCCAATGACCAACCTCCCCAAGCCACACCCTACTTGACTACAGTTACCGCTCAGTTAATTCCTATCAGGGGATTAATTCACTAATTGGGTTAAGAATCTCACAACCCAATCGTTTCTCTTCTAAGCCTTCTTGCATTGTCCCACACATGAGCTTTTGAGGGACTCCTCACATCCAAACCATAACACTGCCCACCTTGAAACAGAGCTCTGTGCCTGGCTTCAGCTCTGCCCACCCTGCGCCTCTTAGTTCCCTCAGCGGAACGCCCCACAACAGCACCTGAGTCACCCTTCCTTGTAGGGAGGCCAGATTTTGCCAATAAAAATATAGGACACCCAGTTAAATTTCAACTTGAGATAAATAGCGAACAAGTGTTCAGTGTAAGTATGACCTGTGCAATATTTAGGATATGCTTATATTAAGCAATTATTGATTGTTCATCTGAAATTCACATTTAATGAGGCATCGTGCAGCCCACATGGTGGCTAGCACTTGCTGCCAATGCCAGCCGATGGAGAAAACAGCATAATATTCTGCTTTGCGAAAGTATTTGGAAATAAATACTACAGGCTGCAACCGCAACATTTGTGTCATTTTTGGAGGACGTTTTCACCGTAGATAAAGCCTGTGCCTCTGGGCTGCAAATGAGACCCAGTCCCAGAGGGGAGAAAATGAGTTAAAAAGCAGTTAGAAAACAACCCCAGGGGATTTGAGACCCGAGCTTCATCTGCCGGGTGTTTTATTCTCGTTAATTCATAACAGTGTCTTTAAAATCCTGGACTAGATTTCAAGAACAGTCAGTGTGTGTGACAGTCATTTCTCCTTGGAGACGCCCCCTCCGCCAGCTGGGCGCCCTTCGTGCGTTCTTGGTGCTACAGCGGCCTCCAGTGGCCCACTGCGGAACCACACGCTGTTTCCGCCACTGGGCTGGAGCCGACTCAAAGCCAGGGCGGAAGGCGGAAGGCGGCGGCGGCGGCGGCGGCGCCCTTGGCTGCGCAGGGGCCTCGACTGTGTGGCACCATCAGAGCCAAAAGGTACAAATCCAAGTGCACGCCCTGAAAATAAAGCTCTTCCCTGATGCTGTGAGGCTGAGACAAGACAGAGTCCTATTTCATCTTCCCTGCCTACGGTAACATATCTGCTGACCCAGTTTTACAGATGTTCCCTTCAAAACGGACTAGGCTTTGTGATTATTTTTCTCTATCAAGCTGTGGTGACAGAAATGTCACCAAAACCCCCTTAAATAAGATGAAGGACCGTTCAGCTTAGAACTGACTCTTATTTTTACCAGTTGATTGGACCTCAATGAACAGTTGGGGGAGGTGGGAAAAGCAAATCCAGTGGAAGTAGAACCCCCACCCAGCCACCCAGCCTCTTACTGTCAACCTAGCAACAGTCTCACTTCATTTCCTATAAAGGGCGGAACCACCAATCCGTTATTGAAAACATGCGCCTCCCATAACCTTCATCATTTTCATATATGTAGCTCAGGGCAAGAGATTCTCTGCCATGGCTTCCCTTTGATTTAAAAGCAATACAAAGAAAAAAAGGAAATGAAAAATATAGCCATGGAAATGTGGACGCTTGATCCTAACACACATGTGCATGCCCTCCAGTTACATACAAAGGCAATTTTCCAAACGGGTGGTCTCCAGCTTTCCTCCTTTTACAAGTCGATTTTCTGGCGGCTCCACAGCTTTGAGTTGATTCCTTTGTGCATCACTTCAGCTGAAATCTGGCCTCCTCCCCCAACCCCATCCCACTCCATCCCACCCTACCCCACCCTACCCTGGCAAGAAACCCAAGGAAAGGAAGTCTGCCAGTGCAGCAGCCTTTGCAGCTTTCCTGAGGTCTGGATTTGAAGGTGGGCTTCCAATAGACTTGGCCAACTTGGTTCTGAGGGCTGCCTCAACCTGGCCAGCTGTAAATTCCTGCCTCTTGCTTCCTCTGGGCTTAGGCTCCCATCTCTTAGAATAAGGAGATAGGTGTGTATCCACCCAACTCCCAGTTTCTGATTTTGACTGTGTTCCCTTTTGTCTTCCTCAGGCTCTTGAAAGAAAATTCTTTTCATTCATTAGCAAATGCCTACCTCTCTACATGTGCCAGGCACAAGGTCAGGGGCTTAGTATACAGAAAGAAATAACAAGTATCTCCTCTCCTAGAAATAGATCATAACAAAGCAACATAAATAGTACTAGAGGAAAGACAGAAACCTGGATGTTGTGTGCCTGGATAAAGGATTGTGACTTTGTGCCATGTCTTTAGAGGGCAATTTGGCACTAGCTTCCAGATATTCAAACGCACATACTGCATGAGTAGGGAGCCCAGTTGCTTGGTTGGACAAGTTAATTTTGTTTGGGGTACCAGGGATTGAACCCGGGGGCATTTAACCACTGAGCCACATCCCCAGTCCTAATTTTTATTTATTTATTTTCATTTTGAGACAGGGTCCCACTAAGTTGCTTCAGGCCTCGCTAAATTGCTGAGGCTGGCCTTGAACTTGTGATCCTCCTGCCTCAGCCTCTAGAGACTCTAGTTATTATAAACAGAAAATGTGTTTTTGTTGTTGAGTTTGTTATTTTGTATTTGAAAAGGCTTTGCAGTTGAGGCCCCATTGTAAGTAAACAGAATCATAAAGCTCAAGGTTGAGAAAAACAGCAGTTTTGACATTAACCTTTGTTTAAAAAAATCACATTTATTAGATGTCATGGGAGGGGAAGGAATCTCAGAGGTAGTTTTGTCCTCTAGGAAATGGCCCACATGTAAATTTTCCCAATTACCATGTCACAGAAAGAGTTGAGGAAACCCTTAGAAATCATGGAGCATGAAGCAGGATGTAAAACAGAATGCAGAAAATAAGTAAGAGATGGAATATGAGCCAATTTTAAAATATACAGAGGAAGGGATATTCCAAGTGGGTGTTATTTTCAGTGCCTTTGTACAGTTTGGTAATTCTTCTATGACTATGTAATACTTTGTCAATGAGGAAGATAATACCATTTTAAAAGAAATAATCTAGTGTAACTCCTATATAGGCCAGGGAACTGGGATAGGAGAGTCTCTCTGGATAGTAAGAAACAGAAACCCAATCAACTACTATTAGGGAAAAAAAGGTTTTTTAATCTTCATATCTATTTGAAAGCTCCATGCCATCTTTAAAGATATTTTTCAAGGCTATACTCAAAGGGCCACTCATCTTATAGACTCAGCACATTATTTTAATAATTGAGTGTGCATTCCCCAGTCATAAAAGTCTCAGAGACAGAAGACTTTTTAGTAGTTAATTCACTCTATCAAATGATTGCCTGTGTTTGGGTTTCTTGATGTTGCTGCTATAGCCTTTGAGGCCAGATAGCTCTCTGTTGTGGGTGGCTGGCCTGTGCATGTTTCCTATAAACCCTGACTCATTAGATGCCAATAGCACCCCTTCCCAGTTGTGACAATCAAAAATGACTCTGGAAATTGACAAACATCCAGGAGAGCAAAATTAAACCCAGATGAGAACCACCTGCCTAGGTGATGCTTATATACTGCAGATGACAGAGAGCTCCCCACATTTAGGAGCAGGCTCCTCCAACTACCAACTTTTATTTTAGAAAAAATAAAAAGAAAGTTTAAATGCTGGTTAGCCATCCATTCCCCTGCAGTCTTCCCTTGCAGCTATACAGAACAAATTCAATCTGCTTTGCCTATTATGGGTCTTCAGAAATTTTATGAGAGTGTCATGTCATGCTGGGTCCCCTAGTCCTCCACCTCTACTCATTCCTAAGTCTCCTCTCTCCCAAGTCAAACCACTTCCTCCTTCAACTGTTCCTCAAATGGCATGTTGGGTCCTACCTATCTTAGGGCTATCCTCTGAACATGTTCCAGTTTGTCCACATCTCCATGACAGCTCTATGTGCCCAACTAAACACATTTTTCAGGAGCTGGATGACTGCAGAGCCTAAGTAAAGTGGCTACCACCTCCTTCCTCCTGGAAACCTGTTTACATAACCCAAGATCCCATTCACTTCCTGAACAATGTTATGCTACATTCCCATATAGCTGTTGACCAAAATTCAGATTTACTCTTGACACTGCTCCCTTGGGTCACCCCCCCCCCCCAATTCCTTGGTTCTGAGGCCCATATTTATCCCTTAGGCCTACACTTAACCCTTTCAAACTTCCCTAGATCACAAAAAACTGGTAAGCTTGTTTGTCTCTGAGGACAGCAGGGAGGCCAGGGCATGGAAGGCAATAGAAAAAGACTGTTTGTTGAATACGTGTGTTTAAACTTTGCACCATGCACATATATTACCTGGTCACAACATACAATCCAGCAAATAAATACACTGAAATTCCATCACCTGCTGAGATTCACCCAATCCTCACAGCCTAACCTGATCCATTTGGAAATTTATGTCTTCTAATGACCTCACTTACCCTACAAATATATTAAGCACTGACTTCAAAATCTTTGGTGAAACCATCAAGGATAGGTGGGAAAAGATGAGCCTCGGTTCTTCAGGCGCTAAATCAAGACACAAAATGTGAATTTTGCTAGCTGGCACCCCTCGAACCCATCAACTCCTTTCCTTTACCTAGTGGCTATTGCTTAACTGGTTTTCCGAAACAAAAGTCTCATTGATGAGCCCAGTTCCTCTTTCTTTCTGGAGAGTCTTTCTATTATTAGACAAGAGACATGTCACTTCCCAGAAAGGTACTTCTAAATGCAACTGCAACTCACCACCTACCCTCAAAAATTAAACTCCTTGGCAGAACCCACACTGGCCTGGCCTCTCCTGGGAGGAACAGATTGGGTATTTGAAGAAGGCAAACCTGAACAGTACTATCAAGTTTTGTTAAATGGCTTCATTTATTTTAAGGAAGCATCTAGCAGTCCTGAAACAACAGCAAGAATTGTACACATAATGATAAAGGCAAATTAATGATTTATTCATATAATAATTCATGCTGCAGTTAACACAAATATGAGTGTACATTTTTCAATAGCATGGAAGAGATGAATTCATAAAAAATGTTAAGTAAATAATGAGTTATGAATATAAATCACCAGCAAAAGGTTCTCTCAGAAACACCCAGAACAACTATAATTTGGGCAACGGTTTTGTAAATGCCTGCTCCAAACACTCTAGCCCACATAAAGCACTGTCCCTAACTTTTCAGAGGGAAAAGCAAAAGTGTGTAACCCCTAGTCTTTGCTCCTCTCTTTGGCCACGTCCTAAATCTTGCTTTTGGTCAGGTGATGAATATTCTACTCTTCCTTGTCAGCAGTGGGGCTCCTCCTGCCTGAGCCTTGGCCACGTAGCCCTGTGCTGTTCACCTTAAGGTTGTCTCCCCTGTGCCCTATCTGGAGTCAACCTAAGCCATTTCTGTTTTCTCTAGCCTGGACTCTACCCCCATCAGAGGACTAGGACAGTCACCTAGAATCCAGATTCAATTAAGGGCATACTTTGATTACATCGTGTTTGACAGTGATCTGAAGGATACAGAGTGATAAATGGGAAACTCTGATCACAAAGAAAACTCTTAAGGGTGGACTCTTTACCACATCAGACTGCCTTTATTTTATCAGTCACTGAGCTGAAAGTGGTATCTGCTCCATCCAAGGAGTTGGGAGATGGACAGGGTTGCCAGCTGGAAAGCAGCATGTGGAAAGGCAAGACCCAAGAGCAGTAAGGGTTGTTACCCCATGATGGTGACACTGTAGGTGATCTGAGGGCATCAATTAATATCATCCCTCTATGCTTCAAATTCTCATATGCAGAACAGAGAAACTTCCCAAAAGATCCAAGAGGACCCCAAGTACAGTGGGGAATGAGGGAGCTAGGCTAGTTCAACCACAATGGGCTATATTGAAGGCCAGAAAAGACAATGGACAGAGGCCAATGGAGAATCTAGGCTCTATTTTAATCCCAGATCCTAAAGCAGAATTCAAGACTCAAGAACCAGACACACTGGTGCCCACCTGTGATTCCAGCAACTGGGGAGGCTAAGCGAGGCAGGAGAATTGCAAGTTTGAGGCCAGCCTTAACAACTTAGGGAGACCTTGTTTCAATCTAAAAAATAAAAAGGGCTGTGGATGTAGCTTAGTGGTAGCATGACCCTGTGTTCAACCCCCAGCACCAAAAATAAATAAATGGGAGAATACTCTTGCAGGATGGACTTGGGGGTGGAAAAACAGTTGAGCATACTTTTGAGAATTTATACCCAAAGTCCTTCACATAGCAAAGATATGAGTGGCTTGGACACCTGACCAGAAGCAGAAAGATTGGTTCAAGAGTGGGAAAGAGACTTCCCCTTGCCATTGCCCAAAGAAACTTTCCCTCTGTTGCCAACGTGATGCTGCTCCGGTTAACTTGCTCAACTTCCATCATACATCCCAACATCTTAAGTGATTAATGATTAATGTAAGTTAGGTGTATACTCAAAAGAACTAGGAGTAAGGAGCAAGAACTTAAACAGATATTTGTATACCCTTGTAGATAGAAGCATTATGTGTGACACCGAAAAGGTAGAAACAACCCAGGTATTCATCAATGGATGGATGGAGAAACAAAATGAGGCTTATGGATACAATGGAATATTATTCAGCTTTAAAAGGGAAGGAAACTGACACATGCTAAAACATGGATGAACTCTGAGGACATTATGCTGACTTCAATAAGTCAGTCACAATATGACAAATACTGTATGACTACATTCACATGATGTATTTAGAGTAGTCAAATCTATAGAGACAGTAAATAGAATGCTAGTTACCAGGAGTGAAAATGGAGAGTTTTTATTCAATAGGACAGTTTCAGTTTTACAAGAAAAGAATTTTGTATACGGACAGGGGTGATAGTGTGATTATGATGTGAATGCACTTAACGTCACTGAACTAACCCATTTAAAATGGTAAAGATGAGTAGTGTGTAGCAGTACATGCTGTAATCCCAGCAATGTAGAGTATTTTGAGTTCAAGGCCAGCCTTAGCAACTTAGCAAAAACCCTCAGCACCATAGAAAAATCCTGTATCAAAAAATAAAATTAAAAATAAATGACTAGGGATGTAGCTCAGGAGTACAGTGCCCCCAGGTTCAATCCCTAGTACAAAAAAAGAACAAAAATATGGTTAAGATGGCATTTTTTATGTTATATATATATATTTTTTGCCACAATTTAAGATGCACATTAAAATGTTGATTTTTCAGTAAAAAGATTAGTGCAGACCTTATAGCCCATCTCGTAGAGCGCCTGCCTCTCATGCTGGAGGCCGGGGTTCGAGTCCCCAGCACTCTAGGATTGTGGAAATAACAAACAAACAAAACCAACCTTCAGTAAAAAGATTAATGTAAGGAAGTGTTATTAACAATAACTGTCTGCTAGTATGAAAAACCATTCTCATGTTTAGATCATAAAAGATAAGAGATTATATGTGGTAGATTTCAGCTACATAAAGATGAACTATCTCTACCTGTGCATATGCAGGTGGGCAGGAAAAGAAGTGAAAGGAAATGCAAACGTCAACAGCAGTAGCCATATTCTGAAGTGGGGTTTTTTCCATCTTTGCTATTTTAAACAGTTTTCAAGTTTCACACAATGAGCATACATTACTCTTTATAATGGAATGAAGAGACAGGGTAAATATAAAACCAAGCCACAAAAAAAAATCAAGGGAAAATTACTATTTATTCAATCTCCAAATTGGGGAGGGGTCTCCATATTTAATAGGAAAAATATCACACAGGAAAGTACTGATTTGTTCAATTAGTTTAAAAAGTAAAACTGATAAATAAAATTTAAAGGAAAATTCACATAACAGCAAATGCAAGTGCCGAACAATCATACAGAGTGAACAATGATAAAGGCCATCAATAAAGAATTAGAAGTTACAACAGGATATCACTTTCACTTTCACCTATTATTATAATGGTGCTTTTTTTGCTGTATTTTTTTTTTTAATTTGCATGCTTGTTGACTCTAGTTTTAACTTTAGTACCCTAAGGTAGCAAAAGAATTAGGAAAGGACAATATGGATTTGTTTTTGACAATTTGGCACTGAGAGACTCTCCCAAGGGAATAATTTGAAATACATAAAAATACTGTATTCACTAAGTTGATCATCACAGCATTATTTATAATACTGAAAATTTTGGAAATATCCTAAGTTTCCAACAATTGAAAGAAAGTTAAGTAAATTACAATAAAACTATAAAATAAAATATATTACTGGCAATGTAAAGTATCTTTGCAAAAATCTGTAATAACCACACATACTACTTAGTGGAAAAGTAAGAACATAAATTTCATGATTACAAATGGCAATTATCAAGAATACAAGCAACAATAAATGTTGTTGAGGATGTGGGGAAAAAGGTACTCTCATACATTGCTGGTGGGAATGCAAATTGGTGCAACCAATATGGAAAGCAGTATGGAGATTTCTCAGAAAACTTGGAATGGAACCACCATTTGACCAAAGTTAGCCCAGTCCTAGGTTTATACCCAAAGGACTTACAATGAACATACTACAGTGACACAGACACATCAAATGCTTATAGCAGCTCAACTCATAATCGCTAAAGAACCAACCTAGATGCCCTTCAACAGGTGAATGAATAAAGAAAATGTGGTATATGTATATGATGGAATATTACTCAGCTTTTAAGAAGAATGAAATTATAGTGTTTGCTAGTAAGTGAATGGAGTTAGAGAATATCATGCTAAGCAAAATAAGCCAAACCCAAAAAACCAAAGGCCAAATGTTTTCTCTGATATGAGGATGCTTATTCACAATAAGGGGGGATAGGGAAGAATAGTGTTACCTTATATTAGGTAGAGGGGAATGAAGTGGGGAGAAGGGGCATGGGGTTAGGAAGGATAGTAGAGTGAAACAGACATTATTATCTCAGGTACATATATGACTGTATGACTGATGTTATCCCACAATATGTATAATAAGAAAAATGAAAAATCACACTCCATTTATGTATGTTCTATCAAAATCTATAAATGCATTCTACTGTCCTGTACAACTAATTAGAACAAATTTAAAAACATTTTAAAAAAGAGAATATGAATAAAAGAACATACTGTAATCACAGCAATGTGAAAAATTCACACCCCCCCAAAAGACAAGATAGTAAGTGATTATTTAGGATAAAACACACTTTTTTCACCTTTTACTACATTTCTGTTTTTTTTATTTTTCTATAATTTAGAAACCAATCTATAATTAGAAAAAACACCCTTTGTAAAATAAGGTAAATACAAGACCTTTCAGGGGTGTTCATTTCATCCCAAAACAGTCTAGAAAGTCACAAAAGCTTCAGCCTCTTGGTGGGGGCACAGGGACGAGGCTGTGATAAATGGCTGTGAGTGGGTAGGTGAAGAGAGGATGGGACACAACTAGGAGGGGGAGGCAGGGACAGGCAAGGGAAAGTCAGCCAAGGGCAGGGGGATCGTGGAGCCAGGGAAGACTCTGACTGCTCAGCGGAGGTCTGTCTAGACCCATAGTAGGCACTGACGGTGTTCTCAAAGGGCAGGGGCAAGAGGGATTTTAGGAAGACACATGGATTCCTTTAGGAAGAGGGGAGGAAAGAGGAAGGGAGGTAAACTACTTGGGAAAGAGGGGAGAAGGACTGAGGCAATGGTGATGGAATTGGAGAGGAAGAGGCCAATTGCCACGGTGAACTTGCTACTCTATGCCTAAACCAAACATACTTTGCTCACCTCCTGACAAGTCTTTGTGGTCAAATTAAGGGTAGAGAAACAGCTCACACGAATAACTCACCAACAGACTGCAAACCAGCTCAAATTCAGAGATAATCCAGGGCATCTCAGTTCAATGGAACCTTCGGCTACGGTGGAGATGCTCTAGATCTGTGGTTACCAAGCACCTGAAATATGGTGTGACTGGGAATCTTCTTTTTAACTTTTTTTTAATTTTAATTAATTTACATTTAAATAGGAACATATGCCTAGTGGCTACCAAGTAGACAGCACAGTTCAGCTTATGACTCATCAAGAACAGAATTTGGAGATTTTTTTATAACTAAAACTGTGCTTCAGGAAATAGTGAGAAAAATTAAGTGTACATATTGTAGCCAACCAGGATCGACAAACACATGTGAAATTAAAACCTGTATTAAAACTTATTATAACTGTGAAGTAGGAGATAAACCTAAATACACTGCAAATATGTCATGAGGAATTTCTAGACTATCATAAAAGTTATAGTGCACATGAAAAGAGCAATAATGAGGATGAATAATGTGAAAGAAAAAGCTTAGGGAAACTATTTATAAAAGTTGAAGCTTCCAAAGGGGAGAGAAATTCTGGAATTGGGAGAGATGAATAGGACCCTTTATTCCTTAAATAAAACTTGTTGCCTAACTAACTCTGCTCAGAAGATCACTGTGTTATATACACCTCTATCACAAGCTAATTAGTTTTAAAAGTCTTTGAAATTTCAATGATTTTAATATAATATCTTGTCATCTTGGTTACAATTCAATGCACCACAGTAACTTAATCTAATTTGCTATTTGCTATATTTTATTTTACCTTTACCTTGAAACACTGAGCCATTTATAAAGAGAAAATTACTAAAATTACTCATTTTTATACAAGACAGACTAATTTATTTATTGAGAAATATGTTGATTCTTTTGATGATGTGATAGTTGATCAGCCTCATCATGTTATAAATATGACATAAATATTCTATTCAAGATGATATGGGCTAAGTTTATTACTATTACCTGCCTTTCTGGTTACTTTCATATTTAGGAAATACAGGACTATATATTCTGGGAGATTGAAAATGACTTACTATTATACTAATGAAAAGTTTTTACGATCCTCAAAATAATTCAGAATTTAACAGAATTGCTATTTTTTCATAAGCGATTAAACATAGAATATGTCCTGTCCCCTAGATAAATGGATATCTATAATCAATCATCCCTAAATAAGAACATTTATATGAGTCTAAGTGAGTCAAACCATGGATATAGCTATAGCTTTAAATATTTTCACTGTGAATAACAGACTTCTAATAGATGGTCACTAACTTTTAAGATCATATTTTTTGCTAACCAAGTATTATTGGGGCCAGAAAGCATTTGAAAAGTTTTAACTCAATTTCCCATGAATTTCAAGTCTCTAGACTACTAAGCATTATTTATTATTTGATTTAGAAATAACATTAATCGCTTCATGCATATTTTATCTTTGGATTTTGAAATCTTGTGATCTTAAAAGCAAAAATTGAAAATAGACTTTTTGGTACTGGCTTCTAGAATTAGTATTTAACTTTATAATTGAGGAAGAAATGTGAATTATATGTTTCTATGTTTGTAATATATTGGAAAACCTAAAATATGTTAAGTTATTAAAAATTGAGAACTTAGGGTAGAACCTAATTTGATATATGGTTACTTATTCAAATGTACTAAATTCCACAAATAAATTATTTCTTGAGTATATACATGTTATTATTTGGTTAATATGATCTTGGTATAAAAAGGTATGACATAATTTTGGTTTGTTCATTTTGTACTTATTATGACTAAGCTATGGACTGTTTAAAACAAGGGAAGAAAAGGTTCAGCCTGGCCCCAATCTAACAATAACAAATTAATAAAGACTAAAAGAAAAGGATTGGCTGTCACACACTCTTAGGCCAAATGGTTTAAGCATGTTTTGATTACCTCATACTTCAGCTGCTTACAATATTATGGGTAATGACAAAATAACCATCTCTAATGCCTCCTCTCATCAGCTCCAACAGGAGAACATTACATTTGCCCCCCATAGCTGCAAAACTCAAGGCATCAATGATCGAGCAAGTTCTCCATGTTGGGAGTCATTATATACATTGTGATCCTGCAATGGGTCAGAATCAACAAAATATAGTTCCCCTGCATGGATATCAGAAAAATTAGCCATAAATTCATCAGGATTGAAACCAACCCATATAGTATACCTATAGTCTATGGTACGTATGGAGTAGCCCATGATCTTTATATCTTTTAAACTTGGCTTGTCAGAATTCCACTGAGGAGAGTCTGCAGGCCGAGGGTACTGGCTATAGGCGATCGACTCACGGGGATTACCATGGAGGTATGAATCGTCTTCTTTGTCCTGGAATTGAAAATGCTTCAGAAGGTTCTGGCCTTCTCTGCACAGCTCAACATGAAATGAAGGAACAGGGCAATGAGGTGGAACTGGTAGTCCTGCAAGTGCAGCCAGTGTGGGGAAGAGAGACAAAAGTTCCACAAGGTCCATGGTTTGCCTGCCTGAAACAGAAGGTGACACAGCTGAATTTGTTACATTATAGAAGCCTGCCACACCAGACTGGATGAATTAAGGAACCTATCTATACTCCACCTGTTTACTTTTTGCTTGAATGTTTGTTTACAACATTTATTTCTAGTAAAAGAAGTTTAGAAACACCACTACCTCAGCACCTCACCCTCCACTATCTACTCATCCAATCCAATGGCAAAATGTAAAATAAAGGCATCCCTAGCCTGTTGGCACTTTTGAAAACTATCTGCCTTTGGAACCACTAGTGTAATAACTGGATTCCGGTCAGCTTCATCAATTTAAGCTCTAAATATTAGATAAAAGTTAATGAAGGATCAGTAATATTTGGAGTTTCACAATGGCACTCCGCAGATTGCCCCTTTCTGGATGACTTTTTTAAAACATTTTTTTAGGGCTGAGGATATAGTTCAGTTGGTAGAGTGCCTGCCTCGCAAGCACAAGGCCCTGGGTTCAATCCCCAGCACCGCAAAAAAAATTTAAAAAAAAATACAAAGTTTTTTAGTTGTAGATGGACACAAAACCTTTTTTTAATTTATTTTTACATTATGGTGAGGATCAAACTCAGTACCTCACATATGCCAGGCAAGCGCTCTACCACTGAGCCACAACCCCAGCTCCCTGGATAACTTTTCGACACATCTTTTCTTTTAATATGGTAAAATACATAAGACATGAAGTTTATCATCCTACTTTTTAGTGGACAGTTCAATGGCATTGAGTATATTCATATTGTTGTGTTATAATCACCATCCATCATCTCCAAAATTCTTCTTATTTTATACATCAGAAACTCTGCCTCCACTGAACAGCAGCTCCCCATTTCTCCACCCCCAGAAACTGGCAACCCTCATTCTACTTTCTATCTCTATGAAATTCTCCACTCTAGATATTGCATATGACTGGGATCACATAGTTTTTGGGCCCTTGTGTCTGACTTATTTCACTTAGAATAATGTCCTCAAGGTTCATCCATGCTTTAGCATATGTTGGAATTTCCTTCTTTCTCAAAGCTGAATAATATTTCACTGAATGCATATACCACATCATGTATATCCACCCATGTGTCAAAGGACACTTAGGTTGCTTCTACTTTGTGGCTATTGTAAGCAATGCTGCTATGAACATTCTTGTCCAAATTTTTGTTTGAATACCTGTGTTTAGTTCTGTGGCATATATATTTAGGAGTGGAACTGCTCAGTCATACGGTAATTCTGTTTAACTTTCTGAGCAACTGCCAAACTGTTATCTACAGGAGCTATATACCATTTTACATTCCTGCTGCTAATTCAGAAGTGTTCCAATTTCTCAACGTTATCCAAAAGCATGAGAAATGGTATCTCATTGTGTTGCATCCACCTTTAAAATCTAAAGTCTGCAGTTATCTTTATATCTTACATTGATTCCTGTTAAAACTGATCTTGTGTTAGATGCAGTGGTGCATGCCTATAATCCCAGTGGCTCTGGAGGCTGAGGCAGGAGGATTGTGAGTTCAAAGCCAGCTTCAGGAAAAGCAAGGCACTAAGCAACTCAGTGAGACCCTGTCTCTCAATAAAATACATAAAAAAAAAATAGGACTGGGGATGGGGCTCAGTTGTTGAGTGTCCCTGAATTCAATCAGTACCACCCTGCAAAAAGAAAATGATCTTGGTTTTGCATTATCATTCTGGCCTTTTTGGATAGTTAAGAGATTGCTTAATAATGCCTAATTTCATTTTCTAGATACTTGATTTGTAAGTAAAATAAAAAGAAAAAGTAAAGATTTTTAAAAAGATACTTTACAATGGCAAAATTTGGCTGCTGCTACCACCACCTTAACCAAGTGACCAGACTGAGTATCACTAACAATGGCACAAACTTCCATAAGTTGCTCCACACTGTGGTAACAGAATACAACATCAAATGTAATACCCTGATCAAAAATATTCACCATGAGGAAACAAAGAGACAAATCTAGAGTGTGGGACAATGCATAGGACAAATTGGCCTGGATGCTTATCCAAAAGAGAGGAATCAGATCACTTAAGTCCTTGTCAGCCACCGTGAGAAAATGTACTAGTGAAATGAGAGCACAGGAGGCTCCTGAGCAGGGCTATAGAAAGACTTGCCTTGGCATTTTTGGGGAGAAGAGGGCTAGGAATAGAATCCAGGATCCAAGGCCTCACTGCGTGCAAGGCAGGAGCTCTACCACTAAGTTACAACCCCGCCCCTTGCCTTGAGTTTGAAAGGGATCACTTGGGCTGTTCTGAGAAGGAAACACTCTAGAGGATCAAGAGCACAAGCAAGGAGAGACCATTCAGCAAGGTGCTGCAGTTGATTGGGAAAGATGTTGGCAGAGGAGATGGTGAGACAGGGAAAGGAACAGATTCTAAACAAAAAGTGGTGTGCTTGCTGATGGACTGCCTATCACATATGACATATGAGAGAAAGAAAGATTGAGAAGATTCTGTAATTTTTGTGGCCATTTCCTGAGAACAGTGTCAAAGGCAAGGCTTAAGGTGAAAGAGCTAAATGTTCACCTCCAGGCGTGTAAGACTAGCCAAGTAGAACAGGCTACTGGAAATGAAATTTGAAATACAGGTTAGAGATAAAATTTGGAGATAAAATGGATGGTGGCACAGGTACAGAATTTACAACTTGGTGAATATGTCCCAACAAAAGTTTCAAAAAAGAATCTTACCTGTCGGAAGATTTCTCCCAGCAGACGAAGGGCTAAAATCATGCCTGTAAATTGTTTACCCTTTCAATAATGGGAAAGAAGATAGAGGATGCATTGCCCAAAAATTAAATGTGCAGGAAATAAAATAGGGCAGTATAATAGCCAACCCCAAGGTCCAGAAAGGCCAGAATGATGAAAACCAAGATAAATTTAAATAGGAATCAATATAAAGTACAGTACAAGTCTTAGATGCTAAAGATGGATTAAATGTGTAAGTCCCAAAATGGGAAACCTGGCTTATGGAAAAAAAAAAAAATTCCAAAAAGAACAAATGCTGGGTGAGGGGGTAGAGGGGGAAAAAGACTCTTTAAGGGCTGGGGAGATAGCTCAGTCGGTAGAGTGCTTGCATTGCAAGCACAAGTCCCCTGGGTTCGATCCCCAGCACCGCAAAAAAAAAAAAAAAAAAAAAGAACAAATGCCATCTGGAGTGAGTGATTTGCCTCTGATATGCAACAGTACATTTTGCAAATCCAGTGGTTCACTAGCTCAATGAGCTACCAAAAGGGAAAATACTCCCCTTAAAAAAGACCGAATCCATGACAAAAGTATACAGGTTAAGGATACCACTGATCCATTGAGGGTCAGCCCCTTCTTCTATACTCTGTAGCATGCTGTTGCTACCTTACAATATCCCTCCCTACCTTGGGAATGACACGTGTTCCTTTGCCCTACCTCCCTTGAAACCCCTCATGGACACAAGCCATACTTTCCAGTTCTGGCTCTGCCAATCCTCCCTGACCCAGAGCATAAGAGATGCTCAGGAAGCACATGCAGATCAAATATTGAGAAGGAATTCTAACACACACCAGAAGGGGGATTATGTAAGTCTGCGGCCTATGATTCAATGAGGTGGTTCACATGTAAACTAAAGGCACTCTTAGCTAGGCAACATTACTTCAGTGTATATTATACCTGGCTCCATCAGTTCTGTGGTGGAATCAAAAGGGTTGAGGTAAGGGAAAAGTTTCTCTCCTGCTTTTGGAAGCAAAGCTGTCCTTCCAGGAACATAGAACATCAGGGGCACACGGGTAGTGATGTCAAAATTGCTGTATTTGGCCCATTCTCCATGTTCACCAAGGGCCCAACCTGGATCATAAAAAAACACAGAATGACAGGAAATGAATAACCAGATCACAATTTATTTACTTTAGCTACCATTTGAATTCCTGTTGTAAAGGCCAAAAGTAAAATCTCATCCCTTCATGGAAATTCCTATAGAATTTCACCTGAATGTTGCTTTATTCAAAGTCAGACATATGTCCTCAATGATGAGACCATTAAAAAGGAAAAAAAAATATTAAATTCCCAAGTAAAATATCTTATTTATCAAGGAGCTAGCAATATATACCCACATTAGGCTTTGCGGAACCAATGGGCCCCAAGTGGACAAGTCTCCCCTGCCAAGACAGGCTCTTTTTTTAATGCTGAGGATCAAACCCAGGACCTCCATGTGCTCTACCACTCAGCTATATCACCAGCGGTTCATTCTTGACTATATGGGGACCCTGAAAGTTATAGTGTCACCATTTCCCTGTCCTGTGTCCATCTGTCTCTTGACTCATGACCCACAAGCTCAAGTTTACACATTTGGGGTTGTACTACCAAAATGTGAGGTTATGGTACTGTGGCATAAAACAAGAATATCTTGCACATTTCTTAAGACGTACCATATGTGGAGAAAAGCAAACCTTTAGATTCGAATCCTTAACCCTGATTAAAAACAACCCTTAACACTGATTTAAAACACCCTTGCAAAAGATAGTTTACGTATTCCAAGTTGGGAATTCCCTATCTTTGTGAGAACCCTTTTTGATATAAAAACTGTGCGTGACACAGACTATACATGCAGTATTTGGAAAACAACCAAAGACACTGAAAGCTGATGAGGGTGGATTCAATAAGGCATTGGAATGAATCTGTATTTTATCCATCATAGTCATATCTGCTGGAATTTCACAGAGGATGGTGCAGAGTCCAGCACAAAAATTTGCTGGCTCAATACACAGATGACATTGGGGCTACAAATTCTGCAATGGGGCTGGAAAGTGTTCTGAGTCAAAAGAGTTCTCCTAAGAAAACCCAGAGTTGAAAGGAACCTTTCACCTATCAATAATCAAAGCAGTTCATGTCCATTATAAATGTTCAAGGGTTCTGAGCATCTGTTGTAGCTGGAGGGTTGACCAGCTCTCCCTCCATCCCTCCCTCTGGCTGGAGTTAGGTAGGGATTTTCAGATACTCTAAAGGTAGTCAATGATGCTCAGAACTGTTGTTGTGGGTTAAATTGTGACTCCCATCAGATACACTGAAGTTAGAACCATAACTACAAAAAGGCCCAGCCAAGTTCTCTGTGGAATCCCCAAATATGGGTACTTGGAGCCCACAGGCCTCTTTTGGTCATAATAGGCTCTCTGGCACCATGCAGGGGTACCCCTAGCCCACCCAATACAGGGCCTAGCACTTGGCAAACACTCAATGGATAGCTATTGACTGCCTGACTACAAGAACACATTCATCAGTCTTGTGCTAGGTTTCAATCTGGTCTGCTATAGCCAGGGGCAAATATTTGAGAAAGAACACAAGCCTGCGAGAGTCCCAAGGGTTCACGTTGATACTAAGAATAAGAAACCAAGGACCTTGAAAGGCAGCTCAGAAGGCTTCTGGCTCTTTCCCCAGAGCCCTAGCATGAGGGCAAGACAGTAGGGGGCAGCCCAAGAATTAAGAGCTAGATGGGAGGCTGCTGACCACTCTCATATTCAGACATGCCAGCTCCTGATTAGATGTACAGAAACCATCATGTTTTACTAGCTCTCTGGTGGTTCTGATGCAGGACATCCCAGGAGCGTGCTTTGAGGTGGTTTACTGTAATCAACTGCAACTGCCTCACAGCAAAGAGTATGTCTGAATAAGAGAGGAAGCTGGGCACTGAGAAGTGGGGTAAGAAGTGGATAGAAGAGCATTAGGAATATGTGAAACATTATGACATCACCCTATCTAATGAAATACAACAGACCTTTACAAAGGAAAAGTTAGGCCGCTGAGAGAGGATATTGTTAAGTAGGAAAAATAAGTCTAAAAAAGTTTGTATAACAGTACACATAGTATAACCAATAACGTCTTATCATATGCTATGTTACAAACATCTGTATGTGTTTATCCCCACATATGTATGTGTACAAAGTACACATCAGAGCCCCAATTTGATGGCACCTGTTAGTTTAGTCCTGGGAAGGGAGCGTAACAGGATAGGGCATTCTGGCCCTGTATTATATGCTTTGTATCCTTTTTTCTTTTTAGAATTAGAATATACTATGATTTTACTATGTCCCATTTTCTGTTTGACAACATGAAAGAACTACTTTTCTTTTCTTTTTCTAGGTATAATAATGGTGTTATGGTTACACTTAAAGAGGCAGTGAGTTTTTTGTTGTTGCTGTTGTTAGAAATACTGATTGGAAAACAGAACCATCTAGGATTTATTTCAAAAAATTCTGTGTTAGAAGGAGTGGGTAAGGATGAGATGAACAAGACTGCGACTAGTGGGAAAAATGTAGGAGCTGTTGTTTTATTTTCCACTCTTGGGCATATTGAAAATTTTTCATATTAAAGAACACATTTTTCAAATTAAAGAGCATTTCTACATGTGGAAAAATTAGGAAACAGCCTTAGGAGATATAAACAGTTGAGAATCCCAGTCTCTTGACAGAAAGAGTGGTAGGGATAGGGGTAAGACATATCAAAACCAGCAGATCTGAGGGCCTTGTTGGGTTCTCCCAGGACTGTTCTGGATTCTCCTCCAACCCCACCCAAAATATCCTAAAGGTCTTCTAACCCTCAAGGTTAGCAATGGTGATTAGATGAGCTTCCACACAAATGAAAGGTTCTTGCTGAGTGCACAAAGAAAAGTAAAGTTGCTACAGTCACCCCCTGCTTGCCTCCACCCCCAAGTATCCAAGACAGAGGTCCCAGGACTAACGAGCTGATCAAAAAACACCCCAAGAACCTAGACTCAGGGTACTGCTGACTCACAAAAAATAGAAGATGCCCATGTATATGGCAAATTTAAAAAGCATGTTTCACAGGAAATTTGAGATGCTCTGAGTGACTCATGAGGGCATTTCAAAAATGCTTACCATGATCAGAGGTAAATGCAATGATCGTGTTGTTGGCCAGCTGAAGATCATCCAAGGTACTCAAAAGGTGGCCAACCTGTGTATCCAAATAGGAAACAGAGGCAAAGTAGCTCTGGCGAATTTTCCGCTGCAAATAAAACAAAAAAAAAAAATCAATAATGAGAGTGAGAGCAATTTTAATTGCTGTGGTATACACAGAGATAATGTCCACCTGAGCATCTCTCCCAGTTCCAATTCCTCTGTTGATGTCCTCATTTAACAAATAACACACCCTACCTCATGCATCCCCTCACCCACTGAGTCAACACAATCTGCATGTCCGAAGATTCATTTCTAAGTGAGCCAGTTTTCACTTTACCACACATATCATGGAAGATGGATGCTATCTACTACTCCTTTGTCTCCCTCACATATTCTGGTGGGTTCCGGGAGATGAATGTGTATGGAGCAACTGATTTCCCAGCCTATTCATGCATAGGCCCCACAACCTCTGATGAGATGAGCACCAAAGATACAACTCAGTGATAATCATTTCTTTTGACTGCCACAACAAAGTACCATATATTGGGTGGCATAATACAGAAGAAATGGATTGGTTCCCAGCTCTGGAGGCTAGAAATCTGATGTCAAGGGGTAGGGAGGGAGATTTCTGCCTGATGGCTCTAGGGGAAGATTGGGCCTTTTTGTAGTTATGGTTCTAACTTCAGTGTATCTGCTGGGAGTCACAATTTAACCCACAGCAACAATCCTGAGTCAGTGCTCTGACCACTTTCACACCTAGCAAAAGATGGCAGTTGCTTATCTTTGTGCCACAACTTTCACATGTAGCTTATTTCTCCAAAATTCTCCACAGGCCGGAGAAAGAGTAACTGAAGAACAAGAGAGGAGCAGTCACAGTCCCTCCACCCAGGAGACTTTAGGTACAGCGAGGTCATACCCTGAAGTAAAGAAGCCATCAGCCCCTCCTAGGCTGACTCACCCCCAGGCTTGTTCACAAATGTTAATGAAAAAGATGAATCCCCCTTTGCCCCTCACCAACGGGTAAGAAGTTAGGGAGCTGCTAACTTACCAGACAGCCCCAGCCTCTGCTACATGTATGGCCTCAACATTATCAGCTGGACCTGCCAGCTTCTCATCACTGCTAGGGTAAGGGCAATCATGAGACTTGCTCCAATCTCTACTTGTGATGAAGGGAACAGATACACATCCAATCTTCTAGAAGGATTAGTCTGAATTCTGGCCTACTTATATATTCTGGGAGACAGTCTTCAGTCTGTAACTTGGAGCACTTCCATCCTACTGGAGACTAAAGACATCAGTGAGAATGTCTGTGCCCTATACAAGGGTACTCCCTCCTTCCTCTGATGGTCCCTGGAGATGAGGCAATAAATAAGTGGGCATGGTTCTCAACTCCAGTGAGTCAAGTGACCAGTGAGAAACAACACATACAACATTGGTGAAGCCCAGGGTTGGCACAGGACAGTAAGTCCTCAAGTCTAGCTGGGAAAGTAGGGAAGGTTTCACGTTGGAGAAGAGGTGTTTGCTATCAAACAAATGGGGGTAAAATGTTCTAAGCAGGGGCTGGGGGATGTGGAATGGTGTGGAATCATGACAAAGCAGAGCATCCCTAGGGCTGAAGAATAACAGGAGAGGGCAGGGAAGGGAAATTACACTGAAACGGTAGGCCAGAGCCAGATGAAATAGACCTAGTAGGTCCCTCCAGGTAGCAGCATTCCCAGGCTGCAGGCCAAGGGAGTCTCTGGAGTCTTTCAAGGTGAGGAGGTGATGCAATTTGGGCTACAGGTTAATAAAAGTCCTTGGCAATAGCCCAGAATACAAATTCCAGTGGCTTTAGACAAGTATCACTAGATCACTGCTGGATACCTAAGAAGTACTCAACAACTTGTTGAGTGAACAAAACATTGCAAGACCCACTGCACTGGACCAGAAAGATGTGCTGAAGGATCCAGAGAACTGGGTGGATTTGAGAGGAAATTGGGGAGAACAAGCAGGTATGGAGGAGGGGATGAAGCAGGGCAAGGGAAGGGATAAGTAGTCCAAGGGTGACTCTAGATTTCACATTCAGCTAGTGGCATGATTCACAGGCATGTGGTGAGCAGGGAGATACAAGAGGAGGAAGAGGAAGAAGAGACAGAACACAGTGGTAGCCTGACTATATGAAAATCTTTGGAGCTGAAGTCTCCATAGTCACCTTCCTAGGAATGGCCTTCAAAGGTAGGTTAACATGCATGTCTGAAAATCAGAAGCAAGGCCTGGGCTGGAGGGGTATTTCTAGGAGTCAACTGTCAGCAGGTCTCAGACGAGTCACACAGGTAAGAAGGAGAAAAAAAGAGAGGGACCTAGACTGACCCTGGAGGACAGCATGTAAATGGGGGAAAACAGGGGCCTGCCATGGAGACTGGAGCAGAGGGGGCCCAGGAGGGCTGGCAAGGATGCCCAGGAGGTAAAAGGTTCCAGAAGAGATGAGGCTGATCAATGATGAGAAAGTAGCACAGAGCTCAAAGAAGGTCAAGACCAACAAGGATGGATTTTATTTACCAACAAGGTCAGCAATCACTCAATTGAGAGATCTTAGCAGGTTGGGAAGGCAGAAACCCAAGCAGAGAATGAAGAACAAATGTACAAGGAAGCCATGGACACAGGCAGAATAGAACATACCTTACTCTTGCTTAAAGCCCAGGTGAGTTGGGGGAAGGGCAAAAAGAAGGGAAGGGGAAAGCAGGTAAAGAGGAGAAACAGGAATGGGCAAAGGAGAAGGTACTTTTTAAAGATGTGAGTGAGGGGGAGATCCAAGAATGCAGACTAGAGGGAGGCTGCATTCCTTGTTGCTCAGTAACTCTGGTTTCAAGCAGAGGATATCTGTTTCTTGGTGAGGCAGTTTTTGCTGCTTATCGATCCCCTGCTGTTTACCCCATTTGTCTACTGCAATCACCTGCAGTCCGCCAGCATATTGACGCCTTTTTGAGTGCAGATTGCTTACTGTCAGGCACCTATCATTTGCCATTTGCCTGCCTCTTGCCTGTCCATCGCCTGCCTTTCACCTATCCATCACCCACTACCCGAGGTTCACATCCCGATCTTCTGACAGCAGTCAGCAAACTGACCGTAGACCGCCAGTGGAGCGCCAGCTGCCTGCTGTTGCCTGGAAGTTCACTTTCACAGTACCTGCAGGTTTGGTTGCACATGGCTGCCACCATTTTGAGACAACAGCCAGGTTCCGTAGGACCCCTGACTGGACTGACTGAGTCTCGGCTCCAGGATCCCTCAGCCTGACCGATCACTCCCTGCTTCTGGGGCCCTCACATCGACTGACTGCTCCCCGCCACCAGGACCCCTAGACTGATTGATTGCACCCCGCCTCCAGGATCCCACAAACAGACCGACCACACCTCACCTCCAGGACCCCTGCCTGACCAACCGTACCCCACCTCCAGGACCTCCAGCCAACCACACCCACACCCCGAGCTGCAGCTCTCCATTTGCCAACACATTTGGAAGCCAGACCAGCCATCTTGGATAATCCTGGAAGCTGTATCTTCCATCTTTAGGTGGGGCAAATCCCATCCTGAGACACCTGCTGGAGACTGGAAGCTCATTGTCAGGTACCTCTCATGCATCAGGCTACGGAAGACTGAGAGGTTTGAATACTATATGACTGTTACAGTGTGGATTTTCTTTTTTCTCCTTATTGAAAAATTTTAAGTTTTTACTTCTTTACTTTTCTTGCTTTCTTTTCCTTTTCTTGACCTGTTCCCTAAGTCTCTTTCTCCCTTTTTGCATGCTAACAACCAACTTCTTTTTATTACACTCACTCTTTCTACAATCTAGAACTTCTATATATTCTTTTCTTATCCCATTAACAGCTATATCCTACACCCCTCCGCATCCTTTGTCCTCCATTAGAAATTGCAGACCTTACTGCAAATCTGTTTGTTATACTGAAGATAATAATTGAACTCATTCTGTTTATTATGACAATATTTTTAATGTCCTCATAGGAGCTATTTGGTGTAGGATTGCATACTGTCTGAACTGGGCACTGCTAATATTGATCTCCCCCTTAAAGAAAAGGTTTTGGAAACCTATAGGGTCACTATAAGCCTTTGGGGGGAAACTGCAATAAAGATGTAAGTGACATGAGCAGACATAGAGGCTGCAGGTAAAGTTGATGGGAAGGGAAAACTAACTGAACAAGGAAAAGACAAGCAGATGGGCAGCTGAGTGCATTGCTGCCTCATGGCTGTGTGAATTGTCTCCAGATGCCCTCATGCTGGACTGTCTCATGATCAGAATACTGCATGTGGGACAAGGCTGAATGGACAAGTGTGCCAAGGGGCTGGCAAGAACAGTAAGTGGCCAGCTATGGGACCTTAGTGATTCAGGGGAGAAGCAAAGCCAAGAGTCCACCTAGACAGAGCCTATCAAGGGAAAGTCCACACTCTGGCAATCCTCAGGAGGTATGTGGGGAGCTGCAAGTTGAAGGGGTCATGGTAAGGATGGTGACAAAGAAGGAGCAGGCATGGAGGATGGCAAACACCTGAGGACACTGGGCTGGATCTGAAGAGAGCCCAGAATTGAGAGACTCAAGAGAGAAGTGAGATGGGGCTTGGACATGAACATCTAATGCAGCAGGGCCTGAGAAAACCAGGGTTCCCTCTGGGTCATGTTCTCTGCTACGTGTCGAACAGACACAGGTACAAGGAAGGGACTTGGAAAACTTTAAGAAGAACTCATCATGTAGCTGGTACTGTCCTAGATGCTTCCACATATACTCTTTAGTCCTCCCTGAAAACTTCCTAAGTTGGTGTTAGTGCAGAAAACTGTTTCCATTTCACAGATAAAAAAATTGAGGCTCAGAGAAATAAAGTGACTCAGGAGAGTTCATACAACTGGTATGGGGTAGAAAGTGAATTTGAACCCACACTGTTTGGAAGTGAAAAACCCAACCATGGGGTTAATTACATTTCTCTGGGGTGACCCAGTTCCACCTGATGCTAACATCATGCAGTGAGGCCAGTGTCATTTCTCTGCCTTTAGTCTTCTCACCTAACAATAGAAGGGGCAGGCACCTCACTGGATTCCCATATGGACCAAAGCAGATGGCCTAAATAAATGTTCAGTACCCATCCCAGTACCCGGTATCCATCCCAGCACCCAGTCCATTGCAAAGGTTCATTTTAAGTGACTGTCACTAATAAGGCTTCCAGACACAGCCTCAGAGCTACAATTTGAGCCATCTTATTATCAGATCCCAGAGATGCAATATTAGAAAACAAACAAACTGACAAATCTGTTGCTTTCCAAACTTTTACCACTTGCTATCAGGAAGCTCAGGAATCAAATAGATTTGAGGAGCATACACACCTCACCTCTGAAACTCTGGTGTGCAAACTCGGAAGTCACATGGGTTTGAATAGCAAGAATTACCTGTATGAGTTGGTTTTGTTTAGGTTTAAACTATAATCTCTGACAATAGTTCTCAAACTTCTGAGTGGATCTGAATCACTGATGTGCCTTTTGGGGAAATGTATATTTTGAGACTCCATCTCCAGCTTCTGACTCTGTTAACTCTGGGTGGGTTATGACTCTTATTTCCAACAAGCCTGCAATTCTGATGCAGGTGTTCCAGGAAACACACTTTGAAAACATTACCATGTTCCATTCACTATAGCCTACCCACCTCAGCATTTATGTGGTAAAGTAAGGGCTCTACATGGAGGATTCTGGAAAGGATGTTGGTCAGCATGTCTTTTACATTCACATGGGAGAGAGGGTAGATGATGAGTCAGCATGACAATTCTAATTTTGTGGCTGCTCTTCCCCCTATCATAGCAAAGGGATATCAGTCATCATAGCTGGGCAGCACTGGCCATGATGGCACCCAGTTACCTCTGTGCCACGACTCAGTTCATCCAGCCAACTCGAGAGTGACAGGAGCCAGTTTAGGCTTTCCCATAGAGGGAACCTCCAGTACCAGCAAACTGAGCCTTCTGGGCTGCTCAAGAGTTGCCAACATGCTATAATTGATGAATTATAACTTACATTAAACAGCATCTCCCATAGTTAGGGACATTCACCCAGGTTGCTTCCTCACTCCCATCCCTCCTATAGCAAGTCACCAAATCTCTGGATTCCCTGTTCTCTGGAAGTTGAAACACTGGCCAGGAGACTCTTGATCCACCCAGTACTGTCCATGTCCTACAGAACACCTCCCACCCAGCACTTGGCAAAACACTGTGCATAAAAATTCTTAATAAGATATTAAGAAAGGAATAGTAGATGTTGCACTGAAAAAAGTGAACTGACCAATGCTACCAGTGCCTGATACATCCTGGAAATATGTTCTTTGTACCTGAAAATCCATAGGAATGGGGCCATAGGGCACACTGATGTTTAAGGCTTGGACGTCTTCCCGCTGCCTTATATCCATCCAGGGGTTGTAGGCTACAGGAGGTAGGCCATCAGGAACCTGAGGATCAGGAGCCAGGGTGATGTTCTCCAAGGGGTACAACTTCTGAAATTCCTTGGGGAAAAAACACATGGAGCCACAAGGTTGTCACTCTCTTAGCAATGGCACAAGGCTATAGCTCTTTAGGTGTTTATATGGCCTTTTCTCTAAGCCTGAGATGCATTTACATCATGGCCCCAAGTACTCATCCCCTACCTGAAGTCAGGCCTTAGGTCACCCTCATGAGATGACAAAAGCAACGAAATCATGCAACTTTTGTTTCCTACAAACCAAGCAGTGGTATATCTCTTCCCTCATATGGGCAGATGCCCTTCTGTTCTTGTCCTATTTCACTTACAGTACACAGAAGTGTGATGAGGTGTTCTGGGTTCTCCAAACCACTCTCAGGCCCAGTAATTCTCTACAACTCACAGGACTCAACATATAGCCACACCCACCGCTATGGTGTATTACAGTGAAAAGATACCAGAAACAATTGACAAAGGGAAAAAGCTCATGAGGCAAAATCTAGAAGAAAACAGTAACAAGTTTCTAGAGTTCTCTCCCCAAAAAGTCACACAAAATGCACTTTCTTCTCTCAACAATGAGGTGTGTGATAACATGTATAAAATGCTGCCAGACAGGGAAGCTCATCAAAGCCTTAGCAACTCGATGTGGTTTGGGGCTGATCATGTAGGTACTCTTAAGCTGGAACAAACCAAAAGTCTAGTTTCCTAAAAGGAAAGCAGGGATTCAGCATATACCTTAATGTTCACCTGAACAGTTTAGGCATAGTGAGCTACACTTATGAGTTCTGGGGATGGTGGCAACACTCCCAAAATCAAAGTCCCCAGATGCCTACCAAGGGCCAGCCTTATAAGCAGGCCTTTCAGAGGCTCATGGCCAGGTCGGCTTTGTCAACTACTTTCTGCAAAGAAGAAGAGGCAAGTCTCATAATTCTATCAAGAGGGTTGACAGCTCCTGCTAGGAAGGCATGATACCCTAGGTCAGTCAAAATAAGATACCTATAACATCAAAGAGCATACCTTCTGGTCTCTGCTCTCATTACAAGTGAGGGGCAGCCTTTGTGAAGTCAAAAAGTTGAGCTGCTCAGGCCCAAGGAAAACATAATAGATAAAACCAAAAAAGATTATAAAAAGGAAACTACTACATGCTGTAAGTGTTATACAAGCAATAGGGTTTGAGCTTCCAACAAGCAATGCAGTATCCTGTGGTTATGGCGTCTAATCTGAAAGGCTCATGGGGAAGAGGGAAGGCAGTTGGTGAAGACAGCTTCACATTCCCTGGAAACATGTCCCGAAAACCATCCCTTCTTGTAGGCTTTTAGTGGTCTGGCTCACTTCTCTATGATCTCATCATCCCACCCAACATTTGCACACTGAGTTCAATGAAAGGAAATAAAACCTCCAGTGGGGAGAATTAGAAAGCCAAGCATTTCTTATAAGATCCTTACATGTTCTAAGACTACTTGGCTTTGATCTCTGACTCCTATCTTCCACTCCACTGTGCATACTAGGTAGCTCCCACTGGGCATCCCTTGTAACTTGAGATGGCAAGATGTAGTTACCTTCACTACACAAATCCCTCCCTCAACAAATAACACAGTTGTAGTAGCTGTTGGATCAGCCCTCAGCCAGCTCTTCACCTTGGGGTATCTGAAGGGGATATGTGGCTTATGGTACCCAACAGCCAGGAAGAAAGGACTGCCAGATGTTTTCATCTTTTCCAACAATCGTATTGCTTGCTCAGTGCTCTGTTTGTCAGGCAAGGTGCCCTCGGGCACATCCACTACATCCACAGGACAAAGCAGGTTGGCATGGAGTTCTCCGTCTTGCCCCCTACATGTCTTTCAAAACAAAATGATGTAACATCAGATTTTAAATGCAAGAAATAGAAACCATGAAGGTTATACACAGAGATTTAATGTTCATATCACCAGGCCCTTAGCTGTTAGTCATACAGAGTGAATAGGCTCATCAGAAGTAGAACTAAACCAGAGAGGTAATTCTTTTCCAGGCAGGAGACAGAAATCCACAGCAGTTAAGCTTCTTACTGCTGATTCTCTGTCTCCAAGTCATGACTCATTAAAGAAACCCAAGTAAACTAATTATTAGAAAAAAATCTTATCTCCAACTCTACAATGAAAAGTAAATAAGCCAATTAAAAATGGGCAAAGGACTTGAATAGACATATTTCCAAAACAATATGTAAATGGCTAATGGCACATGGAACTATGCTTAACATAATTAATCATTAGGGTAATGCAAATGAAAACCACAATGAGATACCACTTTACCTACAAGGATGGAGATAAGTTTTAAAAACAGAAAATAACAAGTTTTGGCAAGGATTCAGAGAAACTGAAACCCTCATACATTGCTGGTAGAAATGTAAAATGGTACAGCCACTTTTAAAGATTATTCATCAATAATTCCTAAAACAAACATATTTATTATATAACCTAGCAATTATATCCCTGGGTATATACCCAGGAAAATGGTTTTTGGGAGCGTACCAGGGATTGAACTCAGGGGTGCTCGACCACTGAGCCACATCTTCAGCACTATTTTGTATTTTAAAAGACAGGGTCTCACTGAGTTGCTCAGCACCTTGGTAATTTGCTGAGGCTGGCTCTGAACTCATGGTCTCCTGCTTCAGGCTCCAAAGCCCCTGGGATTAGGCGTTTGCCACCTCGCCCGGCTAGAAAATGTTTTGAAATGTCCACAAAAACACAAATGTTGATAGCAACATTATTCCTAATAGCCAAAAAGTGAAAAGAACTCAAATATCCACTAAGTGATAAATGGACAAATAAACTGTGGTGTTATGGAATGCTACATACTCATAAAAAATAATGAAGTACTGATATGTATTACTACATGGTTGAACCTCAAAAACATTATGCTAAAACCAAATAATCTAGATATAATTGGTCACATTTTATATGATTCTATTTATATAAAATACCCAAAATAGGTAAATCTACAGAGTAATAAAGTAAATCAGTTGATGTCACAGACTAGGGATTGGGATGAAATATGGAGTATCTGGTAATGAGTACAGAGTTTGTTTTAGGGTTGATGAAAATGGTCTAAATTTGGTTTGGGTAACAACTATACAACTCTGTGGATGTACTTAAAAATATGATTTTAAAGGGACAGTTTTTTCTGTAATCCCAGAGACTCAGGAGGCTAAGGCAGGAGGATGGCAAATTCAAGGCCAACCTTAGTAATGTATGTAGTCCCTGTCTGAAAATAAAATCAAAATGGCTGGGGATATATCTATTTACTAAAGCACTCCTGGGTTCCATCCCCAGTTCTATAAAAACAAATAATAAATATAAAAATAAAAGGGACATTTTTATGGCATGTGAATTATGTCTCAATAGGAAAAAAAATAAGGGAAAAAACATCTTCGATTTCAAAGACAGAGTTAGGCTTGTGAGCAACAGGGTTAGCATTAAGTGGATAAGGTGACAGCTCAAGGAATTTCCAGATCCTCGGCCACACCACACACAGAATGAAACCACTTCATTTTCCAAAGCAGTCATACTGGCCACAAGACCAAAGTCAGTTTTGACCATGATTTCCAAACCACAAAGACCCAGGAGCTATGTCAACTACTGCCCCATCTCAAAGACGCATGTCTTTTCACAGTCCTGCCCTTTATATTGAGGATTCCTCCAAACCAAGACAAAGTTTCTTTATAGATTCTTTTTCTTCTAATGCTCTAAAATGTTAAACCCTTTGTTGTAAGTTTCAGCAGCTGAACACATGCACTAGGGCCAAGACAGGCAGGCAGACAGCATGCCTTTGTACCATTCTGGGTTTAGGTTCCAGAGCTCCCATCCCCCTTCTCCCTCCCATGTCTCAGTACCTTCTATAATCCTTAGTACAGAGGCTCATCTGGAGTAAGCATCAAGGAACAATTAAGTGAGTATGACACACTACAGCCTAAGGTTCTAGAATGAAGCCACTATTCCTGTTGGGCCTAACGCTAAAATATGCCAACTTTAGTCTCTAGCAAGACATTAATATAAGTGAAACCCACAAAACTCATGAAAAAACCAGCTTAGAAGTATACGGAGTATACATAATAGTTTGTTTTCTAGACAAAAAGAAAGTGCTTTCTCCCCAGACCAGTGACCCTTTCATAACCTTACCTTAGTGTTCTCATACTTCTCTGAGGAAGGATGATAAGGTGGAAAAGACCAGCTATATGGAGAATCATCACTATGATTAGAAGATACACCTTGAAAGAAGGGAAGAAGAAAGTTGTTAAATAACACATGAAGGGTTTTTAATGCCTCATCTCCCAAAATCAAACTTTTGTCAACAACTGGGGAAGTAGAACTTTCGCTCTTGGACTGCATTCCCCCTCATCTATAAAATAAGGAACTGAGGTGAGATGAAGAACTATCCCTAACAACAACAACTCTACAGGTCTCCATTTGAATCAGGAACATCTGACTTTCTGGTCCCTAAGCCCTGGAGATTTGTAGTAGGCTCTGTGGAAGTGACCCACAAGGACAAGATGAGCCAGGCTGTTACAGCACAGCACACCTCCTTAGAACCCACACTGGAGCCTCTCACCCATCCTATGTAGGAAGCAGCAGAGCAATCTCACCACCATGAGGCAGGTGGGGAAAGGGAGGCTTAGAGGTCTGTACCTTGCCCAGTGCCAATCAGACATCAGGTAAGTAACCCAGAACCCAAACCCATGCCTTCAGACTCCAAAATCAAGTGCTTAGAAGTTTACAGTTTACAAAAAAAAAAAAAATCAAAGGACGGACTGACTGAAGTGCTCTATAAGGGAGCCCCAAGACACAGAAGTGAGGTGGGTCCACTGAAGGATGTCAAAGAGGGTCTTTAGAAGTTAGCAAGGTCTGCAAGCTATCTGAAGGGAAGTGCTGCCTGTGGTAGTTAGCCAGGAGAAGCAGAGACATCACAGGCAAGACCAAGTCAGAAAGAGCATGGCCAGCACAGGAATACACTAGAGCTCCAACAGGGAGCACCAAAGGACATAGGACTGGAGGGGTGCTGAGTAAAGGGCCCAGTGACACAACAAGGATGGCAAAAAGAGCACACAGAAGGCTGACAGACCTGGGGTCAAATCCTGACACTGTACCTTAGCACCTATGCCTCCTTGGGTAAACTACTGTGCAAGCCTCAATTTCCTCCTAAGGAAATGGAGATGATGATAAAAACCTTGTTTGCTATTGATAGGATTATACTAGAGGCCAGCAAAGTAAGTGGTATGTTCTTGGCACTCAGTGGTTGGTACCACCATTCTTGAGCAAGCCCAATTCAGACAGAATAGGTGTTGAAAACAGGCCCAATTGAAAAATGTGTTTCCTAAAGGATTGACCACAGGCAAGCTTGTGGGATCAAACTTGGATACTACATTCAGAGCCCAAAAGCCAATCATAAGGAAGGAGGCCAAGCAATTTCACTCAGGCCTTTCTGGCCTCCCTTCCAGAAGCCCAATCTCCTGCCTCTGCTGTATTTCCTTCTCTATCTAAAACTGTAACTTCCCTCTTAGGCAAAGAGCATTGTGATGTGACTATGAAACCGCAGAAACTCTGACTAATGTAGGACTTTTGACTAGAAAATATGATTCATGGCAAAGTTACTTTCAAAATGGGCCTGACTTAGCCCAGTTCAATGCTATCCTCAATCTGGACTAGTCAGCTAGCCTCTGGGAGAAGATTTCTAAGATTGCTAATATAACCAGTGTACAAAGAGAAAGCTACCGAAAATGTTCGCATTGTCACCCAGCCTCATGATAAGTACTACAAACCCCATGAAGCTTTTCCTTCCATATTCACAATCTACATTGGGATGCTCTTCTGGGAGGGTCAAGATAGTTAAAACTTCAGCTTTTCAGATAAGGACTCCAAGGCTCAAAGAGGATAAACAATTTTCCCAATGTAAGCCATAGAGCTAAGAAGTGGCAGTGCTGAGACTAGAACCCAGGTGCCCAGAATCCTGGTACTAGTGCCCATCAGCAGTTCAATCTGCTTCTAGGATGATCATCCCAATGGAAACCTAAAAAAAAAACTTGGTACCCAAAAAAGTACAGTATGCTAGACTGCTATACTGTCATTAAAAATGATTTTTTATGAAAATTAAGAGGAAATATTTAAAATAACTCAGGATATAATCCTATACACATGAGAAAAATCAGAAAAAAATAATATGCCCAGAATAAGGAGAGCATCAAAATGTAGCCTATCTTAGGATGCTGGAAACAAAAGTGATCTATATTCTTTAGGTTACAGTTTCCATTTGTGTAATCATAAATTGCTTCTACAAATAAAAAAAAGGTTTTTTTTAGGCTTTGACATTTTAATTTTGGTATTAAAGCCTGTATAGCCAGGTGTGGAGATGCAACTTGTAATACCAGCAACTCACAAGGCTGTGGCAGGAGGATTCCAAGTTCAAGGCCAGCTTCAGTAACTGAGGGATGCCCTAAGCAATTCAGTGAAACCATGACTCAAAATACAAACATAAAAAAAGGCTGGTGAAATAGCTCAGTGGTAAAGTGATCCTGGGATCAACCCCCAGTACCAAAGGAGAGTGAGAGTCCCTGGTACCCTACAGGTCTCAGGTAGCAGTTTATACTCCTACTCTGATATTGTTCACTGAGAGTGGGAAATAAGACACACCAAACTGCAGTGCCTTCACCACACAAGCCCACACAGTATCACTGGTTACAAGGAATTCCCCAGATGTGCATGCCCCACCCTCCCTTCACAGACAGGGACCCCACAGGGCAGAGGGGCAGGCCAAGAGCTGGACTCACAGCACTACCACCTCCCCACCCAGCACCCTTCTACCACCAGAGGAGACAGAGGAGCCCCAGAGCACCACCTCCAGCCTCCAAAAGGAAGCTAGACTCTTACTACCCTCTTTCACTTTGGCTGAGAACTGAAGCCAAGCTGAGAAGTGGTTTTTCTAGAAAGGCAGAAGTGCAAGCATTCAGCCAGAAAAGCTGTCTACAGAGACAGTCCCATACCCAGCAGGGGATTCCCACACTCAGCACAGAACAAGAGAACTTGGACTTTGGGCTTGGAGCAGTACCAGGGTGAAAGACTTTTCCAACCGACATGGTCAGGTAGCCATTCTCCTTGAAGTACTGGGGGATGGTGGAGAAGTTTCCCGCGTGCACCCTCCAGTAGGAGTTGAAGTCATACAGGCGTGTGGTGTCAGGCCTCCTCCCGGTGAGGAAGGACACGCGGCTTGGGGCACACACTGCTTGCTGTTAGGGAGCAGAAGGACAGGTCAACATCATCACAGCATAATGTGTCTGCTATCTCCAGGGTAACCAAGCAACCTCCCCAGGTCCTCAGCAACAGCCTGGTGACTGAGTCATGCAGATCTCAAAGCCACCCAGAGGGATTTGGGCCTCACCCAGGTGTCAGAGATTGCTTCCTTCTGGCAAGACAAGGCAATAATCAGCCCCTCAAATAAGCAGATGCTTGTATCCTCCAATGATAGTGTCCCCAGTCACCCAGAGTGGGCGATATTCTTGGAAGCATTCCTGAAAAGGGGCTTGGGGAGGAGGGTCACCATAGCTGTCTGGCTGGCCCTTGCCCATGGGTGGCATTCTGTAGCACCAGGCAGTGCCCCCTACCAGGAGAAAGCTGGCCAGGGCCCTGAACATTTTAGAGCCAGGGCACACTCCACCCAATGAGGTGAGGCAGCACAAGATTCCTTACATGGACAATCACATTTCCTTGACCACCATTTTCCAGAATATGCTTCCCTCTTTCAAGCAGGGACCTGGCACGCTCAGCACCACCCAACATTAGCTGAAATGCACCAACCCTAAGTGTACAAGGAGGTACATACCCATGCCTAGAAGTTCCCAGACTTACCTGGGCAAAGGCATTCTGGAAGAGGAGACTGTGGGATGCCAGCTGGTCGATATTTGGGGATCTCACTAGTTTATCCCCATAACAGCCCAGGGATGGGCGTAGGTCATCCACAATGATGAGAAGGACGTTCAGAGCACCTGCACAGGAGGGAGGGGCTTAGGTGAAGTCATGTGCACTGATGCTGAAAGTCCTCATCCTAGGGCACTGAGAGACTCAAGTCTGGCTCCTGCACCTGGATAATCCAGCTCGGGTGTGGGCAAACCAGGGCTGGGTCTCAGCCTGGGCTGGAATTGGATGTAAAGAGGAATCCTGGGTTCTGGGTAGTAAGGTTAGGTTTTGCCATAATTTCAAGCCTGGGAGAGAGGGGGTACAGACTTTAAGGAGAGAGAGGATGGACAAAGGGTTAAATGGACCACCGAAAGGAGCAAGGATTGCAAAAGGAAGAGAGAAAGGAAAAGATGAAGGATGTGAAGAGGAAAAGATGGAGGAAGTGAAGGAAAAGGAAGAACGGATTGCCAGAGGGTTGGAAAGACAGAGGGAGGGAACAGGATGGATTGACAGAGGGATGGAACAATGGAGGAAAGGGCAGAAAAATGCATAGAGGAAGGGAGGTAGAACAGATGGATGGAGGCATCAAAAGATGAGGAAAAGATGGAAGGTTGGAAGGAGTGAAAATCTGGGGGGAGGTAAGAAATGGGATATAGATGGATAGCTAGAAGGAACGGTTAGGAAGGAGAGGGAGGCAGGGATGGATGTGGGCAGGGAAGGAGCAAAGAATGGACGGAAGGTGGGAGGGCGGACGCGGGAGGCACCTGTGGTGGAGTTCGCCTGCGCTGCTGCTTCCAGGGCGGCGCAGACTGAGCCCAGGACCAGGCCGAGCCAGAGCAGGTGCCAGCCAGGCGGAAACGGCGACAGCATTTCTGCTTCTGCGCCGCCGCTCAGGGCGGCAGTGATGGTCTGAGGATGGAAGCCTGGACAGCTGCCGCTGCAGCCACAGGTGCCTTGTCAGGAAGACAGCGCGACGCGGCCGCCGCGGGCCCACAGGCCCGGGCTTCTACTGCAGTGCCAGTGCGCCTGCGTGCATCCTCCCTCCCCCGCCCCGCCCCGCCTCCGGGGATCTAGTGTGAGGTTCCTAGCGTGATCAGAGCCACAGTGGGCGGGGCCAAGGGCAGAACCTGAGCCACCAGGCAGCCCTAAGGTTTTTGCCCACCCGCAGACCAGCAGATCTGCCGGCACGGTCCTCAATAGACAGCTGCTATAGGAATCTTTGGAGGTGTTGGGAGGGATTTGAGACTCACTATCCTCAGCTAGAAGTTTCCTGCCTCTGCCTTTGCTCTTGCTGTGTCCTTTCCTCATCTCTGAATAAATGTCACACTTTTCCTTGCAGCCCCGCCCAAATACTGTTCTTCTTCAATTAGGTCTTTTGAGAACCCTCTTCCTCCTTCTACAAGAACCCCCTTTTTCCTATTCATTTGTTCAACATTTAGTAACACAAATATGTACACCAGGTACTGTTGACAGTGCTGGAGGTCTAAGTTCTGCCATGGTGGAGCTTAAAACAACAAATAAACAAACATGCAGAATGTCGGTGGGCATATGTGGTTTGGAAAAAATAACATGGGGCTGGGAGTGCTTGTTATTTTCTATGTGGTGGCCAGGCAGGGCCTCACCAGGAAAGTGACATTTAAACAAAAACTTAAAGGAAAGGTGCAAGCCCCATTGATGTCACAGGAAAGATGCTCCCAGTAGAGGGAGTAGCAATTGGGGGAACATGCTTGCCAGTGTTACATGGCATAGAAGCAGTGGTGGATGGCCTGGGAAAAGCAGCTGGAGAGAGTGGAAAGGAGATACAAGGAATGAGTGTCAAGTCCTATAGCAAAAATCATTCACTGTTCACCTTGGCTGAAAGTTAAGACAGACGTTGGGCCTCTCTTCCATGCTCAGAGCTTCTTGGAAACTGGGCCCTCCATCTCTAACTCACCCCCAACTCTCCAGTAAGACAGTTTAGCTCAATGCCAGGCAAACTAGAGACATCTCCTGCATGCATGAATGCAGAAGTATTAGTATTGTTATTGGAGGGCTCCTATAGCTCAGGCAACATAGTAAAATAAAAGCAATAGTTTTATTCCTTATAGCAACCCCATGAGCTAGATGCTAGTAACATTCCAAATTTTATGGATCTAGAAATTAAAACTCAGGCTAAACCACTTGATCAAGGATGCTTAGCCAGGACATGGAGGACAGGTTGGCTCTCCATTGAGAGGCGTTCCTCCTAAGGAGGTAGCCAGGGCATGACCATCACATGCCTTGCTGCCATTGCTGATGCACTCACTTTGCTGTTTCAGGCACCAGAACTGGTGACTATTCACACTGCAGCCTGGCAGGTATCTCCTTGGAAAGGACCTGTCTATGCCTATAGTCCACAAGCCAAAGCATAAGAAGTCCCTCAGGTTGGGTCAGCTCCAGCCAAGGGCTGCCAGGCCTTAGACACTTCATCTGTATCTTGTCATCCTAACACTTGTTCTGAACTGATGATAGCTCAAGGTCTTTGCTCTGTCCCTCCTAAAACAATGACCTTAATGATTCAGGAAATTGTTTCAACAAGGACTCCAATAGATGTTTAGACTGTTTGTTCTCTTACATTTCTTTTTCCTTTCTTCATCATCTGTAATACCTTCTCAATAGCAATAGGTACTTCCTTTCAGCCTGTGAGCTAAGGTTCTTATTGGATCATACTTGCCCTTATTGAAAAGTCATTTATAAAACTAATAATTCAATAAACCCCAGGATGCTCAAAGAAGGGAATGAGACAAAAATGTACACATAGTTCCTGCTTCTATAAATGCCTTCAGTTCTTCTCTGGACTCATTTCTAGTTGGCAAATAAGTTTCCTGAATATCACCCATCCACATCTGGGTGGGTATACAATGAATAAGAACATTGAAGACATCCCCTTTCCCTCAGGATTTTCTGTGATTATGGTCATGGCTCAAATGAGGACAGATCTACAACTTAAACTGAACTTGCAAGGCAACCAGAGGGGTTTGAAGGCTAAAATGCAAAAATAGAGGGAGATGATCGTGCAGTAGAAATGAAAGTCAAAGCTGAATACAGACATATAGTGCAGTTTAAGAAATACAAAATGTCCCTGCTTGGGTATCAACACCCTAGCCCTGAATGTTTTTTGCCCTGAAATGGCAAAGCTGATATGTTTTCAAAGTACTTATTCATTCCAACAGACTGGGATATGAAACACCCCCACCCAAATATCAGCAGAATTCACACAGTACCTTCTTTTCATTGAACATTTTTAAGAGAATAGCCTAAAGTTGCTAAAAATATTTAGCTGAAAGCACCATAAAATCAAGCCTCTATTTTCATATTTAATGCCTCAAGGTTAGCACTTCTTCATACCTCAGTTCCTACACAAGATTTACTAGGAGTATCCAAAGTAAACACTCTCAATCTTTCTATAAAAATGTATTCAAGCACTATCAAACAAATTTCTGGAATATTAAAAAAATGGTGACGACAACAATAAAATATTTTATTAATAGAATAAAGACTTTTGGACATACAATAATTCAAAAACTTATCTCCACCTCTACTATGTCTTAGGACAGAAAGAAAGATGTACTCCAAAAAGCCCAAAGAAGATTGGAAATATATACCCAATCATCACTACCACTAAGAACAAGTAAATGAAAGATAGATACATATCCAAAAATTCCTCCAACATGACAACTGTATAATGTCTAGAGAGTAACCAACCAGTCCAGATTGAAACAAAAGGTCAGAGATTCTGAGAGGAAAATCTGTACGAAATGAGAGGATTTCATTTAAGTGACAGCACAGTGACTGGAGTTATAGCTAAGTCGCAGAGCACTTCTCAGCACATGTGAGGCACTGGTTTTAATCCTCAATGCCACATAAAAATAAAAAAATTAAAATAAAGATATTGTGATATTGTGTCCATCTACAACTAAAAAACTAAAAAAGACAGTATAAATGAAATATTCAAAGTAATCAAGTATATGCTAAACATACAGCATACCTACAACAAAGACCCAAAACAAACAAAAGTCTCTAAAAGTCTCAATCCAGATATTCAACCAGTTCAAATGGGAACCTGAAATGAATGAACTTGAATAAGAAAATTGGATTGGATTCTGATAAATAGAATAAGAATAAGAGATATTAGGACTATGGTGAAGAAGGCAGATGTTCCTTTTTCCATCTACCAAAATGTACAATCAGAAACTCCAACATGCCTGACCCAATTGCCCAGCCCAGCCCACAGTAGCACCTATGCTGTAGTTGACCATCTACCAACAGGTGGGGTCCCCTTTGCCCTCTATGGATTATTCCTGCAGTGGAGTCCATCATCCTTAGTTGGGCAGTTCCCTTCCTGGGATACCACATTATCAGGCATCAGGCAACTGAAGAGTAGGAGGTTTGAACAGTGCAGTATAGTTTTATTGTAGAGCTTTTTTTATTAGTAATATTATTATGATTATTTCTATTATACCTACTATTATTCTACTTTTCTTTTTTTTTCTTTTTTCTTTATTATTTTTCTCTATTTTCCTCTTATCTATCTGTTTCCATGGAGACTGATTCTCCCTTTTCTCATGCTAAAAACCAATTTCTTTTAATTCCACTTTCACTATTCCTATAATGTAGTACCTCTATAGACTCACTTCTTATCTCATTAACATTGCATCCTACACCCCTCCTCATCCTCTTTGTCTATCATTAGAAATTGTGATCCCTATTGCAAACCTATTGGTTATGCTGTAGATAATAATCAAACTCATCATCTCTGTTTATAAAGAAAATACAGCTAATACCTTAATAGGGAATATTTGGGTTACGGATGCATATTGTTTGTATTGTGTGCTGCTAATATTGATCTCCCACTTTAAGGTGAGGTATTCGAAATCTGCTGGGATATTATAAGTTTATAGGCAGAAAACTGCAATACCTTGGATTCGCATGGTTAGAGGGGAAGATACATGAACAACATGAAAAAACAAGGGAAGAAAGTGTCCAAAACAAACCTAGATGCTATGTCGATAGAATTCAATGACAGCATGGTAGAAGAAAGGTCAGAAAGGGAGTTCAGAGAGTATATAATTAAAGTAATCAGAGAGCAAAGGATGAGATAAGAGAGCAATTACAGGCAATGAATGATAACACTAAAACAGTTAAAAGAGCAAATGCAGGATGTAAGAGATCATTTCAATAAAGAGAGATTCTGTAAAAACAAACAGAAATCCTTGAAATGAAGGAAACAATAAACCAAATTAAAAACTCAATACAAAGCATCACCAACAGACTAGATCACTTGGAAGACAGAACCTCAGACAATGAAGACGAAATATTTAATCTTGAAAACAATGTTGACCAAACAGAAAAGATGGTAAGATATCATGATCAGAACTTCCAAGAATTATGGGATGTCACAAAAAGACCAAATTTAGGAATTACTGGTATTGAGAAAGGCGCAAAGATACAAACCAAAAGAATGAACAATCTATTCGATGAAATAATATCAGAAAATTTCCCAAATCTTAAGAATGGAATGGAAAATCAAGTACAAGAGGATTGCAAGACATGAAATGTACAAAATTACAAAAGATCCACACCAAGGCACATTATAATGAAATTACCTAACATACAAAATAAAGACAGAATTTTAAAGATTGCGAGAGAAAAGCATCAGATTACATATAGGGGGAAACCAATATGGATATCAGAAGATTTCTCAACCCATACCCTAAAAGCTGGAAGGGCCTGGAACAACATATTTCAAGCTCTGAAAGAAAATGGTTGCCAAAAAAAAATCTTATATCCAGCAAAAATAACCTTCAGGATTGAAGAGGAAATAAAATCCTTCCATAATAAACAAAAGTTAAAAGAAAAAAAAGCCTGCACTACAGAACATTCTCAGCAAAGTATTCCATGAGGAGGAAATGAAAAACAACAATGTAAGTCAGCAAAAGGAGGAACTACCCTAAAGGAAAAGCCGATCAAAGGAGAAACCAAGTCAAGTTAAAAAACCAAAAATAAGCCAAAATGACTGGGAATATAAACCATATCTCAATATTAACCCTGAATGTTAATGTTCTAAACTCATCAATCAAAAGACATAGACTGACAGATTGGATTAAAAAGAAAGACCCAACAATATGCTGCCTAAAAAAGGGTGGGAAAAAAATACCATGCACATGTACAAAGTAAAAATGAGGGAATTTCCATCCTCGTATCAAATAAAGTGGACTTCAAGCCCAAGTTAGTCAGAAGGGATAAATAAGAACATTTCATACTGCTTCATGGAGGCATAAATCAGTAAGACATAATGATTGTAAATATTTATGCCCCAAATAATAGCTCATCCATGTACATCAAACAAATCTTTGTAAATTCCAGGAATCAAATAGACCACAACACAATAATACTAGGTGACTGTAACACACCTCTCTCACCACTGGACAGAACTTCCAAACAAAAATTGAACAAAGAAACCACAGAACTCAATAACACAATCAATAATTTAGACCTAACAGACATATATAGAATATTCCATCCAACAGTGAGCGCATACACTTTCTTCTCAGCAGCACGTGGATCCTTCTCTAAAATAGACCATATTTTATGCCATAGTTAGCAAGTACAAGAAGATAGAGATATTATCTTGTATTCTATAAGATCATAATGGAATGAAATTAGAAATCAATGATAAAATTTAAAAAAAAACTGAAACTACTCCAGCACCTGGAGACAAAATAATATATTATTGAATGAGGCATGTATAACAGAAGACATCAGAGGAGAGATAAAAAAAATTCCTAGAGGTTAACAAGAAAAATGATACAACATATCAAAATAACTGGGATGCTATGAAAGCAGTGCTAAGAGGAAAATTCATTGCATAGAGTGCATTCAGTAAAAGAAGAAAAGTCAACAAATAAATGACCTAACATTACAGCTCAAAACCTAGAAAAAGAAAAGATCAACAACAAAAGTAGTAGAAGACAGGAAATAATTAAAATCAGAGCAGAAATCAATGAAATTTAAACAAAAGAAACAATTCAAAAGTTGTCATAACAAAAAATTGGTTCTTTGAAAAAATAACAAAACTGATAAAACCTTAGCTAGTCACACTAATGAAGAGAAGGAGAGAGAAAACTCAAATTACTAAACTTTGTGATGAAAAAGGAAATGTCATGACAGACACTATTGAAATACAAAACATAATTAGAAGCTATTTTGAAAATCTATACTCCAGCAAAATAGAAAAATCTCAAAGACATCAACAGGTTTCTAGAGACATAATACAACCAAACTGAATCTGGAGGACATACACAATTTAAATAGATCAATTTCAAGCAATGAAATAGAAGAAGTTATCAAAAGCCTACCAACAAAGACAACTCCGGGATCAGATGGATTCTCAGCCAATTTCTACAAGACCTTCAAAGAAGAACTCATTCCAATATTCCCCAAGTATTTCATGAAATAGAAAAGGAGGAAACCCTTCCAAACTCATTCTATGAAGCTAATATCACCCTGATACCAAAACCAGACAAAGACACATTGAGGAAAGAAAAGTTCAGAATAATATCCCTAATGAACATAGATGCAAAAAATCTTAACAAAACTTTAGCAAATCACATACAGAAACATATTAAAAAGACAGTGCACCATGATCAAGTGGGTTTCACCCCAAAGATGCAAGGTTGGTTAAACTTCCATAAATCAATAAATGTAATTCACCACATCAACATACTTAAAGATAAGAATCAATATATGCCGAGAAAGCTCAAAACACTAGAAAAAATAGGGATAGTAGGAACATACCTAAACATTGTAAAGGTTATCTATGCTAAGCCCACAGCCAACATCATTCTAAATGGAGAAACTGAAAGTATTCCCCCTAAAAATTGGAGCAATGCAAGGATGCCCTCTTTCACCACTTCTATTCAATATCATCCTTGAAACTCTAGCCAGAACAATTAGACAGGCCAATGAAATTAAAGGGCTACAAATAGGAAAAGAAGAACTCAAACTATCCCTATTTGCTGATGACATGATTCTATATTTAGAGGAGCCAAAAAATTCCACCAGAAAACTTCTAGAACTCATAAATGAATTCAGTAATGTAGCAGGATATAAAATCAACACTCATAAATATAATGCACTTTTATTCATAAATGGTGAGTCCTCTGAAAGAGAAATTAGGAAAACTACCCCATTCACAATAGCCTCAAAAAAAAAAAAAATAAAGTGCTTGGGAATCAATCTAATGAAAGAGGTGAAAGACCTCTACAATGAGAACTATGGAACACTAAAGAAACAAATTAGAAGCTGGAAAGATCTTCCACGTTCTTGGACAGGCAGAATTAATATTGTCAAAGTGGCCATACTACCAAAAGCAATATACAAATTCAATACAATTCCAATGACATAACTCATAGAAGTAGCAATCATGAAATAAATTTGAAAGAATAAGAGATCTAGAATAGATAAAGTAATCCTTAGCAGGAAGAGCAAAGGAGGTGATATCGCATTACCAGACCTTCAACTATACTGCAGAGCAATAGTGACAAAAATGGTATGGTGTTGGCACCAAAAGAGAAAGGTAGACAAATAGTACAGAATAGAAGACACAGAGACAAACTCACATAAATACAGTTATTGTACATTAGACAAAGGTACCAAAAACATATGATGGAGAAAAGATAGCCTGTTCAACAAACAGTTCTGGGAAAACTGGAAAACCATATGCAGCAAAATGAAACTAAACCCCTATCTCTCACCATGCACAAAACTCAACTCAAAATGCATCAAGGACCCTGGAATCAGACCAGAGGCCCTGCAACTAATAGAAGAAAAATTAAGTCCAAATCTTCATATCGGCTTAGGATCAGACTTCCTTAACATGACTCCCACAGCAAAAGAAATAAAAGCAGGAATCAACAACTGGGATAGATTCAAACTAAAAAGGTTTTTTTCAGTAAAGGAAACAATCAACAATGTGAAGAGAGAGCCTACAGAGTGGGAGAAAATTTTTGCCACACACTTCAGATAGAGCACTAATCTCCAGAATCTATAAAGACTCAAAAAACTTTACCCCAAGAATACAAATAACCCAATAAACAAATGGGCTAAGGAAATGAGCAGACACTTCACAGAAGATCTACAAGCAATCAACAGACATATGAAAAAATATTCAACATCTCTAGTAATAAGAGATATGCAAATCAAAACTACCCTAAAATTTCATCTCACCCCAATTAAAATGGCTCTTATCAAGAATACAAGCAACAGCGGGCTGGGGAGATAGCTCAGTCGGTAGAGCGCTTGCCTTGCAAGCACAAAGTCCTAGGTTTGATCCCCAGCACCGCAAAAAAAAAAAAAAAAAAAAAAAAAAAAAAAAAAAAAAAAAAAAAGAATACAAGCAACAATAGTTGTTGGCGAGGATGTAGGGGAAAGGGTACACTCATACATTATTGGTGGGGTTGGAAATTGGTGCAGCCACTCTAGAAAGCAGTATGGAGAATTCTTACAAAATTTGGAATGGAACTACCATTTGACCCAGGTATCCTACTCCTTGGCTTATACCCAAAGACTTAAAATCAGTATACTACAGTGACACAGCTACATCAATGTTTATAGCAGCTGAATTCACAATAGGTAGATTGTGGAACCAACCTAGATGCCCTTCAACAGATGAGTAGATAAAGAAACTGTAGTATATATATACACAATGGAATATTATTCAGCCTTAAAGAAGAATGAAATTATGGCATTTGCTGGTAAATGGATGGAACTGGAGAATATCATGCTAAGTGAAGTAAGCCAATCCCAAGAAACCAAAGGCTGAATCATTTCTCTGATAAGTGGATGATGATACATAATGTGGGGTGGTGGGATGCAAGAATGGAGGAAGGATGAATTATACAGAGGAAAATGAAGGGTAGGGAGGGGTTGGGGAAGGAAAGATAATAGAATGAGACAAACATCATTACCCTATGTACGTGCATGATTACAAAAATGGTATGACTCTACTTTGTGTAGAACCAGAGAAATGAAAGTTATAGCATATATATATATATATACCACATATATATATGAATACCAGATATATCTGGTATTCATATATATATAAAATTATATATATAAATACCATATATATCTGGTATTCATATATATATAAAATTATACCATATATAGATATATATAAATGGAGTTTTATTCAGTCATAAAGAAAAATGAAATAATGGAATTTGCCAGGAAATGGATGGAACTATAGAACAACATGTTAACCAAAATAAGTCAAACTCAGAACAATAAGGTTTGGATGTTTTCTCTGATATGCAGAAGATAGAAAAAAGGGAAAGAAAGGTGGGTGTAGGGATTTCATGAAAATCAAAGGGAGATTAGTAGAGGAAAGGGAAAAAGGGGTGAGAGGTAGGAAGAGAGGGGGAAAGTGCTGGTAGTGATATTATCTAAATTATACTGTCATATTGTGTGCATGTACAAATATGTAACAAGTCTCATCATTATGTGCAATTATAATACACCAATCAAAATGTGGAAAATATTTTTAAAAAGCAAAAAAAAAAAAAAACTGAGGGAAAAACAAAAACCACACAATAAAGTCATGGTTTCATATAAAACAAACTAAAATGTAGTAAAATTTGGGATAAAATGTAAAGGATAAAAAAGGGACACTATACTTGAACATTCTATTTTGAGCAGCATGGGGTTCATGATACTATAACTATCAGAAATGGAAATGGACTCCCAGTCCTACATTGTATTATAATGAATATTATCACCATAGTCATAATACTGCAAACATCACTTAACTTTCAATTTCAAGAATCAATCTGTAACAAAGCCCAGAAGTCTTAATCATGGTTAAAGAGCCATAATGGACAATGGAAAAGTAGAAATACAGCTATGACAAATACAGCTATGATGGTGCTGTGATGCACTACTCAGATCTCCCTCCAATATCAAAATCTTTATTTCCATAGCATCTTGAGAGTGTGAGCTGCTGTTAGTCCTCCTTGGGAAAATTACTTTAGATAAAGAGAGCCACCTTGACCTAGATCATGCCTGTTCTCTGGAATTCCACAGTCAATGATTCAACCTAATGTCAATATAAAGGTCCATCCCTGGGGCTGGGGAGATTGCTCAGTCGGTAGAGTGCTTGCTTTGCAAGCATGAGGCCCTGGGTTCGATCCCCAGCACCCAAAAAATAAAAATAAAAAATAAAAAAATTAAAGGTTCATCCCCTTACCCTAACTTAGGACATCTCTGAAAGGCCATCCAGCTTCAAAACTCCCTGAAGTGTTGGCTAATGCCTTTTTTGAGACTGTACCACAGTCTACTTCCTCCACTTGCCTATTCCTCATCCCTTTTCACCCCACCTCTCTCCTCCCCTTTCTTCCCTTCCTTCCCTTCCCTTTTGTTCCCCTCCATCTCTTTCCACTGGTGTTGATCCTAGGTGCACTCCTAAGAAACTTCCTGCACATTAGTTTTCACCTTAGAATTTGTTTCCCTGGGAGCCCAACCTGCAAGAACAGTGGACACAAAGTTGGGAGGGTAAGGAGGGAAGAGAAGTAGAGGAAAGTATAGGCACATTAATACCCTCAGTACAAAGTAAAATGTAAATAGATGTTGTTCCCAGTTTATGGAAAGAGAAACTGAGGTTTAGGAATATTATTTAAAGATACAAATGTAACTAAAAGAAAACTTCAAAATGGTGCTGGATCTACATATCAAAAGGAAGGGAAAATGGCAGGAAGAGATAAAACAAAATTTGCCACTCTTTGAAAACTGATAGATTTCAGTGATGAGTACATGGGGTTTCTAATACTATTTTCTGTACTCTTCTATAAATTTGATCAATTTCTATAGTCCAAGGTTAAAATATACACATATAAAGAGGAAAGGATAAGGGAACTATAAGCTCATCTATCATAGCATGAAGTCAGCAATTAAAGTTGAAAACATTATAATGTTGATATAGATGTAGATGTAAGTACAGAATTTATAAAGAGACAAACTGCCAGAAGTGAAACTAGAAACACCAAAAGTGAAAATAGAGGTAAGGGGTGTAGGGCAGGGAACCTTTGCTTTGTATTATATGCCTTTTGTTTTCTTTTGTTGAACAGTGTCCTCAAAATATATGTTGAAGCCCTACCCTTCATCACCTCAGAATATGTACTTACTTGGAAATAGTGTGTTTACAAAGGTCATCAAGGTAAAAGGAGATCATGAGGTCATGTCCAATGTGACAGGTGTCCTTATGAAAAGGGAAAATTTGGACACAGACAGACACATAAAAGGAAGACATCTATGTGAAGATTGAGGATTGAGGTGATACATCCATAAACAAAGGAATGCCACAGATTGCCAGAATAACGTAAGAATCTAGGAAGAGGCAAAGGATTCTTCCTCCAGTAGGTTTCAAACAGTATAGGCCCTGATGACATCTTGATTTCAGACTTTGAGCCTCCAGAACCTTAAGATACAGTTTTTCTAAGCCACATAGTTTGTGATACAGATATTCTGCTACAACAATCATAGAAAATAAATACAACCTTACAAACAATTCAAGACATAAGGAGATTGATGAGCTGTGTGGAAGCTGAGCTGAGACAGAAGATTTTATGCACCAGTTGGCACAACTATTTTGTTTCATGGTCTGGTGTTAGCTTGGGGTTTGGCTGGGCCATGGCAGCTGGAAGAAAAGAGTGAAATCAAGTTAAGGAGACCAGTAAGAGTGCAGTCTGGGAGACAGGCTGTGATTAATAAAACTGGTGGACAGGAGACAAAGAAAGACAGAAGAAGTGGAGGAGCAAGTAGAGAGGAAGTAAGGTTTGTTTTAGTCAGACATTGGGATACTGAAGTTTAAGACCTTTAAGAGGGATCGGATCTTGATGGAAAGGACTAAGATGTTACCTTGAAGGTGGCGAGAAGACAGTTTGTTAGAGGTGACAGTTAAAGAAGTCAGAAGCCTTTGTGTCGCATAGGCTGCTCATGTAGATACTGAAGTCACTTAGTATAGTGGCACAACTCAAGATGCCAAATAAGTCTTTGATCCAGTGCCTGAGTCCTCAATGCATGAGGGGAAGGGACCAAATAATGCTGCATTACAAATGATCACAATCTTAGTGGCTATAAACAACACTCATTTATCACTTCCTAGTTGATGCAAGTTAGAAGTCTCTGCACAGCTTAGCTGGGTCTTCTGCACAGGGTCTCACAAGACTACAACAAAGGGCTATGCTCTCACTCAAGGCTCAGAGTCATCTAAGCTTATTCAGGTTGTTGACAGAATACAATCTCTTGTGGTTGTAGAACCAAGGCTGCCAATTTGATGCTGGCTATCAGCCAATGGCTACTCTCAGTTCCAAAATCTGCTCCCCAGTCCTTGTCAGATGGACTCTCATGGGTTCTTTCACAACATAGTAGTTTATATTCCCAAAGCCAGCAGGGGGATCTAACCTCAGGGAAGACCTGGTCTACTTTTGTTAATTTTTTTTTAAATAACCGAGGATGAACTCAAGGCCTTGCAAATGCTAGGCAGGCAATCTACCACTGGACTACAACTCCAGCTCCTGTTCTTCTTTTTTAAGTATCATCTGATTATATCAGATATCCCCAGAATGATCTCCCTTTTAATGAACTCAAAGTCAAACAATTAGGGACCTTAATTATATCTGTAAAATCCCTTAACATTTGCCATACTCTACTATTTATAAGCAAGTAGAACATTCTACCCAAAGTCATGGAAGGGGATTATGTAAGAACAAGTACATCAGGGAACAAGAAACTTGGAGCCTTTGAGAATTTCATCTAACACAAACATGCTTGTCTTGAGTGTCAGTTTCACCAGTTAAAAGAAAACTTAGTCAATACCAATCTTCCCAGTTACTCTGGGGTTTTCTTACTGATTTCTAAACATTGTGATCAAGCAATTCAGGATTTTTGTCTCATTTGTCCCAGGCTACCACCTACACTTTGTGAGGTTCTTAAATGCTCAGGGTCTGTAGGGAGAGAGAACATCTGGTCATTTCGCTGGCAACCTGTCCATAACATCAACCACTCTAAAGTACAAACCCATGTAGCCCTCAGAGATGACATCCCTATCCTAACCTGAACCTGGTTTGTAGCTGCACAGTCCATGCCATTTTCCACTGTAACAATCTATAGGAGGTTCCCTCCCCTATATCTTTCCCTCCCTCTCTGCCCTTCTTGGAGGCACAGAAAAAATTGGTTACCTCTCCATGCCATTTCAGCATCATAGGAAGTTCAGGCGGACCTCCTGGGGAACTTCTGCAGCTGAACTATGCTGACCTGGTGTGAGATGAATTATAAGACTCCACATTTTTGAGGTACCATGGCACCACAAGTCTCCTTGTCCTTGGACTTCAACTGCACCTCTACCTTTGGGCTGGGAGAGAGAGGCAGAACACATCAGCAAATTAGCGAATATTTCTTGATACTCTGCCACAGTGGTACATGAGCATTCACAGGACAATTCAAGACTGTTTCTCATTTTTGTTCCAAAGACCCATGATGAGCACTCCTTGAGGGTAGTCTCTGCTCTTCTACTCACTTCTGTTCTCCAGGGCTAGCACCAACTGTTGGGTTTTGTTTTTTGATTTTGGTACTTGGGAATGAAAAACCCAGGGCCTTGCACATTCTAGACAAGCGTTCTACCACTAAGTTATGGCCCCAATGCTTTTGAAATTTTACTTTGTGACAGGGTCACATTAATTTGCTGAAACTGGCTTTGAATTTGTAATCCTCTTGCCTTAGCATCCTGAGTAGCTAGGATTACAGGTGTGAGCTACCATGTCCAGCCCCATTTGTTGGATTTCAAGGACTCATTGGGATGAGAGGCATGATGAGAATTAACTGGATGAGGAATGAGAGTGTGTTCCAGGCTGTACTCAGCCCATGAGGACCTGCCAGTGAGTATCCTCTTGCCCTACAGCATGGTGGGCACAGCCCTGGATTTTGTGGGTGTGTGAAAAGGTGTCCTCGGGAAGAACCTAATGTGGACTGCAACTGCCACCAAATGTGCCGAGCAACCAGGGCACTGTTCTCAGGAGTGGCTGTCTCTAGATGCAAGACACACCAATGGGATTCTGATCTCAAGCTTCCTGAAGAGTAAGGATCATTGGAGGTGGGCCTGGGCCACTCTGAGTTTTGAAGCAGAAGTAGCAGCCCCAGGTTCCATGGGGCTCAAGTGAAGGGAAAGTGAAATGCATCATAACCAGAATCTAATTCTGCCCTATTTCCCTAGAAGTAGAAATGAATCCTCATGGGACATGAGAGGACAAGAGAGGGGCTGGGTATCATGGGAGCCGTGATATTTACTGAGCATTTACCCTGAGTCACATGTTGTATCAAGTACTTTGCAGGAGAGGTTATTCTGAATCCTGTTTGCCTCTAGAGTCTTGCACCATCATCTGACAAACTCTTCCCTCATCTTCCCTTTCCTTTTTCCTCTTTAGTTCTTCCCACTTCTCTACCCTTTCCTCTCTTCTTTCCAAGCCCAGCCTTTTCCATCATGCCATTCTCTGGTTCAACCAACCCAGCTCCATTTGGGCAGAGAAGGGCAGGGTTTGGAGCAGGCAGCAGGGCCAGAAGGAGAGGATTCCCAAAAGCTTCTACCAGGAGTCACCTAAATTCTGGTATTGGCTAACATGGCTTGAAAGGCAATTCATACCCTTAAAAATATATTGTAAAGTATAAATAATATTAAAATTAAATAATTAAAGCAAAAACTCCCAATAAGTTCTTTGGGAGTATGGAATTGTCACTGAGTAAAGTATGACTGGCTCTTTCTCCATCTGTATTGCCTTTGAATGAAGGAGATACATTTGGTGACCTCCTTTTCTCCTGGTTTAATCTGTTCCTCTTTGAGATAGAAAGGATTTCTGCTTATTCTCCCAGACCATTACAAATACCTCTGGGAATGGAAAGGACTCTGGCTTTGGGGGAACAGAAGAGGGTTCTCATAGTTGAAGGTGTCCCCACGTGCACTTGAGTGAAGGCACAAGCTTCTATTCCCTCAGGCCTGCCATCATAAACCCAAGATTTGTTCCATATTTCATGCCTGTACTCTCAAACTCTGACAGATTGCAAAGAGAAGCCTACAGCTGGGATATCAGGACAAAGTCCATACACTCCTACATGACAGGCAAAAGTGTCCCACTTGAAATAAAAAGCCAGAGGACAAGTGGACTAGGAAATACTTCAAAGACTGCCCCTAGGTCTTGGGTGGACAGTCCTCCAAGGCCTCTCCTCTAGATATGCTATGGGACATGCTTCAGATGTGAATGGATGCATCAATAGAAGAAACAGCTAGAAGCAACCAGGAATATGATAATTCCAGGGCAAAAAAAAAAAAAAAAAAGCAAGCATTGTAGAGGGATCTGCCAAGGCACACAGAATTACCACACATCTAGGCAGGCCAGTACCTGCAAGGAGCCAGTATTTAATGCCAAGAAAATGTAGCAAGAAGAGCAACTTTGCTAGCTGGATGAGGAAGATCAGCCCTATTTTCTGTAACATGAGCATGATACTAATTATTAAGAATTTCAATTCTGCCTTTATCAAGATATGAGTTTCCTATGTCGTGTACATTGTCATCAGTTTTTTGTTTTGTTTTGTTTTGTTTTGTTTTGTTTTGCTTCTTTAAGAACTGTGGCATTTGGGAAGCAGCAGATGTCACCCCTTGTGGAATCAGTGTGACATATTTTTATAACATCATTAAAAAGTCTACCAATATGAGAAACTTCTCTAATATCTCTAAGGGACTAATAAAAACCCTTCAAGGAAGAAATCATGCCAGAGGGGATTCCTGCTAAAAGACATGCATGTTCACACATGAAATGCAGTTTTCAAAAGTCTTCAAAACCCACAGCTGGCATTACTCTCCACTGAATTTTGGAATCTAAGTTTTGCCTATGATCCTGAGCAGGAACAAGCCTTAAAGTCCTGACCTAGCCCTGACCTTGTAGTCCAGGGTGGAAACCACCAGTTTGCCCTAGCTGGCAGTTAATTCTCTACCTTTTTGACTGATCAGAGTTGAGCAATCACATGATGGGGCAGTCTTTGGAGCATGAGATCTGGAATTAGACTGAATTGATTTCAATCCCAACTCCACTGCGTGACCCTGAACCACTACTAAACTTCTCTGGGCCTTATCAGGAAATGTGAATCCCGTGAACAGTCAATCTGGGGGCCCATTCTCAGCAGCCTCCAGTAGACTCTCAATAAATAAAGGCTTTGGGTAGTAGGTTCTGCCTGTCTGTAGGGACTCTAGCCAGTGCAATTCTCAACCCAGCTCTCTCAGTCTGCTCCAGTTTCAGCCCAGCTAAAGCACAGCTACAGCGATTGCTAGCTCTCCCTACGCTCATACATTGTTTGTGAATTTCAGAGACACCATCTGGACCAGCATAATATTTTCAGTTATGCAATGAAAGCAACAACTGGGTGAGCTGATACTGCCAATCTTTTTTTGTCATCCCTATATCTCAAAATCAGAGACTCTTAAATCATGCAATACCCTAGCATTGTGTGGGTGACCTCAAGCTTTGTGTAACTGCACTGGGAGACTGCATAGGGTACAGGAGGCAGGAGACAGCCAGACTTACAGATTTGTGGTGCTAAAACAGGCCCCAACTTTCAAACCTGTTAGTTTTACCTTAGTGGGGTCTCACTGCTACCCCAATACTCCCAGAAGCCACTATACATCTTTGGTCAAAATGCATGAATAGAACATGACTCCCCAGCTGGGATATACCTTATAAGACCTTTGTGACTGAGGTCACAATGGGCCCACAGTTCCTCTTTCTTCTTTCCAGGTTGGAGGATTTTCACTGCCCATTTCATTCTGTAGTCTTCAAGGCTCAGGCCAGCATCTCCACACCACTCCTTACCTCTTAAGACCTTCCCTGGAAAAGAGAGATATATCTTCACTCCACTATTATTGTAGAGTGCTTTGCAGTTTACAAATCACTCTCACATGAATCATACATAACATGTCATCCTTACCCCAGTAAGATAGACTGAAAAATACTATATATTGGGAGGAGATTTTAATATTTGCCCATCTTCTAGATGAGAATATTGAGGCTCAGAGAGGTAAAGTGACTTTCTCAGAGTCACATATCCAGTAAAAGCTGGAGTCAAGGCTCAATCCCAGGTTTATAACCACAGAAAAACTGTGTACTTCCTGTCCTGCTCCCCCTATAGAGGATCAGAACCTGAACATCCTTATCTGGGTAGCTCACTTGGTCACGTGTCTATCTGTCTCCCCCCCCACACACACACACACACCTTTCCTTTATAGGCAATGGATGAAACCTCACAGCTTATCAAAATCTAAAGTTCCTATGCAAAAAATCCAACAGTGGACCTGAATGGTTTGGAGGATGGGGCAGCAGGAAATCAGTCACCTCTGCCACCTGCTTTCCTTCCATCATGAGGGTAATATTCTGTCTCACCTGTTAGAATAACCACTGCCTTTCAGGAAGAAAGTAGGAGACAAGTGGCTAAAGAAACTGATAAAACTCACTTCGAGAAGTCTAGAAGATCTGCCCCAGAGATCATCCCACCTCTACTTCCACACAGACTCATCACACTCCCCATGATCAAACATCTCCCAGGCTGTTAATGGCAGAGCTTGACTGAGAGCCCATGTCTACCAATTCTCAGGAAGGATCAGTAACAGGAGACGATTCTTGCAGCCACACGAATGATGGGGTAATAAGAGAAAGGTGTTTGGCAAGACACAGCATAAACCAAATATATTCTCCAACCAGGTACCTTTTAGAGAAAGATGTGGGAACATACAACCACTTGACTCTAAGGATCAGGCTTGTGGTTTCTGAGGTGGGAAGAGGTGATAGGAAGTAAAGAACAGGGAATCATGACAATGACACTAAGACCACTCTGTCCCATTCATAGGTGATGTCCTCTATGATGTCTGTTCAGACCATGCTCCCATCCTCATGTAAGGGGTGATATCTGAGACCTTCACCATTTTCTCTAGGGCTCACAAGAATCCCAACAGCAGGTATCACAGGGCATGATACAGCTGGGGCAAACAGATGAGTCAGTTCATCCTCAGACTCTCTTCCACTCAGTCTCCCTGCACCTGCCATGTCAAGTTCACATTCTCCTTCCTACCCCTAAAGTCACCTTGTCCCCTTGATCATTTTTTCTATTCTGGCCAAGTTGCTGCTCTCCCGTCTTTGCCCTTCCCCCAAGACCCATTCTTATGTTATCTATGGAAGACACCCAATTTCATAAGTAGCATCTAAGAATTTTGTTTGCTCAACAGTTTCCTTGAATTTTTGTTTCTGTCCCAGTAAGAGCTGGAGGGAACAGATCCTTCAGGATAAAATTAAAATCAGTGCATGGGGTAAGATAACACACAGTGAACAACCAGATTAAGCCTTCACATAGTCCTCCTGCAAGTCAAACTTTACATCTACCAGAAGTTAACATTTCCCATTTTGTGTTTGGTGGTAATGGTAGCACAGCTATATGAAGTCATTTAATGCCACTGGATATTTCACTTAGAAGTGGTTAAGATGGTGACTTTAATGTATGTGTGTGTGCATTTGTTATGGTTTGGATATGAGGTATCCCCCAAAAGCTCCTGTGTTAATACAGGAATATTCAGAGGTGAAATGATGAGTGAGATTGTGAGAATTGTAACCTAATCAGTCCATCCTAGTTTGAATGGACTGAATGGTAACTGTAGACAGGTGAGGTATGGCTGGAGGAGGTGGGTCACTGGTGGTGTGTCCTGGAAGGGTGCATCTTCCCTGCAGCTCCTTCCCCTTTCCCTCTCTGCTTCTTGGCCACCATGAATAGAGAGCAGAACTTCACTATCACACCCTTCTGCCTCATCTTGGGCCCAGAGCAATGGAGTCAGTCAAAATCAACTTTTCCTCCCCTAAGTTGATCTTGTTGAGTGTTTTGGTCACAGGGATGAAAAGCTGATTAACAAAAAATATATAAAGATATAGATGTATGTATATATCTTCATCTATACCTATCCACAATAAGAAAATGAGGATCTATGACACTGTTTGAGTTGTGGTAATCCCTAACACCTCACAGGCACCAGGGCTACAAGTGTTGTGGGGAGGTCTCAGCTATATGCCTTTTCCCAGGCCTGTCCTGAAGACAAGGACCCTGTTACTGGTATGGGGTTCTTAGCTTTTCTGGCCCTTCCTGTACCCCCTGGTATTTTTGGAGGCTCTCTTGAGTCAGGGATTAAAGTTTAGGCTACAGACTGCTTCTCAGCCCTGTAGGTCATCCATCTGTCCCCTGGTCACCACTTGTCTCCCCACTCTGACTCCCAGCTAGACTCCTGTTCCTGAACCTCCTCAGAATTAGAATTAGGCTGTTCTCATCTTTTTCTTGGGAGGATATTCCTCCTTGCTCCTCTCACCTCTTTAGCATCTAAGCACACAGGAAAAGATTTCCCTTTAAGCTCTCTTAGGAGACATAGGTTATTTCCGTGGGAGACCTTAATTGGTCTTTCCCTACCCATTCTGGTCCCTTATTTTTTTCACAAATACTCATTTTTTTTGCAGGATTTTTTGGGGATTGAACCCAGGGCCTTGTGCTTGCGAGGCAAGCACTCTACCAACTGAGCTATCTCCCCAGCCCCTCACAAATACTCTTAACATAGGCAGTGGCTGGACCTCCACCTGTCAACTCATATGTCCTCACTCTCATTGCCTACTCTGTAGCTTTGGCCATCTTGCTTCAGCAAACATAACCCAGTTTGATTTAGTATTTTCTTGAGTCTAGCAGGATACAAGACAGGTTCCAACAAATATGTCACTTCAATTTTCCCCAAACTAAAATCAATGGCAGTCAAACATCCAGAGTAGAAGGTAAAAAAAAAAAAATTTTTTTTGTTTACAAGGAGACTGAAGCCAGAATTGGGGACAGTTAGTATAGAAATAGGGGATCGGGTCAAATTGAGAAAATGGAGGCCATGAAAGCCATTTGCCTCTGGAAGTTGGAGACTTCCAGAGCCCATTGATTACCAAATTTACCTGTCCTTATAAAGGACTGCAAAGCAAGGAGCTGCTAATTAATGCCCTCTGGGCCCTTGCCTGGCTGAATCGCTTTGGCCCTCCCCTTGCCCCATCCACTTCTCACTTTTTGCATCTCACCCAAAAACCAGGCCTAGTCACATAGGCAGGAAGGAGAGATAAGGGGGAGAGAACTGGAGAACAAAAGAGACCTTAACCTATAAAAGATGTAGGGTGTGCTCACTTTTTGGGATTCTAGAACATCAGCCATGGCTCCCTTCTCCCTCCTAGGATAAGTCTGTATTATTACTACTTTTAAATAAAACCTGCTTAATATGCTTGCCTTGGCGTGCTTCTCTAGTGTTCAAACTTCAACATTAGAGGGAGCAGAACTCGTCACCGGTAAACAGTGGTATCAACACTATGATTAAATACCAAGAAAGTCATATATCACACCCTTCACTATCACACCCTTCTGCCTCATCTTGGGCCCAGAGCAATGGAGACAGCCCACCATGGACTAAGCCAAAATCAACTTTTCCTCCCCTTTTCCTCAGGGACAGCCTCCCAGCATTTTCATCAAGACCCAGTTAAATCCCTCAGTGTGTGGATCAACCTAGAGAAGGGAGTAAGTCCTTGTAGATTTCTGTACTTAAGGTAGAACACTTCCAAAAAACACCAGCTCTGAGAATACTTCCCCAATGTTGGGAAATCTAGCAACAGTATGTACATTAAAATTGACTTTCCTAGAACACATAAGCAATGGCAGATGCTTCCAGATTCAGCTCAAACACCACATGTGATTAGTCACTATAAGCATCTTCCTACACAGCTTCCAAATTTCACTGTATCATTGATGTCATATTAACAACTGGATGAGCAAGATGTGGCAGGGACAATAGCAGCTTTAGAAAGACATAGGCACTTCAGAGGTTGGAAATAAACCTTGAAATAACTCAGGACCCTGCCATATTAAATTAGTGTTCAGGAATCTGGTGGCCAGAAGCATGCCAGATTTCTCTGGATATAAAGGAGAAATGATAACATGTCACACCTCCCAACACAAACAAGGAAGCACAAGGCCTTGGAGGCCTCTTTGGGTCTGGCACCAGGAAATAAGGTGGTGTGGTAACTGTAATGTATAAAGCTGCTCTCCCCGCCCTTTCTGGTGCAGCCGTTTTCCCTGCCTCCCAACCACTTGTCAATCTGTGAACATCCTAGCTAGCTATTGGTTCATCATTCAGCTTGCAAGTATCCTTCTCTGTTATCGGTCCCCTGTTAGCCCAGCGGAATTCAACCGCCATCTTTCCTCTCTTGCTTCTCTCTCCTACGCACTTGCTTTTCCTCCTCCTCGCTTTCCACTCTCTCTAGCGCATGCCCTTTCTCTTTCCTTTCTCTTTTCCTCTCATTTTCTCTCTTACCCTGCAGGGAGACACTGTTTGCTTAATAAATTCCCTTATGTGATTTCCCATGTCCGGCGTGGTTTTGTGGGGTTTCCTTACAATAACCCCACTTATCTTCGCGTCTTGTGATTGGGAATTTGTTATTCCTGTCCCCACTACCTTGGATTCTGTGAGTAGACCAGCACTGTCCAATATGGTCACCATTAGCCACATTTGACTATTTAAATCAAGATAAAATACAACTACAAATTAAGTTCCTCAGTTACACTAGCCATATGTCAAATACTCAGTAACCACATGTGTCTAGTGGCCCTTATGGGACAGTGTAAGCTAGGCACTCTGTTTTCCCAAATGTGAGTGATTCCCCCAGGAGTCACAGTAATAGTTCCATTAACTACCAGGGATGGCTGACAAGTGAATTACAAGTCATGGGCACTTTGAGTTCTGCATATTATGGAACCCACAAGCATGGGGAAGAACCACCATCCTGACAGGGGATATTGGCCCTGGTCATCAGGAGGAGGCAGGTATGTTCTCTTATGATAGGAATAGAGAGGAATAGGTTTGGTAACCAGGAGATCCACTCAAATGTGTCTTGGTAATCCACTGACTGATTTCTACAGTAAATGGACAAGGGTGTTTTCATTAGCCTGATAATGACATGTGGACCTGGGGCTCATAACCTTCAGGGATAAAGGTGTGTGTTAGCCACCAAGTAAGCCACAGATAACATTAAAGGTACTGGCTGAGATGGAGAGGACTTTATTGCAGAAAATAACTGAGACTTAAATGAAACTTCTACTTCAACTATACAATACTCCTCCACTGTCTTCCCAATTTTAATTCCCTCACCATCTTATATGTGACTTTCTAGATCAAATCCTGTCACACCATGTCAAATTGTAAATACAAACAAATGACATCACAAAATATGCACCAGTCACACCCCTCTTCCAGAATGCCTTTGCCCAGGTAAGTCTGGAAACCTCTAGGCATGGGTGTGTACCTCCTTGTACACTTAGGGTTGGTGCATTTCAGCTAATGTTGGGTGGTGCTGAGCGTGCCAGGTCCCTGCTTGAAAGAGGGAAGCATATTCTGGAAAATGGTGGTCAAGGAAATGTGATTGTCCATGTAAGGAATCTTGTGCTGCCTCACCTCATTGGGTGGAGTGTGCCCTGGCTCTAAAATGTTCAGGGCCCTGGCCAGCTTTCTCCTGGTAGGGGGCACTGCCTGGTGCTACAGAATGCCACCCATGGGCAAGGGCCAGCCAGACAGCTATGGTGACCCTCCTCCCCAAGCCCCTTTTCAGGAATGCTTCCAAGAATATCGCCCACTCTGGGTGACTGGGGACACTATCATTGGAGGATACAAGCATCTGCTTATTTGAGGGGCTGATTATTGCCTTGTCTTGCCAGAAGGAAGCAATCTCTGACACCTGGGTGAGGCCCAAATCCCTCTGGGTGGCTTTGAGATCTGCATGACTCAGTCACCAGGCTGTTGCTGAGGACCTGGGGAGGTTGCTTGGTTACCCTGGAGATAGCAGACACATTATGCTGTGATGATGTTGACCTGTCCTTCTGCTCCCTAACAGCAAGCAGTGTGTGCCCCAAGCCGCGTGTCCTTCCTCACCGGGAGGAGGCCTGACACCACACGCCTGTATGACTTCAACTCCTACTGGAGGGTGCACGCGGGAAACTTCTCCACCATCCCCCAGTACTTCAAGGAGAATGGCTACCTGACCATGTCGGTTGGAAAAGTCTTTCACCCTGGTACTGCTCCAAGCCCAAAGTCCAAGTTCTCTTGTTCTGTGCTGAGTGTGGGAATCCCCTGCTGGGTATGGGACTGTCTCTGTAGACAGCTTTTCTGGCTGAATGCTTGCACTTCTGCCTTTCTAGAAAAACCACTTCTCAGCTTGGCTTCAGTTCTCAGCCAAAGTGAAAGAGGGTAGTAAGAGTCTAGCTTCCTTTTGGAGGCTGGAGGTGGTGCTCTGGGGCTCCTCTGTCTCCTCTGGTGGTAGAAGGGTGCTGGGTGGGGAGGTGGTAGTGCTGTGAGTCCAGCTCTTGGCCTGCCCCTCTGCCCTGTGGGGTCCCTGTCTGTGAAGGGAGGGGTCAGGAATGCACATCTGAGGCATTCTCTTATGACCAGTGCTGTTTGTAGACTTGCAGGGACAAACCTGCCTGGTGAAGGGATGGCAGTTTTGTGGGGCCTACTGCCCACTTTTAGTGAGTAACTTCATGAGTTCAAGCTGTTATCTGTGTTCACGCTCAGAATCCAGCAGGTCCGGGCATGAGAATACATACTTTTAACAATCATCTCAGGTGGTTCTGCCTCTCTTCTAGCACAATTCTTGGCCTGTTCTGTGCTGCTCTGCTCTCATCCTAAGTCTCCAGGGCAGCTGCCAGAAACCTTCTGAGCTGACCCTTCAAGGTCCTTGGCTTCGTATTCCTTTGGTCTCAAGATAGACCCTTGAGTTTTTCATGGGCATATGCTCTGCTTTCTCAAGTATTTGCCCTTGCCTACAGCACCCACACTAAAGCACTACACAAGACTGATGAATGTGTTCCTGCAGTCAGGTAGTCCACATCTTAACCACTGAATATTTGCCGTTTGTCAGGACCTATGCTGGGTCTGGAAGTTACCTCAACATGGTGCCAGGCAAGCCCTCATGGCCAGAAGAGACCTGTGATATCATAGTGCCTGTATTTGGGGATGCCACAGAGAACTAACCAGATGTACCCTCAGGGTTTCTGTGTATACCCCAGTGAGACTTCAAGGGGATGACTCCTGAGTTCCCACTGCTGTGACTCCTGGGTCCTCATTTTCCTGTCCCAAGGGCTTCTTATACCTCAAACTCTGAAGCTTCTACCAGACAGAGGCAACACTCCCTCCAAGCTGGTGCCCTAGGTATCCACTGAAATCCCATCCAGTCACCAGGCCTCATGGGTCAAGGCTACCTTCATCTCCTAGAGAATGGAGAAGTGGAGATGCAGCACTGGCCCTTACCCAGCTCACAGGGCTCATGGACTCTGCAAATTGCCTGTCACTAGCTCCTCTGGAGTACCTCAAAATTCCAGCACTGCCAGGCATAGTGGTGCAATCCTGTAATCCCAGCAGCTCCGGAGGCTGAGGCAGGAGGATCATGAGTTCAAAGTCAGCCTCAGCAACGGCTAAGCACTAAGCAACTCAGGTAGACCCTTTCTCTTAATAAAATACAAAATAGGACTGGGGATATGGCTCAGTGGTTGAATGCCTTGGAGTTCAATCCCCTGTACTAAAAGAAAAATATTCCAGCATTTAGACTAGAGGAAGGGAGGGAGGGAGAGTAGGCCAACCCTCCAACCACCATACATCCCAAAAATCTTGAGCATTTATGATGGACATGAAGTCTGCTTTCATGACTGATAGGTGAGGGGTTCCTTTCAACTTGGGGTCTTAGGAAAAAGCACTGTTGACTTAGAACACATTCTAGTCCCATTCTGGAGACCAGATCCCTCAAAGGCTGATAAGTTTGCAGACCCAACATCTTCTGCATACTCAGTCAGTAAGGTCTTATGATGGACTCCGCACGATGAAGAGAATGCAGATAAAATTGGGACCTAAGGACCTAATACCAGAGTGCAGTATATTTTTTAGCTTCCTATATCACAGACATGAAGCTGAAGAAGCTGATGACCAAAAACTATTAACAGGTGCAAAGAAAATAAAGGTAAGATAGGCAAGATAGTAAGGCAAAAGGATCAGTAAAGGTGTAGTCTAACATAATAGAAAATATTTAGAAAATAAACTGTTCTATTTCAGCCAAATATCATAGAAAACACTTTGTCCCCTACATCCACCCAAGTCAGCAAAGGCCACCTGGGTGCTTAGAGTGCTACCATTGTAGACATAAAATGACACCCTCCCCACCTCTGTGTCAGAGAAGGTGTAACAGGGAGCTGGTACTTTCACCCCTACCAGGTGGTAGTAAGGCTCCATCCCCCAAATGTCAGTGCAGGAAACATTATGGACAATAAAGAGACATCCCTAATCCTTCCAGCCAGGGAGTTACCAATGCAGGCCCATTCAGAAAGAGAAAATTCACCCTTACCCACAAGTAACAAGGAGTTCACTACTGATTTCATGAATCAACTGAAGACAAATAGAAAAGTGAGACCACTACAATCAACAGACAGTAATGCAGTGGAATCCATCCCATTCCCTCTGCTGTGGTGATGTCACAGCATGACAGCTAAAACAAGGATTAAATAAAATCTTGATCCTAATAATATAAGAGAAAAATATTCTGATTTCAATCAAAAGAATCACTCATACCAAGAACCAGGAAGGTTTCAAACTGAATGAAAATATACAATCAATTAATATCCACACTGACGACATAAATTAGAATTATATGTCAAACATTTAAAGTAGCTATCATGAAAATGCTTCACTTGGCAATTAAGAACTCACTGGAAGAAAACTAAAAATGTAAAGTTTTAGTAAAAAAGAGAAGACAAAGAATAAAATGGCAATTTTAGAACTGAAAACATGATAGCTGAAATGAAAATTCAATAAGGGAATCAATGGCAGAATGAAGAGGATAGGAGACAGTGATCTGGAAGACAAAACAATAGAAAGTTCTTACTCTGAAAATCAGGAAAGTTTTACTGTGGGGAAAAAAATAACAGAGCTTCAAAGACCTGCAGAACTATTAAAAAGATCTAACATCTGGGTTATAGGGTTTCTAGAAGAAGAGGAAAAAGAAGGTAGGGTTTAATGGGTATTCAAAGAGCCCAGCATGGTAGTACACTCCTGTAATCCCAGCAACTCAGAAGACTGAAGGCATGAGGATTGCGAGTTTGTGGACAGCCTCAGCAACTTAGCAAGAGCCTCAGCAACTGTCTCTGTATCAAAATAAAAAATACATACATAGGTCTGGGGATGTAGATCAGTGGTAGAGCACCCTGGGTTCCATGCTTGTAATGGGAAAAAAAAAGGGCAAAGAATTAAAAAAAAACGGGGCTGGGATTGTAGCTCAGTGGAGCACTTGCCTAGCACATGTGAAGCACTAGGTTCAGTCCTCAGGACCACATAAAATTAAATAAAATATTGTTTTCATCTACAACTAAAAAATATTAAGAAAACAAAATTTCATTTTATTTGCTCCTCTGGGCGACCTCCTCAGCCCCTAACCCAGAGGTAGCCACTCTTTCCTCTTAACATTTATCTAACTAATGCTGCCTAGGTTCAGGTTCCAGGATTCAAAGGGCAGCTGAAAGATGACTCCAGCAGCCCTGCGGGTAACACACAGGTGAGTGTATAGCTCGGGGAGCCCCTTCTAGGACAGTACTGCTGACTTTGCTCTACCTTGTGTCATGCCATGTATGCAGATCTGCCCCCTCCTAGCAGGCTGTGCTTGTTCTCACCCCTAACAGATCTTGAGATGCCCTGTGAGCAAATGCCTTGGAAGAACATCCCTTTGGGCAACCAGGTAGCTATCTAATGCAGAGGAGAGACCAAGGCGTCTCCCAGGAAGCCTGCTGCAGGGCTGGGCAGGACATGATCTGCCTATGGGAAACCAGGGGTTGGGCCCTTCCTGGTTCTGCTCAACCCACACCCACCCTCCACAGCATCCCTTCTAGGTGCCCATTTATGTAATCAGTCAGTAGGGACTGCATGGCTTCCCCTGTGCCAGATACTAGAATGACCCAACAGGAACACCCATGCCCCATGCAGGCCCTTTTCCTGGGAATCCGTGCTCCACATCTACCTGTCAGGCTTGTCAGGACTCAGGTTGGGCCTGACGTGCTATCCAACCCTGCTTCCTTCCTGTCCCTTTCTTGGGCGTTAGTCGCAATAAATTTGTGGCTCTGCTGGCTCTGTCCCATGGTCTGCTTCCTGGACCCAATGTGACACACCTGGTTCTGATGTGCTGCAGGAAAGCAGGTGGTAAGTGGGGTCTTGGTACAGGGTCACCCAGTATCTGCCTAGCTGGTGATGAAGATCCGACAAAAGGTGGGTAGGTGGTGTGCAGACAGCCCCAAGCACAAGGTGGCAACCGAGCTGGGACCTAGAACTTGCCTCTCCAGTCACTGTGCAGGAAAGAGTAAGGGAGCTGAGAAGCAGCACAGTGATCCTGAGGGAAGGGTGTGGTGTGAAAGAGGAAAAGCTGAGTTGGCAGGGAAGTTGGGATGTGTTTTTGGCAACTTAGGTCTCAGGGTCAGCAGCATGTAGATTGATGCTATTTTGCTCCCTTCAAAATAAGCCTTAAAAAGCTGGTTATTCCCTGCTTCACTGGCAGTAACCAACAATGCATCTAGGGGAAAGACAGGCTGTGGGGAGTTCATCCCTGCTGTGCAAGCCTCCATCCAGGGCTCTGTGGACACAGGCAGGTGTCCCCACCCTTCTAACAGCTACCAAGCCCTCTTGGGTGTATCCTGGAGTATACTCTCAGGGTTGGATTAGGTCAATGAAGACCCTTGTTTGGTCATTTTGCCTCTGAAGAGTACAGCACACAAACCCTAAGCTTGCTCCCCAGTTCCACCGTGTTCATCTAGCACTCCTGTTCATGTGGGCTCCTTCCCCAACTTGACTGCAGGTCCCCACCCCCTGCTTTCTCGAAAGATCTGCCTGCATCTCTGCACCAGCTCCTTCCAGAGTGCTTGAACATTCAGGAACATACCCAATTCTTAACCACAGCTCTGCCTATTCTCCTACAATATTTCTCCTCAGCCACATCTACCCCCAGTTCGCCCTCCTCATCACAGTTCTGTGTAGCTCCTAGCCCATCTTCCTCACAAGTAACCCTGCTCCTGCATAGCCTCTTCTCCCCCAGCTCCTTCCCAAGGGCCTCCATGCTCTTCCCTTACCCCTGCTACATGCTGCACAACCCAATCCTGTAAGGGCTCACAGGCCCACCCAGCTTTTCCCACACTTCTTCCCCCAAATCTTAACCCTATTCTCACACCTGGGTCCAGCTCCTCTCATACCATGTCCCCCTTTTGAAACCTCAGCACTCACAAGCCTTTCTCTAAATCCACCCCACTCTACCTGGGTACTCTCAGCCCCACCCACAACTCCTACCTAGTAACCCAGTCTGGCCTGGCTCCCAAGCCTCAAGCTCCAACCTTGACATCTGTGGCCACGCCCCCAATGCCATTAAAACAGCCCCACCCCAATTCCTACCTGAGCACTAACAATACTGTGTAATTCCACTCTTTAGCTCCAAATCCTCCCCCACAGTCAATCCTCCAACCTGAAATTCTGGATTCAGCCATGCCTTGCTATTCCCACAGCCCTTTCCAATTCCTACTCACAGCACCACAGTGGTCCTCTGAGCTCCAAACCCAGCCCTTTAGACATGCCTCCAACTTCTACCTCACCACTCACCCCAAACACTCCTAATTTCCAACTCCTTGCCCTCAGCACTGCCACCACGTGAAGTCAGCACACATCCCCACCCAGCTCCTACTGAGGCCCCAACCTAAACTCTTACCTCTCTCCTCCTTGCAGCGCGGTCCCTAACCCCTACATCTCCCAGTCCCACCTTTTTCTAAGCCACGTTTCCACCTCCTACCTCCATACAGTTCCGTCCCCAATTCCTACCTCACCTTGTCAGCTCCTTGCAGCCCTCCCCAACTCCTAAGTCAATGCCCAGAAGCCCAGTCCAGAACCTCCTGCAATCCCGCCCCCAACCCCTACCTCATTCTTCACAACCTTGCTCAGTTCTTCCCACAGCCCTTCCCCACCTACCTCCCCTGGAAGCCATGCCCCCAACTCCTCCCTCATTCCTCACAGCCCAGCCACCTTTACCTCTGCCAAGTTCCCACCACCTAGCTCCAGAAGGCCCCACCCCAACTTCTCACTCACCCCTAGCAACCCAACCCACTTTTCTAGCAGCCCTGTCCCAAATTCTTACCTCACTCCTCAGCCCAATTCCTCCCACAGCCTCTCCACCAATTGTTACCTCACCCCTCACAGCCCTGTCAACTCCAAACTCAGTCCTCACAGACCCACCCTCCTTTACCTCAGCCACATTCCACCTCCCAATTCCATATAGCCCAACTCCTACTTCTATCCCCACAGTCCTGCCCAACTCCCACACAGTCCCACACCAAATTCCTCACTACTCAGTCCCACCCAGCTCCTCAGCACACACTCCTCCAAATCCTATCTCACTCCGTGCAGCCCTATGCTCAACTCCTACCCCTCCTGGAAGCCTAGCTCAGCTCCCCTGGGAGCCCCACCAAGCTTGTATGTCAGCAACGTCCCCACATCCTATTTCCAGACTTACAACCCTGCCCACAACTCCTGAATTAGCACTCTCTCAAAGGCTGGCCCTTGGCCCTTCTCCTCTCTTAAGTTCCAACCCTCCCTTCAGCACTTTCCCCAATACTCCCTGAGGATGGCCTCATCCCACCCTTCACTCTTCCTCCCAGGCCAAAGCTGACTTGTCAGGAATGCAATCCTGAATCACCACCTTCAAAATACCGCCCATTTTTCAAAGCACAGCTCAGAGCCAGGCTCCCTCTGAAGGCTTCCTGATTTCCCTGAGATAGATCCTGGCCTCTCCTGAGGCCTTACAGTACCTCACAGATAATTTTTTCTGTTGACGGTGTCTGATCATACCTCAAATGAGACTAACAGACGCACTCACCTTTCCTACCCCAAATAGCACAGAAGGGATTTCAGTCACAGCCTGTCTTATTCATGTGACAAATCTAACATGGTGTGGTAGAGACTCCAGGGAGTGCTGATGACTGCCATCATCAGTCACCATCTCCTCTGGAAGAGGTGGACTCTAAGGACAGTACAAAGGTGAACTGGGCAGGATCCTTGTACTGAGACAGATTCTACTGGAGTTGGGGTAACGGGCACATAAACACCCACAACAGAAACCACCCAAGGTGGCCTTGCACAAAAGGAGCAACCACAGACAGGTTTCAGAGGGTATTCAGGAAGAAGGAGCCCTCATTGAAGCTCGGGGGTCCAATGTTCAAAGCATTTCTCCTGAATAGAAACTGTACTTTCAGAAACGGGAGCATCCCAACAAGCTGAGCCAAGGGTCAAGGAATTTCCTATCAGTGCCTCTCAGGATGGAGAATTTTGCCAGTGTCAAGAGCTGGGCTAACTGCTTCTTAATGGAGGATGATTTTGCCCGCAGGGGAATACTTCTCAAAGGCTGCTATTATTTTGGGTTTTCATACTTTGGGGAAAGTGCAACCTTTATCTAGTGAGGACAGACCAGGAATGCTGCTAAATATCCTATTTTGCACAGGACCCCACAACATAGAAAGGTCTGGTCCCAAATGTCAAGAGTGCCAAGGTTGAGAAAAGCTTTCATAGAAATGGGAAATACAACCTTCAACAATTTCTACTTAAAACTAGTACATCTCACACCAAGAGCAAGCAGGTTCTTTTAGTAATATCTTACACCACTCAAGAAAGCAAGGAGAAAATTCTCGAGCAAAAAGGTAGGGCTGAGTCTGGGTCCTGTAACTATCCAACATGGCATGCTGTTGGGAATAACTGGTTGGCCATTTCTGAGACCAAAACTGATATTTTGGTGTCCTCTGGAGCACTTGACAATTTGCCCAAAGAAACCAATGTTGTAACTTCAACCGCTGCACATTTCAGAGGCTCAACAGTGATATGAAAGGTTATACCTGCATTCCTAAGCAGAGAGTTCAAAGCAATCTCTCTCACAATGGTACACTTACTTCCCAATTAATCAAGCTCGTGATTATGATCAACAAAAGTGCATACAAAGCAAATGTTAAAATGTGTTGTCAGGAGGGTAAAAAAGTGAAAAGAATAAAACAGAGTGTCCCTCTCCTTCAAAGTTATTGAACCTGTTTGTATTCCATTAGTCCAACAAATAGAGAACATGAGCTCAGAAGCTCAAGTTCCCCAAGGAATTGTTAATGCACAAAACCTGAGCACCAACAGTTTAACAGGGTCTTCCATGCCTTACTTTGCAATGAGATCCAATCAAAGGAAACTGCTCTAAGCCTCATTTCTTGATTCTTTGAGACCCTGCTTTATGAAGGTGGCTTCAAATAAGGGGAACATTTCCTCCCCAAAGCACTTTTGGAATTATCTGGAGGCATTTTTGATAGTTACAGCTTGAACGTAAGGGGAGCTATGATTGGTATCTACTGGATAGAGCACAGGAATGTTGCTCAATGTCCTACGATGCACAGGACAACCCCCTGCACACAGAGCAAAGGATGATCTGTCCATGACCAGGAGCAAACTCTAGCTAGTGTCATTTCGTCCACCAAGCAGATCTCTGTCCCAAAGCTTTCTCTAAGCAGCATTACTTGTTGGGTGCTACAACACTCCTTGGTCACCCTTCCTAAGCACTGTCTTCATTGCCTACCCTCCTCTTCAGAGGCAGCATGTCCAGAGACAGCGGGTTAGGGGACCACGTTGCCAAACCTCACCTGGCCCCGGACACAGCTCCAGCTCAGCCATGCAGGAAAAGCCCGAACAAACCAAACTCTTTTATTTGGGCCACAAGCGGCAGTCACCCTGCTGCACAACTCGGGGCATCACAAGGGGAAACCTGACTGAGAGGATCTGGCCCCGACACCTTCTTTCTCCTGCCTTCCCTGGAATAAACTTCGGAACTAGACAGCTCATGTCATCTCTGCAAACCTCACTGCAAAATCAGGTAAAAGACTCGGAAGCCTCATCACAAGCAAAGAGAAAGGGTACCCTTAAGTTTTCTCCGGAGGAAAGAGACACATGTTCAGATCAGCGAGGATAGATGCACATGGAAGGGATGAGCCTAGTCATCCGGGGAAGGATCTTCCGGAGCCAGAGGCTGCAACTTCTCATCTCTTTGCCCCTGCAGTATGCATACACACCTGGCCCATCAGAGGCACACAAAGTTTTGTCAGATTGCTGACTGGTCAAATGAGATTATCAATTAATTTTCCTAGGAAGAGAACCCAAAGCTTGCCAGTACCAATGCTCACAGTGAAACCCAAGAGAAGGCACTGACTGCAGTGATCAGGATGCAGCCCAGACTCCTTTACCGGCCCTTGTAAATTGGGCCCCATCCTGTTTCCCAGCCTCCTCTCCTACAGCCTTGCTCCACAAAGGTGTCTGATCTAGTCACAAACACTCTTTACATCCCCGGGCTATATCTAATCCTCTCAGCTTGCCCTCCTCAGGTCTGATTCAACAAAATCCTCTTGAACTAAAGATGCAGATGGTCAGGCGTGGCGGTGCACACCTCTAATTCCAGCTACTAGGGAGGCAGGCCAGGGCAATTTAGTGAGAACCTGACTCAAAACATAATACAAATGTCTGGAGATGCACCTCAGTGGTAGAGGACCTTGTGAGAGACAGAGACACACACACACACACACACACACAGGCACACTGATTTGAGTCTCAGCTGGAAAACGTGGTTGTCTGAGACCTTCCTAGCCCCTAACCCATTGGTAGCCATTCTTTCCTCTTAACAATTATCTAACTAATGCTGCCTAGGTTCAGGTTCCAGGGTTCAAAGTTCAGCCTGGAAGATGCCCCTACAAGCACTGTGAGTCAATGTGAAAAAGGGCTGGGGATGTGGCTCTGTGTTTAAGCGCCCCTGGGTTCAATCTCTAAAAAATAAAAAATAAACCCTCAACTATTTCCCATAAACCTCCTTGCTCTTCCCTTACCCCTCCTACAGTGATGCCCCCAATCCTGCTACAGTAAGGACTCACAGGCCCACACTTCTTCCCCCACCTCCTAACCCAGCTCTCACACCTGTGCACAGGCCACTCATAGGCACACCCCCAATCTGAAACCTCAGCACTCACCAACCCTTCCCTACTCCTCCCATAAATCCACCCCACTCTACCTGGTACTCTCAGTTCCGCCCACAACTACTACATAGTAACTCACAGCCTGGCCCTGCTTCCAAGCTCCATCTCCTATTGCGGCATTTGTGGGCACGCCCCCAAGGCATTAAACTCAGCCCCATCCCAATTCCTACCTGGGTAGGAACAGTCCTGCCTCGCTTCAGTCTTAAACCCCAAATCCTACCCTTCAGTCAGGACTTTCACCCAAAATTTGGGACTCAGCCCCGCCCTGCTCTTCCCACAGCCACTCCCAACTCCGCCCTGCTCAGGAGCTCCAACTGCACCCCCAACTGCTACATCATCACTCAGCCCATCAAGTTCCTAAGCTCCAACTTCCCTGCCCTCAGCCCCGCCCAGCTCCTCCTGAGGCACGCCCCACACCCCACATCACTCTTCGAGCCCCGCCCAACTCCTCCCACAGACCTGCTCTCGACTCTACTTCACTACTCACAGCCCCGCCCAAAACTCCCACCTCACTCCTTGCAGCCACGCCCAGAACAACTAGTTTTCCCAGCCCCGCCCAGCTCCTCCTTGCAGCCCCACGCAGAACCCAGAACTCCTCACTCACTCTTCACAGTCTGGCACAGATCCACCGGACGCCCTGCCGGCTCCTCCCACCCACGCGGCCCCAACTCCTTCCTTACTCCTCAGCCCCGCCCACAAGTCCTTCTCACTCCTCGCAGCCCGGTCCCAGTAACCCAGCAGCCCCACCCCTAGCTCCTGCCCCACTCCTAGAAGCCCACCTCAGCTCCCCGAGAGCCCCCCTCCCACCTCCCTCACAGCAGCCCCGTCCAGCTGGTACCTCGGCAATGTCCCCAAGCCTACCTCCACACTCACACCCCGCCCACAACTCCTAACTTAGGGCTCTCTCAAAGGCCGGCCCTCGGCCCTTCTGCTCTCTAAGCTCCAGCCCTCCCCGCAGCACCCTTCCCGACATTCCCTCAGGCTGGCCTCATCCCACCCTTTTCTTTTTCTCCCTCGGGTCGTTTTCTAACTTCTACTCCCCTTTCCTGGTCGCGGGACTGCAGACCCTGGACCTGGGGTCACGGACCAGCGCTTCAGGGCCTGGCGAGTCCCACAGCATCTCCTAGTGGCCGGTTGGGGTGGAAGTGCGTGATTGCGTAAGTGCGTGATTACATCAGCGCGTGGCTACCTACCCCCGGCACGTGGCTACAGCCGGTCGGCCTGATTGGCTGAATACTCAGGGACTGCCCACGGGCGTGGAGGGTACGTAGACACGTGAGGTCGTGCGTGCTTGCGAGAGTACGTGCCTGCGTGCGCTCCTCCTAGAAAGAACGTCGGGGGCTGGGCTCAGGCGCCGGGGTTCAGGCGGGCGAGCCCCTGTCCCGGCCAGCGGTGTCCCAGGGACGACAGCAGCAGCAGCAGCGCGGCGCCGACCTCAAAGCCGGGCCCTCCTCCGTCACCTCCTCAACCGGCGGCGGGAGCCCTACGCAGGGCTGGTGGCCTCTCCCGGGCCTCGGGGAGGCGGAGGCCTGTCTGGTCCTGTGGTCATAGGCCAGAGTTGGACGAGTGCCAGTGAGTCCTGAGTCGTGAGACTGCCCGCGACCTAAGGGAGGCAGGTTCAAACCTGTGTGCTCCTCCTCAGGTGCCTCTGGACTAGGGTTTCCTGGAAGTGCGACTCAAAACCCGTGCAGTGGCTCCCTGGTCGGCCCCTACTCTGACAGGCTTCGCACCCTGTCTTCCGCCAAGCATGTGTTGGCGACGCGCTTCTGCGTGCAGCCAGCCAGTGTGCTGCTCCACTCCTTCCGGCCCCACCTTACCTTGCCCCGTGAACTCCCTAGACCCCAGGCGATGAGGTGTTCAGCTCTGTGCCCTTGGGCGCGGGGCCCAGTGTGGTCTGCCCAGAATTAAATGGAGGACGATGCGATTCCGGACCCGCCAACCTTTGCCCAGAGACCATGTGAGGGAAGGCGCCCGTTTTCTGCCCTTGGACCCCGTGTCCTGGCTTAAAAACAGGGTTCCCGTCCCGAACTGACTCCCACACACCTGATGCATCGTGTGATCCTAGACCCTGGTGGGGGATGAGCCCCCGTCATGAGTAGCAGACCCAAGCTCTGGTGAAGCGCACATATGTGTTCCCCATGAAACCGACCCTCCCAGGGGGTCCTGGTCCTTGGTGCTCACTGAGTAGAAGGCCTCCTGTGCCACTAGCCAGCATTGCTATCTTATCTTCCTCCTGTCCTTATCTCCTTGTCCTTGTGCAGGTGAAGAAGCTGAGACAAGCAGAATCAGGCTTCCTCCTCAAGCTCCAGGCAGGTACCCTCTGCAGCACAAGGCAGCAGGGGCTCCACCCCCTGCCTACCTTCACAGTTGCTTCAGTTCCCACTAGGGAATCCACCCACGCGGGCCATATTTCACTGTCAATCCACCCACGTGTGTCATATTTCACTGTCTGGTTTTGTCGTGTCCAGTGAGGAAGGGGTCGGCTCAGAAGCTGAGTGGTGAAAAGTAGGCAGATGTGCACTCTGGTCACATACCTCAGTAGAGGACAGAGAAATGACTTGGCTTGAGGAGAGACATTCTGCCTTCTTCATAAGTCATAAGGATGGGTTGTCCTTGGTCACCCAAGAGCAGGATGACGATGCTGTGGGCTGTGTGTGGGACAGCGGCACCTTTGGTTGGGTGAGTCTTTGTGGAAGGCCACTGGCTGGCATGTTTCGGCATCTCTGTGTGCATGCCAACGAGTTTATGACAAGGAATGTCAGTTCTAGTGGCAGAAAATGAGAAACAGTTTGCAGCTGTCCATGAGTGGAGCAATGCACGATTGGGTAAATTATGGGACTGCGAAGAGTGGGATGCCGTACAGAAGACAAATACTGAGGCAGATCGAGCGAGAGGAAGAATGACTGGAAGTGCTATTCAGTGGAAATTTCAGGCCCGCACTTGTGGAGATGTGTGTGGGGGGGGAACACCTCACACCTGCCTATTGTTTTGCCAAGATGGCCAAAACAAAGTGCCACAAATTGGGTGAGTTAAGAAACAGGAATGTATTCCCTCACATTTCTGGAGGCTGGAATGTGAAAGGAAGGTGCTTGGGGGGGGGGGGCTCTGTATCTTCTTTGGGCTGTTGGAGAATCTGCTCTGTCCCTCTCCCAGGATCTGGCTGTCGTTTGGCAATCTTTGGTGTTGCTTGACTTCAGGAAGCATCACCCCCATCTCTGCCTTCACCTGCTCATGGTGTTTCCCCTCTGTGTATGCGCAACTCTAAATCCCCCATTTTGGTAAGGACCCGAGTCGTACTGGATGTGGGCCACTCTAGTCAGTTCAATTTTACTGAATTGCCTTTGTACAACTTCTGTCTTTCTATTTATGGTTGCTGTGTGAGGTGTGTAGGGGGTAAAGCCCTACAACTTAGGAATTTTAAGGGGACCCAGGGAAACCCTGAGTACCCAACGAAAGCCCTGAGGTAGGAACTGTTTGTGGGATGGGATGGAAGGCGGGCCTGTGCAGCAGCAGGGAGGTGGATAAGGGACAAAGGAGAGCTGATGGCAGGGGCAGGGAGCCAGATCAGGAGGGACCTTGCGGGCCCTGGTGAGAAGGGTCCATTCTGCCCTGGTTGGGCAGGAACCCTTGGGAGGTTTCAGCAGAGGAGTGCCATGGCCCCTGAATCGGGGTCATTCTGACTGCCAGTTGAATGCTGCAGAGCAGTGCGGGAGTGACCAGGGATACTGCTTGAGGAGGGAGGAGGTGGTAGGAGATTGGACTGGGATGGTGGCCATGGAGACTGGCAGGACGGGAGATTGGGGATAGGCTTTGGAGATGTTGCCATGTGACATAGGTGGTGGATGAGGGAGAGCTGCTAGGTCAGGGGCAGGAATATGGTGTAGGTGGTGACCCCTCCTACAGATGGTGAAGGGTGGTGGATTTGGTGTGCAGGGGTCGGGTCTTCGGTCTGTTGGTCTGGCCAGGTAAGGCTGAGGCTAAGAAGGTGTGGCTGATGGGACAGGTAGCAGAGAGGCCAGCGAGCAATGTGGAAGCCTGGGAAGGAGTTGGGAAGAGGATGGTCAGCCAGACCTGAGCTGCTGAGTGTTCCATGCGATGAAGACCAAACTGGCCAAGCTCGTGTTCAGCGCCCATGGGACCAGATATCCCAGGGGAGGTGTCGTGTGGTGAGGGCGCGAGTTGGGAGAAAAGGGAGAGGTGGAGGGCGTGGAGAACTCTGCTGAGGTCTCTGCTGTGCAGAGGTGTAGAGGAGGGAGGCGGAAGCTGGAGGCACGGGTGGCCTCACAGGAACATCCTTCTTCAGGTGATGATTATTGTGCAGGCACAGTCCTGTGAATGCAGAGCCACCCTCTGGTGTGAGGGGGAAGCAGTTTTCCTGAAGGAGAACAGATGGGGGGCCCAGGTCCTGGAGTGAGCCAGAGGAGAGCTGGCTTGGTAGGGGTAGCCCACCCCCGGATGCAGGAGGAAGGCGGAAGATCTGGCACACGTGGGGAGGGCTGTGGGTGGTGAAGGGGTGAGTGCCAGGCTGCTCTTGTCCTGATGGGGCCTCGTCTTCTGTGGTTAGGCCTATTTCCTTAAAACCGCAGGAGATATTGGGGCGAAATGTGTGTGCTTAAAGAAGGTACAGGCAGGAGGCCCTAGGCAGAGTGCAGGGGTCAGCTCATGGGTGAAGGTCAGAGTTGCCAGAGGAAGGGACCCCAGGCGTGATGCTCCTGCAGCTGCTGAGAGTGGACACCATCTGGGGCTCTCCTGCTAGGTGCCAGGGAATGGCTGAATGCTCCCGGCACCTGGCCTGCCATCACAGCCCCAAGGAAACCGAGGCTGCATGACCGGCTAAGAGTGGGCTGAGGGTCTGGCATCAAGGCCTCCCTGGCGGCTGTCCTGATGGGGCCCTGTGCTCTTCACACTGAGCAGCAGAGGCTTTCTGTGGGAGCATTCTTCTCCCGAGGGACATGCAAAGAAGGCAAGGACCTCGGCAGGGGTTGTCTGAGGTCAGCCTGTGCCACCATGGACGGTTGCTTCTTCATGCTGCTTCTCCTTCTCTCAGCCATCGAGGGGACCTAGCAAGTGCAGCTGGCCCTGTGCGGTCATTTGAGAATTAAATTCAGTCTTCTGAGGATCGTGAGCGTTGCAGGGCCAGGCACAGGGAAGGTGCATGCACACTGGGCCACCGTTCTTGTTGTTAGGATTCCTTTGTCTTGGCTCAGGTGGGAAGGGGCGTGGGGCTTGAGGAGTGTGGTACCCAGATGGATCCGGAGGAGGCACTGAAGGGCCCACGTCACATCACAGGGAGTCCTGAGATAGGACCTGCTAAATGTTGCACACCTGGGGATCGTGCACGGCAACCCTGTGGTGGTTGGAGCCAGACAGGTCAGGGAGTGCAGTGCTTGGGGTGGTGGGGCCAGGTTGCTGAGGAGGTAGGTGGCTGGGGCCATGAGGGCAGGTGGGAGAAGAAGCAGAGCCAGGACTGTTCCTCTGTGCTAAAGGCAGCCCACCCAGGGATGAAGCCCCAACTAGGCCAAGGAGGTCCTCCCTCCTCTGTTTTCACCTAGAACCTAGGGACCCCGGTCACGGCCCTGACCACACACTGCCCTGCCTCTGCCTTTCTCTAGCTGTCCACATCCTACTTCACGTGCTCGCCAAAGACTCCACTGGCTAGACCCGAGTCATCCAAACCTAGGCACCTTGCCTTGAGTCCAGGGTGGAGCAGGGCGACAGGGACTGCTGACAGGCAGAAGCAGCAACCCTCGAGGTCAGTGGGGTTTCAGGACCCCTGCGAGGCACTGTGACAAGGACCAACTCGCTGCCTGTGAGCCCACAGGGAAGCAGATGAAGTTTGCCTGCCTCTCCTTCCGGCAGCCTTTTGCCGGTTTTGTCTTGAATGGAGTCAAGACCCTGGAGACGCGGTGGCGCCCCCTGCTGAAGAGCCACCAGAACTGCACCATCGCCATCCACATCGCTCACAGGGATTGGGAAGAAGGCTCCTGGAGGCAGCTGCTGGAGGAGAGGCTGCGGATGAGCCCTGGGCAGATCCAGGCCTTGCTCTGGGAAGGGGAAAAGTTTGGCCGAGGAGTGATAGCTGGTAAGTGGGGAGTGTGGACCCGGCGCAGAGAGCTCCCGGAGTTGCCCCGGGAGGGTGCTCCGAGGTTCATGGCTTCTGTTGTGCTTTCCGTGAGCTGGCGGGCGTGTTTGCTGCAGTTAGCCCGAGCGGCACGGCTATGCGAGGGGCACGGGGCCGGGGTCTGCAGGCCGGGGTTCCACACAACCTGGCTAATCTTTCCCTCCCCTCTGGGCTGCACTTGCTATTTGTGATCTGTCTGTGACAGGTGGCCACCTATGCGCATGCCACCAAGTCCAGAGGAGCAGAATGGCATGCTGTTCCAGTTGAGTGGCCTCTAGAGTCAGGCCAACTGACAGGCTTCACGTGCCTGCCACACCCGTGATGTTCCCTGGGCACGTGCCCAAGCTCTCGGTTGTCAAGGTCCCGCATGGGCACCTGCCACCTGGTGACCTGATTAGGCGTCCTGTTGGCGGTGGTTTCCCAGCAGCAGCTGTGCCTTTCCAATAAGGAACTGCCACCATCAGCAGCATTGTTGGGGCCTGCCCATCCTTGAGCATCCTCAGCAAGGACAAGGCTCCCTCCTCTTCATCTTACCCAGCATTCCATGAAGAGAGGGTGGCGTGTCCCCGGTGTCGAGTGAGAAATACTCAACTTGCCTCTTGTCTTGTTGGTGATATCTTGGGCTCCAGCAGTGTGACTTTGACTCACCCTGCTGTCACACTGCAGGCCTTGGGCTGTGGAAGGGAAAGCCATCTTGTGTGTTTGTCTCTTTGGACACAGGGCTCGTGGACATCGGGGAAACGTCACAGTGCCCGGAAAACTTAGCTCCCGAAGAGGTTGTGGAACTGGAAAGTCAAGCCGTACTCAGCAACCTGCAGCAGAAGTACTTGACAGTGATTTCAAACCCTAGGTGGTTACTGGAGCCTGTCCCTCAGAAAGGGGGGAAGGACATGTTTGAGGTGGACATCCCAGAGCATCTGATCCCTGTGGAGCATGAGGTGTGACCATCGTGGGCCGGAGAGGAAAGTTGTGGAGAAACCAACATAAAAATAAATCATGACACAGACCCATACAGGCCGGGTTAAGCCTGAATTGCCACAGCTGTCAGCGCTGCTCAAGGACACAGATTGCTATGCTCCTGAGAAGGGAACGACGGAGGCGGGCTTTCCTTGTGCAGGGGAAGTCCTTGAGAAGGTCTCGGTACCTTGACCTTTAGCGGGAAGGCAAGGCCACCCGGAAAGGTCTTGGCATTGCCTAATTCTTATTCTGGTCCCGTTGCTTTCTAGAATGTACAAATAAACATGCAGATGGTAACTAGGTAGTGCTTGGGGCACCCTTGTGGGTTTTCCCTGCCCTTTATTGGAGTCAGAACTCTGGAGTGTATGAAGGGCTCATGGGAGCATGACGGGAACTCTGGGACCCACCACTGAGTACTGCTGGAGAGGGACCAGCTGTTAGTGGCCCAGGGCATCCCACATGACCAGAACATCGACTTGGGGCAGCCATCTGTTCCTTCTTGTCATTCTCACTCTGTGAGAACAGCGTCCCTGGGCTCAGCCTGGGTGTCATGCAGCTACATCGGATCCCACCAGAGGGTCCTCAGAACGGTTGTGATGGAGTGATACTGACTTTTGAAGAGACAGGTGTGTTTATTGCATGGCGGTCTTTTGTGTTGACTTCACAGCATGGTTTCTAGTGGTGGATATCTGTGGGGACCAGGGCCCCCCAACCCTGGTGGAGACTGGAGTGGCCTGTCTCTTGTGAGGCAGGCTGTAGTAGCATCCATCCCCTAGCAGATGGGAGGCCTGATTGTAGGTGGGCCACTTTGCAGGCCCACTTTGGACTGGGTAAGCTCAGCTGCAGATCAGAAACTTCCTGGCAACTCTGGGGTGGGGGACCCCATGAGGAAGGAATCTCCTGTGTGGAGATACCCGAGTAGTGTGAGGTGATTCCCCAGGTCAGGAGCCGGGCACTGCCGTCTGCTGACCAGCAGGCAAGTTTCAGGGACCAGATCTTCCTGAGCTCGCACTCAGCATTGCCCTGCCAGGTCCTCTCCTGGGTGTGTGGAAGTGCTGCTGCTTCAAAAGGAAAGGGATTGGGGCACCAAAGCGCGTCGTGCAGGACTGGCGCGCACAGGTGGTTACAAAGAACAGTTCTCGGGACTCTGGTTTAGATCATTTATTTACCCCTTCAGAGTTTCATTTTCTTTATCAAGACCAAAAGTAGGTTCAACATTAGAAAACGCTGACCTTCGTCTTCTGTGCGTGGGCTGAGTTCACAGACGTGAATTGTCTTTGAACTGCTCACAGAGTGCACACTTGTAATCTGAGGAGCCCTCCTGCACCTCCTCCTCCTCCTCATTGTCATCCTCCTCGCCTCCGTCAAAGGGCTCCCTTGGGGACATGGCCGAGAGGGCGGCCAGCAGGATGGAGTAACAAGTGTTGTACAGAGACATGACGGAACAGTAATCGGGGAAACCCGGGGGGCTGCCGGGCACTTCCCCTTCGCCTTCCATTCCGGCAGTAGCCTGGGGCACAGATGTGTCGTTCCCAGAGGTGCCCTCCCCACTTGGGCCCCTGGGCTCCTGAGGGGCCTGGTTTTCCGGGGGAAGATCAGAGGCATTGCCCATAGCCCACACCCCAGAGAGCATGAAGGGCTGCGTGCCTCTGGGGCCCTGGTCGTCAGGGGCTTCCCTCTGGGGCAGCGCCTCCTCTGCCCCGACCTCACGGTGGAATCGGTGGAATCGTGGGGAGTGTCTGGTGGCCACCAGCTTCTTTCTCTTCGGAGAGGACGCGCCAGTCTCTTGCCCAGCCGGGTTCTTCGGAGGCTTTGGTGCGCAGGTTGCTCGCCGAGCAGAGTTTCTCCGTTGTCCTTTTTTGCAGATGTTCTCCAGGAGGCCCGGCTTGTCTTTCTGGAAGTTGGAGTTGCGGTAGATCTGAAACAAAAGGAAATATTTCAGCCTCTCTGTGGTAAAAGGTGCCTTGCTCCTCCCGGGCCTGCACAGAATCCTGATGGACTTGGATTGTAATGGAGGAAATCATTTTCAAGTTGCTGGCCAGTGAGGTTACACCCTAGTGGGTGACCTCACTAAAGAAAATTCATAGGCCAACGGGGTAAAACACACCTGTGACATCAACTGACCTCTCAGGCCTTTTTTCCTGGCCTGCAGATTATCTCTAAAGAGTTGTCACTTACTGTGAAAAGCTGAACGTTCATCTTTCCATAAGTGATCTCTCACACTAGACAAGTGTTCCTTACAAACGAGCCCTTGCAGGCTGGGGATAGAGCTCAGTGGGGAGAGTGCTTGCCTCGCATGCGCAAGGCCCTGAGATCGGTCCCCAGCACCAGGAAAAATCAAAACAGAAGAGAAATGAGCCCTTGCAGCAGGATTCATCTGGGGGTGCTACAGAGGTGTTCAAGTAACAGAGAAAGTGGGTAACAGGAATACTTTGTACTTTACCATCGTTCTTTTGTTCACCCGAGAGTGAACCCCAGAGTCCTTTGGGCGGATCTTGCTGAATCCGTAGAGGTTCAGCTGGCGAATGAAACTCTTCAAGCTGTCTGTCTCAAAAATCCTCTCAGCGCCCCTCCGGCCGAGGACTTCACTCTGGAAAAGGTCCGCCTCGATGACCACGGTGTCTCCTTCCCCACTCCAGTGCACAGACCTGAAGGCATCACTCTCTACGATCACCCAAAGCTTTCTGGGGAAGGAGAGCCCAAGAAGGTTCTCGTGGCCTTCCTCGCTGGTCACACTCTGGTTTGGTTCTTCTGGTGGCAGGCTCTCTTGGGAGCCAGGATCCTGGCCCAGGGCTCGGTCATCAGGCCCGTCCGAAACCTGCTCTGAATCCACCTTGGGATCAGGTGAAGGATGAGATGGGGGCTTGCTCACTGGTTCTTCGCTGACCGACGGGGCCACCTGGACTTGAGGGTGCTCTTCATTACACTCGCTGGCCATGGCGCTACACTATCGTCAGGAGCATTTCCTACCCAAGACCGTTATAGCTGTCCTAGCGAGCGAGTCTAAAATGCCTTGGGTCCCGAGGAGAGGCTCTATAAATACTGTCCGCAAACTTCTAGAGCCTCCGTAGCAGGGCAACCAAGTGCTGACATCACCGCCCTCTTTATTTGTCACGCGATGTCACAGAGCTGACTCCCAGCCAGGCTAGGGGGGGAGTCCTGGCCCAGGGTGGAGGAGGGGAGGGGCAGCAGGGCCCCAGCTTCCCTTTGCTCAAAGTGTGCAGAGGCATGGTTCACATTCCCAGAGAAGCGTCCCTTCTGCTGACAGGCACACTGGGTCACAGGCCAGGCTCTCCCTGGATGAGATGAGAAGCCAAGACCCCCATGGGTCCTCCCACTTGCAGAGACGGGGGAGGCCTGTTGCTGCCCTCTCTGATTATTCAAAGGCCAGGCCCCAGTTAGTGCGAGGCTGGGTATTACCGAGATGGCCCTGGTCATGTGGGCCGCTAGGTGACTGTACCTCCAAGGCAGGGTGGCCCAGCCTTTGGTTGGTAGCCCCCTGCTTTCCTCCCTTCCCCCCGCCCCCGTCTCCTTCCTGCTTGGTATCTCCCAACTGCCCCTGTGGGTTGCTAGGGTCTTCGCAGATGGGCCCAAATAAGGAGCTTGTTTCATTGCCACTCGGTCAGGTTGTCCCCAGAGTAGGAGGAGAGCTGTGCCAAGCACTGCGGGAGCGCCTAGTGTCCAAGGATCATGTTCCTTCCCCATCTCCTGTGGTTGAATGGCAGTGTCTTCAGCCGAGCTTGGGAGGCTCCTCTTGAGCTCCGCTTGCTGCCAAGCCTCATCCCTCCGCGGATGACAACAGGACTGCCTTTAGTTTCCACTACACCACTCTTGCCCAAAATGTCGCAACCTTGAGTCCTGGTTGATGGAGAGTTGCTACTCACTTAGCTAGACATGCCAAATGATCCCAAATGGCACCTGCCAATGGGTTTTTGAAAATTACACCAGTCTGAGTGTGTGGGTAGGAGTCGAAAACGCCGAAAAAGTCTCATACACACACACCCCGCCGAGACAGATGAGGACACAGAGCGGTTTTGGAGATTGTATCCTCTAGCTGGAGGAGAAAGTTTGTCCTTACAGTCTCCAAACGGGGGTGGGTTTGGGGGTGGGAGGGGTGGGGTTTTACAGCAGAAACGATCCTCTCTGGGTTGAGAGGAACTTGGGGCCTCATCCCAATAAGTGACCCCCTTTGGGATCAATGAAGGTTTATAAGGGGAGCGCAAAGAGGGCTTGAGAGAAATGCTACCCAGGCCTTCCTTTCCACGGGCCCTAATCCTTCCTCATGTCCCTGTGTCTGGAGTCAGCCTCCGTGGGGAAGCTGCTTCCAAACAAGTTTACAAAGCATTCATTCAAAGACTCGGTTTCACATGTCAGCACTTAGAGTCTATGAGATAAAAGTGGAGGTTGCTGGTCATGTCAATGAAGAAGGCTTCTGGAGTTTTCAGTTCAACTGCCATTGACCTTCATTAACCTGCCAGCGTCTTCTTTTAGGCAAATTCTTGTGACCAGGGCTGAGATTTTGTTGTGCCCTTTCCAGCCTGTGATTGTCATCACCATGAAAGGCCAGAGGCAGTTAGTCTACAAGGAGAAAGCCCTTGCTTAGCCCCTGGTTCTACAGGTGGCAGCCCCTGGGCCCCATGTCTCTAGGCCTATGTTGACGGTGGCACATCATGCCAGGAGCATACATTGGAGCAAAATATTGACGTCTCCAGCCTGGAAGCTGAATGAGAGGATGTCAGGCCAGGATCCAGAGTCCCCTTGGGGGCCGTGCTTTAGTGGCCTAAGGACCTCCCAGTAGTGCCACACTGGGGATTGAGCCTTCCACACATGTACCTTTGGGGAGACATTCCCCATCTGAATACTAGCACTAGCTTAAGAATGTGGCTGAGGACTTATAAAGGGATTGGGCCCTTGGGGGGGAGGATGTGGTAGTGAAGAACAGGACTGGGGAACCCAAACCTGTGCCCTTTGGCAAAGAAGCTGTGCTTATTTGATTTGATTGAGATACCCTGGTGTCCTGTGGCTTCTGTAGGAACCCGAGCTAGGCACCTCCTGTCTCAAGTCAGAGAATGTCTGCTGGGATTAGCAATGTGAGACACCAGGATCCTCTTGCTCCTGAAGAGGAATTGTTCACAGTGCTGGCTGCTGTCTCCTCAAGGAACAGCATTAAGAGAAGGCCAGCCTCCCTCCACTCCACTCACCACTCGGGACCACAGGTTCAGCTCTCAACCTTCAAGGACCACTTGGCCAGTCTCTGTGCCTCAGCATGAACAAGCCCTTTTGAGAGAGAGACTGGGATTCTCTACAGTGTTCCTACAGCCCCCAGGCCTCAGGCAGGATGCTGCGTGACCCCTGGTGCTGTCCTCTGAACTCCCTGAGAGCTGCCGTGCCCTTGACCTGCCCAGGCTGTCCCCTCACCTGGGAATGCCCTTCTCTACCCAGAGGGTACTCAGCTTTGTGAACAGCTGTGTATTAGCTGAAGTACACTGTAGCTGATATGACAGACAAAACCCAGAACTTGATATTTTGTGTACCTGAGTTTTTTGTTTGTTTATTTTTGGTACCAGGGCCTGAACCCAGGAACCACTGAACCACATCCCCAGCCTTGTTTTCATATTTTATTACAGGCAGCATCTCACTGAGTTGCTTAGGGCCTCACTAAATTGCTGAGGCTAGGTTTGAACCTGTGATCCTCCTGCCGCAGCCTCCCGAGTCACTGGGATTACAGGCGTGCGTCACCGGCTGTGCACATGAATTCCGATGTGGTTTGGCAGGGGCTCTCCGCTCTCAGGTGACCCAGGGATCCAGACTGCTTCCATCTTATGGTTTGTTATTGGAAGGAAGGAGAAAGCGTGGAAATGCATACTGGCTCTCAAATGCCAGGATGTGACCAATGACGCTGTCACTCTGTTTCAGTGGCAAGGAAATGCCACATGTTCTGCCTAAGTACAGGCAGGTGGACAGGAGTGTTGCGCTGTGCCAAGGAAGGAGAGAAGATGTGGCTGGGAACCTGAACTCTCCCAGATCTGTTAGAGAGCAGGTGCTCCACCAGGAGCAAAGGCTGCCCTTTGGTGCACAGCCACACTCTTGTCTTGGGGCAGTTTCTGAGAAGACCAGATTTGCCTTGAAATTTTAGGTGCCTGCTGTGGCACATGATTTTAATCCTACAGTACCCATGGAGGAGGATCATGCCAAAGCGGCCAGGGAGGGTTCCCTTCTTCACTCCACAGGACATTTCTGCACTTGCCTCTGCGATACTATCTTCTCAGTGGGCTGAGAGTTTCCCCTTTCATGGGGTGCAGGGTAAAGTCTTAACTGGTGAGCCTCTGCTACCCTCCACGTGACCACTGTTACCCATCTGCCTGGACAGCTGCGTTAGCCACAGTGAAAGCCAGCATTTTCCTGTGAAGCAAGTACCACAGAGGCAGCTGAAGGATGGTGAAGAGATTTTTCTCTCCCTGTGTATGTCTGTGAAAATTTGAGCTAGCAGCTGGGTGTGGGGGTGCATGTCCATAGTCCCAGTGTCACGGGAGGCTGAGGCAGGAGGACAGCAAACTTGAGGCCAGCCTGGGTAACAGCAAGACCCTGTCTCAAAATAAAAGCAAACAAGGGCAAGGGCTCTAGCTCAGTGTTTACCTAGCGTGAGTGAGTCTCTGGATTCAATCTCAGGGCCAGAAAAACTTTCAGCCAGCATGGCTAATGAGGAAACATTTCTCAGCTCCTAACAGAATTCCAGGGTCTCAGAATTCAGCTTCAGCAGATGCTTGATCCTGATCTACACTTCCGGGGGACGTTAGGTACTGACCACCCGAAGAAGCCCATCTGTTTGTGTTCCCTTCCTAGTGAAGCGTCCAGGGAGAAACTCATTAAAATCCTACTGCCAATGTCCAAGTGGCCTCCAAAGTCCTCCCTCTATGCTCAGGGTTTTACCCCTAGGGCCTAAAGATAACTGGCCAAGTCAAAGTCTACACCCAGCACACTGGGAAATCAAAGAACATGTTGACCCCCTGATAGGGACGGCTGGGGTCTAAGACCACCATCCCCGGAGAACTGTTCTGACCAAGGAGCTGTGGCTATCAGACAGGAGTGAGGGCGAGATGTGGGAGAGCCAGGGAACTTCTGCAGGCAGTAGGAATGCTGTGTCTCACATGACACGGGCTCCAGAGGAGGCAGTAGGGAAGGGCTGGGCAGCGGGCCAGTTTCCAGAGGTGAAACCTGGGGCACATGGGGATCATCCAGGGAAAGGGTGCTGTAATGGGGGAAACTACTGACAATGGGCAATCGGCTCTCAAGGAGTCAACTGGAAAGAGCCCCTAGATTGTGTCTGATCCCCACTGCCACCTTCTTTGAGACTGCTTTCATTTATGTATTTATTTATTTAGGTACCAGGAATTGAATCCAGGGGTGCTTTACTAACGAGCCACATCCCAGCCCTTTTTTTTTTTTTTTTTTTTTTTTTTTTTTTTTTATTTCGAGACAGGGTCTCGCTGAGTTGATTACAGCCTCACTAAGTTGCTGAGGCTGGCATTGAACATGCAGTCCTGCCCCAGCCTCCTGAGCCACTGGAGGTTCAGACAGGCTTGTGCTAGGGCTGCTTTTAGAATTTTGGCCTCCCCTAGGTCCTTCTTTGGTCACCAGATGGACTTTGTGCAGTGCTGAGTAATTAATGTTGAGTCAGAAGGTCAACCTCAACCTAGGAGTCCTGGGGAGATCACAGGCTCCACTTGAATTCAGACCAAGGGTCTCATCCTAGCCCTATCACTATCCTGCTTTCTTGCCAAAGTCCCCAGCCAGTCACCTGCAGGCCTTCATTCGCCCAGTGAGGCTGAGAAGACCTCTCCAGTAGGACTCTTGGGACATGGGTCCAGTATGGAAAGCACCTGGCCTGGAAGGGAACGGAAGTGAGTGGCAGAGAGGTGTTGTTTCTAACAGTCCTTGATCCCAGCTCTACCACTCTGGGGCATTGTTGGCATTGTGTGTCGGCAGACACATGGGAATTTATGCAACTCAATTCAATGTGGAGTAACCCCATCAGCCAACACTGAAGCTCCATGACTACAGTCGAGTAAAGATTTCCCCCAGGAGAACATATTGCTAAATGTGGTGGGGAGGAGTCTCTACCACTGGGAAGCTCCTAGGATTTGATTCAAGGACTCACTCCTTCCCTCCCAGATTCCGATTCATCCAAACCACTCTTTCCATTCATTTCATCACCATGCAACCTCCAGTGCTTTCTTACAATTGCCCACATTACACTGGCACCCTCATAACACACCATTGTACTGGAGTCAGCTCTGGCTCTCCCAGCCAAGCACAGGAGGTCCTGGCCAGGGACTTCGAGGCCTCACTTCTTGGGACGTTTGGTCTCATCTCTCTGCAGGTCCTGTCAGTTGACGGTAACAGAGCACCAAGCTCTCGCGCCGTGTTCAACCGCACAGCACACCTGCCCCAGGTGGACATTCCTCTCGGCTTCATTCACCATCAAAAGGAACCACTCAGAGTAGTCTTCCATTCTCTCAGCCCTAAGACACATCATCTAAAGTCTGGCCCTGGCCACCATGCAGTGTCACTGAAGTCCAGCTACACAGAAGGCACGGAAGTTTCCCCAAGCCCCAAACTCCAAACTCCTTGGTTGGATTAGGACATTGGCACTTGGCTGCTCTACACTGGAGCCCCTCTCCTCACCCTCCTTCACTTGTTCTTTAGGTCTCTGGGGACATCCCCCCATCTTCCTGACATGGTTGCTGTAGCTCAACTCTAACATTCAATGACAGGATCCGGTGTGGCTAAGCCTATAGTCTGAGTATTCCCAATGCTAACACCAGGCTTTCAGAGCAGAGGTGCAGGAACGTTTCAGGAATCAATGAGACGCTGCGTGGAGGGCCTTTTCATTAGCTCATCGTTTCTCCTCCATTCTCCAATACACAGCAAATCCAGTGCACACCAACTCCCCTTAATGTCACAGGGAAGACAGGTAATAAGGGAAGGCAAGCATTAACCTTTCATTTCTCTATCATTTATTCTTTTCTTTTTATGGCTTCGTTCACACATCCAAGGAATTATCCATTCCACTCCCATGTGATCTTTGTTCAGGTCACAAAAAATAAAGAAAGAAAGAATGAGTTGCCAAATAATAGAACAAAAAGCAAAACTGTGAAGACACCTGAAACTGTATTAACAGCAATGAATGGATGAGTATGGTCTTCAAGACATTCCATTCTGAAGCACATGAAACTTTCAATTAACAGGAATATTTGAAAAATTCTGTAGGAAACAGTTCACCTTCCAAGTCACACAAATACAGAAGCATCAAAATGTTAGACGGAAGATCCCCTCCACCACTTAGGTGACTTCTCTCTTCCAAGCCAGGGTGAAAACTGAGTCCCATCTCACATGGGGGAGCGGGAGCTTTTGGATGCAGCCCTGCCATATCTCCTGGATCTGGCCCGTCCCCTGCCCCTCCTGGTGGCTCTGGCTACTTTTGGCACTTGGGCCCCCTCTTCCTCTTCTCTCATAGCCTTTTCATACAGGGAAGGGTAGGACCGAGGGTCACTCCCATGGACCCGGGCCCAGTACTGCAGGACTTTCATCTTGCTTGTTTCAGCATGGGCCCTTGGACCCCACAGGAACTCATAGCAAGCAGGATCACTGCCAGGCACCTGGCGATACTCCAGGTACTGTTCCTGCACCAAATCTTCAGTGATGAATTTCCTCGGCTCCCCATAGATAAAGTGTTCCCTCCCAGCATACACCCCCATCACACTCAGCATTTCCCAGACTTCTTTCTCACAAGCACGGTCACCCACCATGAAGATGATGCACAGGATGATTACCAGGAGGCCCGTCTTGGGCATGCTCTGGTCATCGCCCAGCACCCCATCATAGGTGAGGCCCAAAGCATTGACGATGGCATAGGAGTGGCCAGAGTGTTTCACTTCCTTTACATCAACACCAAAGACCAGCTGCATGCACTCAGAGGCTACTCTGAAGATCACAGGGAAGTCATCCTGGTAGTTTTTGAAGACGCTGCTCAGCATTTCTGCCTTGGTGGTCAGCTCCTTCATTTGATACTTGAGGAGTAGGAACTGCACCAAGTCAGCCATCTTCTCATCCAGTGGGTCTCCCAACAGGGACTCGCGGTCTTCCAAGTTCTTCCAGGGGAATGGACCCTCCTCTTCTTGGCTGCTGGAGACTTCAGCGAATGGGATGCATGGAGTGGGGGCCACGGCAACAGAGAGGGTGGAAGAACTCTGGGTCGCCTGTGTAGAAATCAGTGGCTCGGGAGAAGGCACCTCCCTAAGGGTATGTGTGGAACTGGAGGAGATGCCGGCAGAGCAGGCCCCCTCCTCCTCAGGCCTGGGAACCTGCACACCAACCAGGCTCCGGGCCTCCCTTTGGGCCTTAGGACCTCCTTCTTCCTTGTGCTTGCGTTTCTGACGATGCTGCGGCATGCCTTCCCTTGGGAACAGTAGGCAAAAGGGTGGGCAGGAGATGAGTCCTGGGGGAGAGAGGGATTCAGTGAACAATGGCCTATTACAAGCCATCTGTTTGGGCGGTGATCTGGGGCTATTCAGCCTCCTGTCCTCCTGGAGGACCTGACTCCTTGAGAAAGTGGGACCGCTCCTCAGGGTAAAGCCAGCCTGCAGAGCACAAGGCTGCAGGGCTGACCTAGGCCCTGGGGAACTGGGAACTGTGGGGTGCTCTCTGTTCTGCTGAGAGTTGGGCCCTTGGTACACTCCCGGCACTCTCTGGGCCTCATCTGCTCCGTGAGCTGAGTGAAGACTGACCGTAACAGGAGGGACTGGTCGGTGTCTGTGGGGCCCTCGTGGATCTGGGTTGGATGGCCCTCCTTGTGGTCACTCTGTGCCCTCAAAATTGCACAGGAAAATCCTGGACTCAAGCTCTCTGTTGACCTGAGGCAGACTCTGAACAAATGCCCACTTCTCTGAGACAGAAAAGAGGCAGTGTGTCACAACTGCCCAAAGGTGACGGCACTAGCTGGCTAAATCCATTGAGGCCCATGTGTCCTGGCATGGAGAACCTGGATCAGTCCTATCCTTAAGGACCATCAGGGTGTGAGAATGTCTCTCTCTCCAATGACCTGGGGCCACCTCTGATAAACAAAATCCAATCTCTGTGAGACTCTGGAAAAGGAAGTGATGGGAAGGGAAAGCCCATGGAGCTAGGGACCTGGTTCTTCCCATGGCTGAAAGAAAGGTCCGGTGGAGGCTGGAGTCTTGTGTATCCATGTGCACACGTTCCCTCTGTCTCCACCTTGACTCCTGGCTGATGTGAGTCCAGCCTCCTCTCACCAAGCTTTCACCTCCCTGAGACCAATGACACACGCAGAAGAGAGGGACCCTGACAGGACTGCCTGGGCTTCCTGGGTTGACAGGAGGCACAGGGCAGATTTTTGAGGGGCGCCTGTCTGCTCTGTGCTTGGGGTTCCCGTGCTCCTCCATCGGGGTCCTCATATTATCCTTTGGGAGAACGTGGCACCCCTGTCTGTGATAACAAGATGTGACTCCCTGTGCTCATCTGAACCCACGCTTTCCCAGTCACCACCCTCAACTCCCTGAGAGTCCCAGACCTCTCCGGAGAAGTGAGTGGATGCCACATCCCATCACCTCTTTTATGGGCTCTCCAGGGTTGGGAGCCAAGCCTAGGTCCCGTGGAGTCTGGAACCTGGGTTGGGGGTTCTAGACCTGTAGTTGACTTCATCTTGCTCCTGCCCATGCCTGCTCTTCCTTACTCCCATACCATCTGACAAAACTGATACCTTCAGACCAAAGCTCCATCTCCATGAAGACTCCCCACTCTAGTGACAGAACTGACTATACCACTTAGGGCCTCCCATGACTCATTACAATAGAGAGGCAAACTATGTAGGATTCCTTGTTCCAGAGCTGGGGATGCCTTCGGTCCTTGTGAAGGACACATACCTTGGGTCTGTTATGTCCTAGGATTCTTCCCTCTAGTAACCACATGTGACTCCCTCTGCTGAACTGTAATGAACTTTGGACCAAGGTCCTTACCCACATAAAACCCTTCACCCAAACCATCAGGCAGAAAGAAGAGGGAGTCACTTCTAGTGACCCTGCATGGGGCCCCACAGGGTGTGTTACAGGGGAAGCCAGGTTCTGTGAGGTCCCTTCTTTTGGGAGGTATGACATTCAGTTCCTGCCACCAAAGGTCCTCACCTTGACTCCTGGCAGAGAGTGGAATCCTCCCTCTGATGGCCAGGTGTGACTTCTCTGCTGTCCTGATGAACACCAAGGCTCCCCCTCGCTGATTTGGAGGAGACAGAAGTGAAGAGAGCACATTTGGACACTGCTGCGTGGGTTTTTCCCAGCTAACACAAGGAGCAGGTTCCATGGGCCTCCTGTGTCTGGACTGTCCTCAGGGTATTCATACTCACTCCTGACAGGGTCTGGCCCTTTCCCCTCTGCTGACCCGTATGTAGGTGCATCTTGCAGGCCAAGGGCCCCATTTCCCCGAGGCCCAGAGGAGGAAGAAGGAATGGATGTCTTCCCCAAAGTCCTGCCTGTAGCCTCCCCAGGCTGCCAACAGGGGCGGGTTTCCCAGGTGTGGATCTGGGATGTTACTGAACTTCCCAGAAGACCCTGAGATTCCTACATCTGCTGACCTGTGAACACACACTTCAATCATGCTCACTCATCCCTGACACCCTGGAGGCAGAAGGGAGTTCTGCTGCACAGGACACTGCCCAGGGCCTCCTAGGCTTGCTGTCAGGGTGGAGGTTCCGATTATGGTTTGGATCTGAGGTGTACCCCAAAATATCATGTGTGCAAGAAGGTTCAGAGGAGAAATGATTGGGTTGCTCCCTGATGGACTGAGTGGTGATTGGTAGCAGGTGGGGTGTGGCGGGAGGAAGTGGTTAATTGGGGGCTTAGCCATGGGGTATATATTTTGTATCTGGCAAGGGTAGTCCTCTCTTTCTCTCTGCCTCCTGATCACCGTGTGAACTGCTTCCCTTTGTCACGCTCTTCTGATATGACGTGCTGCCTCGCAATGAGTCCTGAGGAACGGAGCTGGCCTTCTATGGACTAAGCCTTCTGAAAGTGTGAGCTGTCAAATGAACTTTTCCTCCTTTAAAATTCCTCTGGACAGTTCTTTCAGTCACAGCAGTGAAAAAGCTGAGTAAAACAGTTCCCCTCTTTCCTCCCTGAGTTCTCCCCTTGAATCCTGGCAGCAGCCCATTCCTCTCCTGAAGTGAGTCCTCCTCCCTCAGATTCCAGAGTCCACATGAAGGACAGGAGTAGTCTGAAAGCAAGGGTGGGGCTGGATGCCACCTATCCTGTGTTCTAGGCCACTCAGTTTCCCCTTATTTCTAACCTTCACTGCAAATAGGCCCTCCTCCTTCTGCCAAGTCCCTAAGCTCCCTAGGACCCAGGTGCCAAAGTCAAATCATACTGCATGTAAACCTGTCCCAGAACTGACAGCTGAACCTGGATCCCCATCCTCTGCTGACCTGAGCATGCTCGGTGAGACCAAGGCCCTGACTCCCAGGATTGTTTAAGGCTGAATGGGAGGGACTCACTCCCACCATCTGTGCCTGTGTGCTGCAGGGCTGACCACACAGGCAGATCAGGATAATTTTCTTGGAAGTACCCTTACTAAACTCAGGGGTGCTCTACCACTCAGCAACATCTCTGGCCTTTTACATTATATTTTGTAAGTTTAAGACAGGGTCTACATTGTCAGGCTGCCCTTGAGCTTGCCATCTTCCAGTCTCCGCCTCTCAAGTAACTGGGATTCCAGGTGTGCACTCACCCCTTCCAGACCTGGATACTTGGGTCATGTTTTCTGTGGGGTGGGACTTTTTCAGTTCATCCCCAGCATCTCATTTTGTCTTCTGCTTTCTTTCTTTCTTTTCTCTCTTTTGCAACTGGGCAAACTCTCTTAATACTGAGCTATACCCACAACCAAAACCTTGACCCCAACACAGCCGGCGCCCTGTCTGAGACACAAACCTGGAGCATGGGCATCAAAACAATGTCCTTAACCTCTATCTATCCCCCCAAAGCAGAACTCGGTGAATGTCAGGATGGGCCAAATACCTGGGGCCTCTTATGGCAGACAGCGGGGGTGGGTGGTGGTTCTCTGGAGCCTCCCGGTACTCCTCACTTTGGATCCAGCCAGAGCCTGCACTGCCATTCTCTGTGTACCCGTATCTGCCCCTTAAGGCCAAGGCTGCAGATACAGGGTCCTGCAAAGCCGCCAGCAGGATGGTGGCCACAGAGGCAGCCTAATGTTTTGGAGACTTTCCTTCTGGGGAATGACCTCAGTTGACCCTCAATGCTCGCCTCGACCTGAACATATCTCAAGCCATGTCCACTCCTTGCTGACCTCAGGCAAAGGCTAACTATCAGTGTTCCCTTTGGCAGGAAGAGTCCTCCTGAGCATTCCTACCGGCTGGGATACAGAACGGATCACAGAGGAGGCCTAGGAGATCCTAGGACCCTCCATCTGGTGTACTCCCTCCTGGGTCAAACCTGCATTCTCACCTGGACCTTCAAGAGACCATGGGCTCTGCAGGCGCACAGGGTGCATCCATGTAGAACTCAGGCAACAGCTGTAATGCCCCGTGTCCCCTGTGGCAGGTTTCACCTGGAATTCTGCCCCCTGAGGGTCAGAGCTGGGTGCAGAGGCAGCTTTCGTGTTTCGGGGAACCTCCTTCTGGGATGGAGCCTCCTGAACCCACCCTCGGCTCTCCCTTTGTCCACATACAGTGCCCTTGACCAATCTGCTCTTTGGACCTCAGACATCAGCTCTAATTCCCAGGATTCCCTTCAGTGGAAGGGATTTGCTCTGGATCTCAGCCCCCCTGGTAACAGTGCTGGCATAAGAAGATTCAGTAGCCCAGGAAGATTCAGTAGCCCTTTATCTACAGAGGGACCTCCACAGGGCTCTCTCAGCTGTCATCGAGAACTCCAATAGACGTGAGGCCCTATGCACCCTTATGGCCTACATAGAGCAGCTCCACCACTGAGTGCGATTCCCAGGGTCCCCTGCAGCAAAAGGGATTTACCCCAGCCTTCTTCCCCCACACTAGGGAGGAGCAGGGCTGGGCACAGAAGGACACTGGCCCTGTAGGGCTCCCTGCACCTGCAGTGGGGCCTTCTCGGTCAATTCTAGCACCCCAGAAGCAAAGCCGACCACATAGGTAGTTTGGGGACCTTCTATTTAGGGTGAGGCCTCATCAGTCCACCACTCCAATGACCTGTACCATGTGGCTCAAGCAAGTGCTGCAATTCCCAGGGTCCCCTGTGGCAGAAGACATTGATTTACATTTCCACCTTCCCCACCCACCCAGGGAGAAGGGCTTGCCATAGAGGCAGGCTGCATGGATTGGGGACCCTCCTCCTTGGATGCAGACTCAGTCCACCCACAGCTCTCACCTGGACACTGACACAGAGCAGGATCTGTCTGCTCTGATGACCTGTATCACGCAGCTCTGGCATCCGTGTAACTCCTAGGGTCCCTTGTGGCGGAATGGGTCCCATGCCCACCCCCAGAAGCTGACATGAACATACAGGGAGCCTAGGCGGTTTGGGGATCTTCTATTTCGGGAGTGTTCTCCACAGGCCACCACTCGGGTTAAGTGTACCACGTGGCTCAAGCAACAGCTGTTACTCTCAAGAGTCCCCTGCAGCAGAAGGCCCTGAAATTCTGTCCCTGCAACCGGGTACTGATGCAGCCTGAATTGTTCGGGGACCATCCTCCTGGGGTGGGGTCTCCACAGAACACCCTCAGTTCTCACCTTGACAAGCAGCACATCCCAGGCCCTGTCCTCCCCAATTAACTGAGTCGCATGGCTCTGACATCGGGTGGAACTCTCAGGTCACCCAGCGGTGGAACGGGTACCCTGGAATTCTACCCCCACCTCAATATGCAGACCTGGCTACTAAAGGAGCCTACATGTTTAGGAAACTTCTATTTAAGCAGGGGTTTTCTCAGTCATTTGCTCCAGTGACCTGTACCACGTGGCCAAAGGGTCTGCTGAAACTACGAAGGTCCCTTGTGGTGGAATGTGCCGCTCTGAAATTCTCCTCCGTATGGAGAAAGGCTGGACACAGAGGCAGGCTGGACGGTCCGGGGCCTCTCCTCCCAGGAAAAACCCTCCTCAGTGCACTCTGAATGCTCACCTGGACACCCACCTTGCCCTGGCCCTGTCTGCTCACTCAGCCAAAGTCTATAACTCCCAGCATCCCCTGTGGCAGCTGGGGGCACCCTGGAATTCTGCCTCCATACACCTTATAGGCTGGCCGCAGAGGTAGTGGGGGTGGGTTAGGACCCTCCCCCAGGATGACCCTCCTCAGTCCACCCTCAGGGCTCACCTTGACACCCACAGTGCCCTGCCCTATCTGCTCACACAGCCAACGGCTCTAACTCCCAGCTTCCCCTGCGGCAACGGGGGCACCCTGGAATTCTGCACCCCTACCCCTTAAAGATTGGCCACAGAGGTATTGTGGGTGGTTTAGGACCCTCCTGTAGGATGGTCACCCCTCAGTCCACCCCAGGTGCTCACCTTGACACCCACAGTGCCCTGTCCCTGTCTGCTCACTCAGCCAACGGCTCTAACTCCCAGCATCCCCGGCAGCATGAAGGGTCCCTGGAATTCTGTCCCCCCACACTGTGAAGGGCTGGGCACAAGATAATGTGGGTGGTTTAGGACCCTCCCCCACCCTGAGTGGGGCCTCCTCAGTCCATCCTCAGTGCTCACCTGGACACCCCCAGTGCCCTGGCCGGAACTCACTCAGCCAATGGCTTTATCTCCTAGCAACCCCTGCCGCGGAAGGGACACCCTGGAATTCTGAAACCCACTCCGCATGAAGGGTTGGCCTCAGTGGTAGTGGGGGTGGTTTATGACCCTGTTCCCCCATGATGGGCCCTCCTCAGCCACCCTCAGTGCTCACCTGGACACCCACAGAGCCCTGGCCCTGTCTGCTCACTAAGCCAGTGACTCTAACTCCCAGCATCCCCTGCGGCGGACAGAATTATGACCCCCCACCCCGTGAACGGCTGGCCACAGAGATAGTGGGGGTGGTTTAGGATCGTCCCCCAGGGTGGCCCTCCTCCGTCCACCCCAGGTCCTCACCTTGACACCCACAGTGCCCTGGTCCTACCTGCTCACTAAGCCAGTGACTCTAACTCCCAGCATCCTCTGCGGCGGACGGGGGCACCCTCCAATTCTGCCCCCACCACATGAAGGGCTAAGATAGTGGGGGTGGTTTAGGACCCTCCCCAGGGGTGGGGCCTCCTCCGTCCACCCCAGGTCCTCACCTTGACACCCACAGGGCCCTGGTCCTACCTGCTCACTCAGCCAACGGCTCTAACTCCCAGCATCCCCTGCGATGGAAACTGCTCACTGGAATTCTGCTCCCCCAACCGCTAAGGGCTGATTATAGAGGAAGTGGGGGAGGTTTAGGACCCTCCCGCACGGGCACCCTCTTTAGTCCACCCTAGGTGCTCACCTTGACACCTACAGGCCCTGTCCCTGTCCGCTGACTCAGCCAACGGCTCTAACTCCCAGCATCCCCTGCGATGGAAACTGCTCACTGGAATTCTGCTCCCCCAACCGCTAAGGGCTGATTATAGAGGAAGTGGGGGAGGTTTAGGACCCTCCCGCACGGGCACCCTCTTTAGTCCACCCTAGGTGCTCACCTTGACACCTACAGGCCCTGTCCCTGTCCGCTGACTCAGCCAACGGCTCTAACTCCCAGCATCCCCTGCGATGGAAACTGCTCACTGGAATTCTGCTCCCCCAACCGCTAAGGGCTGATTATAGAGGAAGTGGGGGAGGTTTAGGACCCTCCCGCACGGGCACCCTCTTTAGTCCACCCTAGGTGCTCACCTTGACACCTACAGGCCCTGTCCCTGTCCGCTGACTCAGCCAACGGCTCTAACTCCCAGCATCCCCTGCAGTGGAATCTGCTCACTGGAATTCTGCTCCCCCAACCGCTAAGGGCTGATTATAGAGGAAGTGGGGGTGGTTTAGGACCCTCCCCCACGGTGACCCTCCTCAGTCCACCCTCAGTGCCCACCTTCACGTCCACAGGCCCTGGCCCTTCTGTTCACTCAGCCAAGTGCCCTAAATCCCAGCATCCCCTGCGGCAGACGGGGCACCCTTGAAATCTGTCTCCCCACCACATGAAGGGCTGGCCACGTAGGTTCCGTGGGTGCTTTAAAACCCTCCCCCAGGGTGGTCACCCCTCAGTCCACCCTTAGTGCTCACCTTGACACCCACAGTGCTCTGGTCCTACCTGCTCACTCAGCCAACGGCTCTAACTCCCAGCATCCCCTGCAGCACATGGGGAACCCTGGAATTCTACCGCCAAGACCCTTAACAGCTGGCTACATAGGTGGTGGGGGTGGTTTAGGACCCTCCCCTAGTATGAGGCCTCCTCCGTCCACCCCAGGTGCTCACCTTGACACCCACAGGCCCTGTCCCTGTCCGCTGACTCAGCCAACGGCTCTAACTCCCAGCATCCCCTGCAGTGGAATCTGCTCCTGGAATTCTGCTCCCCCAACCGCTACGGGCTGACTATAGAGGAAGTGGGGGTGGTTTAGGACCCTCCCCCAGGATGGTCACTCCTCAGTCCACCCCAGGTCCTCACCTTGACACCCACAGTGCCCTGGTCCTACCTGCTCACTCAGCCAATGGCTCTAACTCCTGGCATCCCCTGTGGCAAAAGGGGGCACCCTCCAATTTTGTCCCCCGACCCTGTGACAGAAGGGGGCACCAATGAATTCTGTCCCTGCACCCAGCCCAGTGCTGGCTACAGACGTAGTGGGGGTGGTTTAGGACCCTCCCCTGGGCTGACCCTCCTCTGTCCACCCCAGGTGCTCACCTTGACACCCACAGTGCCCTGTCCCTCTCTGTTCACTCAGTCAACCTCTCTAACTCCCAGCATCCCCTGTGGCGAAAGGTGCACCCTGGAATTCTGCACCCCCACCACCCCGTGCAGGGCTGAACACAGAGGTAGTTAGTGGTGGTGGTTTAGGACACTTCCACTGGTTGGGTCCCCTCCGTCCACCCTCAGCGCTCCCCTTGACTCTGATGACTCCTGGACCTCAGCTGCTCCCTGCTGAACTAACCCTTCAGGTGTAACTCCCAGGGTACTCTGCTGCAGAACGTGTTACCATGCAATTCTTCCCATGCCCAGGGGAGACAGACACGCCACAGGGGCAGCCTGGATGTTTTCTGGACCTTCCTCCTGGAGTGGGCCATCTCAGTCTACCCTCAGCTCTCACCTTGACCACCAACATTCCCGAGGCCTTGTCCACTTCTGTAAATTGAGTGGTGTGGCTCTAGTAACTGATGGAAGTCCCAGGGTTCCCTGCAGCATTAGGAGTGCCATCGAATTCCAGCAGCCCAGAAGCAGACTTGACCACAAAGAGAGCCTAGCTGGATTGGGGACCTTCTATGTAGGGAGGAGCGTCCTCAGTCCACCACATGGCTCAGGAATCAGCTGTAGCTCCCACAGTCCGCTGTGGAGGAAGGCATCGCCCTTGAATTCTGCCTCCTGGATAGCAGGACTGGGCAGACAGGCAGCCTGCAGGGTTTGGGGACTGTCCTTCAAGGTGTGGCCTCCACAGTCCACCCCGTCTCTCACCTTGACTTCTTCTGTCATGCCATGCCCCTCTTCTGCCTCTGTGCCAGAGTCCTCACTTCTGGTCCTCACTTCCATCTGAGCCCCATGATGGAACTCAATTAGGACCACCTGACTGGGGCCTAACTGGGTGAACACCAGGGGTACAACCTGATTCTCTGGGGCCCACCTTCCTCCTCAGGCTCCTTACTGGGTTCCTGGAAGAGCATGGCACCCCTCTGCAGCCCACTGACAATCCCCTGTGGTGACAGTGATGGTTGTGTGTCAGACTGACAGCTCGGCCTGCCCGGGTCTCCCAGGTCTGAGAGTAGGGGTGGAGCCTCTGTTCCCTGTCTGCAATGGCCTGGTCCTAGAGAGCCTCTCCTTCCTAGGGGGTCTCTCCTTCAGCCGCCATGCATGCCAGAAACCTGACTTCCCAGAGATTCACTAGTACCATAATTGTAATTGTAAGCAGCAGCAAGTGATTTGGCCTACGCTAGCATTTTCTGAGTTGCTAGGGACTGAATCCTGGGTCTCACACATGCTAGGTAAGTTCTCTACCACTGAACTACATGACCCAGTTCTGTGTTTATTTTTTTCTTTCTCTTTTTTTATTTTTACAGACTGCATTTTGATTCATTGTAAAAAATGTGGCACAACTTTTCATTTCTATGGTTCTACACAATGTAGATTCACCCCATTTGTGTACTCATACATGTACATAGAGTAATAAAGTCTGTCTCAGTCCACTACCTTTCCTTCTCCCACCCTCTCTTGCCCTATTTCGCTCCACACAATCCATAGTTCCTCCATTCTTAACACCCCACCCGCCGCCACCTCTCCCCGTTTGTATCATCATCCACTTATCAGAGAAAACATTCGTCTTTGGTTTTGGGGGATGGGCTTATTTCACTGAGCATGACATTCTCCAACTCCATCCATTTACCAGCAAATGCCATAATTTAATCTTCTTTGTGTCTCTGTAGTATTCCCTTGCATATATATATACCACAGATTCTTTATCCATTCATCAATTGAAGGACATGTAGGTTGGTTCCACAGTCCAGCTATTGTGAATTGAACCGCTGTGAACATTGATGTGGCTGCATCACTGTAGTATGCTGATTTTAAGTCCTTTGCGTATAAACCGAGCAGTGGGAGAGCTGGGTCAAATGGTGGTTCCATTCCATGTTTCCTGAGGAATCTCCATACTGCTTTCCAGAGTGGCTTCACCAATTTGCAACGCAACCAGCAATGTAAGAGTGTGCCTTTTCTCCCACATTCACGCCAACACTTATTATTGCTTGTGTTCTTAATAATCACCATTGTAATTAGAGTGAGATGAAATCTTAGGGTGGTTTTGATTTGCATTTCTCTAATTACTAGAGATGATGAGCACTTTTTCATATATTTGTTGATTACCTGTATATCTTCTGTGAAGTGTCTGCCCAGTTCCTTAGCCCATTTATTGATTGGGTTCTTTGTATTTTGTGTGTAAAGTTTTTTGAGATTTTATAAATCCTGGAGATCAGTGCTCTATCTGAAATGTGTGTGGAAAAGATTTTCTCTCACTCTGTAGGCTCTCTGTTCACATTATTGATTGTTTCCTCTGCTGAGAAAATGGTTTTTAGTTTGAATCCATCCCATTTATTGATTCTTGCTTTGATTTCTTGCTCTCTGGGAGTCTTGTTAAGGAAGTCTGGTCCTAAGCCAACATGATGAAGATTTGGGCCCAAATTTTTCTTTTTGGTGCAGGGTCTCAGGTCTAATTCCAAGATCCTTGATCCATTTTGAGTTGAGTTTTGTGCTGGGTGAGAGATAGGGGTGTAATTTCATTTTACTGCATATGGATTTCCAGTTTCCCCAGCACCATCTGTTGAAGAGGCTATCTTTCCTCCGTTGTATGTTTTCGGCACCTATGTCTAGTATGAGATAACTGTACTTAAGGGGTTTGTCTCTGTGTCTTCTCTTCTGTACCATTGGTCTACCTGTTTATTTTGGTGCCAATACCGTGGTGTTTTTGTTACTATTACCCTATAGTAGAGTTCAAGTTCTGGCATTGTAATACCTCCTGCATCACGTTCCCGCTCCAGATTGTTTTGTCTATTTTGTGGTAATTCTTTCTTACGGATAGTCTCATAAAATTGCCCCGGCTGGCCTGGAACTTTTAGCTGGGATTATGGGGTTGTATCCCTGGCTCCTGCTACATCTTCATTATTTTGAAGTTATATATCAATTCATAGTTCATGCAGCTAGTTTTCGTTTTTACTCTGTCAGTTAGAATCCAAGAATATATATGGCATCACTTCCAAATACATGAGGATCTTATAAATACTTCATGCATATATGTAGATCATCATTATATTTATGTATTGATACCTAAACATGTATACAGGTACATATGTCTATGCATTATCTATGTATAAGATATACCTTTTACGTGTACACATATATACATATTTATGCATGTATGTGGGCTATATATAACTACTTGTGTCTTTGATTAAAGAATATTCGTTATAGCATGGTGTGTGACTCACATCTGTAATCCCAGCAACTTGGGAGGTTGAGGCTGGAGGATCCCAATTTATAGGCCTGTCTCAGCAACTGAGGCCTCAAGCAAATTAGTGAAACCCTGTCTCAAACTTAAAAATAGTAAAAAGGGCTAGGGGCATGATTCAGTTGTTAAGCACCCTTGGGTTTAATCTGCAGTACCCCGCCCAAAAAAAAAAAAAAAAAAAAACCCAGGAGTTCTCTTTATATAAATGATTGGCTCATTATTCTACTTCTAGTGGATTATTTCTATCCTGTTAATACAATAAATGTTTTGAAATGCCACAAGTTTTCATCACCTTTTTATAGGCTGTGACCAAAAGACCTGACAAGAACAATTAGAGGAGGAATAGTTTGTTTTGGGACTCATGGTTCCAGAGGTCTCACCCTATAGGTGGTTGACTCCATTCCTTGGGGCTCGAGGTGAGGCAGACCATCCCGGTCAAAGTGTGTGGTGGAGGAAAGCAGGTCAGACATGATGATCAGGAAGCACAGAGAGTTCTCCTCACCATGACAAAATATAAGCCCCAAAGACACATCCCCAGTGACTTGCCTCTTAGACAACCCCCTACCTGCCTACAGTTATCACTCAGTTTATTCCTCTCAGGGATTAATTCACTGAGTGAGTTAAGGCTCTCTTCACCCATTCATTTCACCTCTGAACCTTCTTGCATCGTCTCACTCTTGAGCTTTTGTGGGGCAGGTCACATCTAAACCATAGCACCGGTCCTCCTCCACTAAGGAGGTTTCCGGTGGTTATTAGCAGATACTCTCTCAGTTCTCCTGCTGTCCCTGGGCTCTCTGCATCTGTGGTGTGATGTGCTGCCTCAGATTTTGCAGGGAGCTTGCAGCAGTAGCTTTGAAACCCCCATCCTGTCATGTGCCACCTCTGTAGGTCACAGGGCCTCTGCATCCTCCCTGCTGGAAGCCCAACTCCAAACACAAACCCACATTCTTCAGTCTCCTCAGGGCTGTTGCATGTTTATTTCTTAAATGTTCTTTAATATCTATCCAACTATCAATCTGTCTCCCCCCTGCACATACACTTTTCCAGGGTTGAGTTTGGAAGCACGAGGCAGTAAGGGGTCCACACTAGATTGTCATTTGGGCAACTCCAGGTAAGGCACAACACTGTAAAGAATTTAAGGAAAACTGGGACGTTTCCTTTATTCCATAGCCCTCCATGAGTATGGCGGATGGCCCTATTAAATTCAGACTCCTTTTTGTTTATGTTTTGATGAGTGCATTATAGTTCCTCTCAGAGTGGGGTTCCTTCTGACAGATTCCTACACGCTGCAGACCTCACCTTCTCTCCTTCGTTCCCCAGTGCTTCTGCTTCCCTCCCATCCCTCCAGGGTCCCCTTCCTCTGCTAGTCTGGGAGTGTAAGCCAGCAGAGGGGAAGACTGCACAGAGCCTTCCTCCCGCGTGTAGAAGGAGGTGCCTCTGTCACCACCATGCAGGTCAGGAGGAAGGGGGCATCCCTGGTAGTTAGGAAGCTGGTGGGTAGGGTGGGCGAGAAGCTGGGGGACCTGGCAGGTGGCAGGCAGGAGCCTCAGCCACTGACAACAGCAGGCCCTGCCTGGAGTGCTCCGGTCTCTGGGCCCAACTGCAGTTAGGAAATGGAAAGGCCGCAGCCCAAGAAGCGCGCCCCTGCTGAGTCGTCTGAGGAGCCCAGTTTCCTTTCCTGTACGTCCCTTTCCAGCGGATGCCATGAGGTGGACGCACGGGAAGGCGAGGGCGAGTGAGTGTCCATGTTCGCAGTCCCAGTTCCTCCCACCTGTTCACCTGGGAGGGTGGTGGAGGTGGGGAGTGGGGGCAGAGGGCCTGCACGCAGAGGTTCCTGTGAGCCTAGGAACAGTCTCACTCAGGTCCGAGGTGCCCTTCTGACAGCCTCTCTCTGGGATGGTCTGGTCCTGAGCCGCCCTTGCAGGACCTCAGGGGCATCAGGGAAGCCAGGGAGGCTTGAGCAGCTGTGGTGCTCGAGGACAGCAGCTCAGAACTGGAGGCCTGCAGGGTGGACGGCCAGGCTTTGTACGGCCCGTCCTGGTGATCTCTGGCTGGCACTGTGTGGCCTGCCCTTCCCTGGCCTAAATTCCCAGCCTCAATTCTGCGAACCTGGGACCAGTCTGCACCTTATCCTCAGCCCAGAGAACCTGGCTGTGTTGGGGGCAGAGGGGTGTGTCTGGAAACGTTCCAGGCTTGGCCTGCCTCAGCCCAGCCTGCCAGTCAGTTGATAGAGATTTGGTCTTCTGCAGGGCCTTTGCTCAGGAAATGAGGTCTGCAGCAGCCAGACTAGTGTTCCTCCCTGTACAGGGAACTCCCTCACGATCTCAGTTTGGAACCTCAGTTACAGCTACAGGTGAAGCAGGTTGGGTCAAAATGATCCACATTATTTTTTTTTAATGTACGATTGGTTTTGATTTTCAAATATAGAAATAGGAACATAAGAGTTTAAGAGAAGAGGCAATAGACCTAAAGTTAAGAAATGTAGTTCGGAACCAAGAAACTGAGATGACTGTGGTACCTGTGACCTACCTGCATCAGGAGAGCTGTTGAGCCTTTCACAGCTTCCACGGCTGGAGCCTCGTACCATCAAGGGCCTAAGTACTGCTCTGAAACAGTTCCCATGAGTGGCTCTGATTCCATCCTCAGGGTTGTCTGCACTAAGGCTGCCCCCCATTCCATCCTCACCTTTACCTCTGGAGTCTACCTTGAACATGGAGTCTTCATGAACAGTGTCTTGAGGAAGGATGGGGAAAGGAGCAGAGAGGGGAGCGGGCATGGGTTATGTTCTTGGGAGGGCAGGTCTCCCTCCCATGGAAGGCATGCCTGATATTTGGGGCTGGCTCACTGTCTTACGGAGTCTATCCCAGGCCTTGGAAGGGATCTAGCAGCAGCCCTGGCTTCTTTCTACCTCGTAGTTGGCAGGAGCGCATGCCCAGCCAGGACAACCACAAATTCCTCCAGACTGTTTTTAAGGACAAGGGCCAGGATAAGGCATCTTGCAGACTGGCATGTTTCTGTAGAGAGCTGTCCCTGAGCAAGGAGCCCGTGGGTTTTAGGAAAGAGGCTTTCAATTGCCAGCCTCTCCACGACATCAAGATCAGTGGACATGTGACATGTAGGTGGAGATGGGCAAAGGGTACCTTGGTAAAGGGGAGGAGTTCACAGGGAGTGCATCCTAGACAGGTGACAGGCAGCCATGTGCCCATGAGTGCCAGGTGATGAGGGAGCGGCTGGAGGTGGGATCTACCTAGAGACCACCAGGCTTGGGGTTACAAAGTCTGGTCTTATCTGTTCCCATGCTTCCTTTCTCTTAGCCACTCTTCCCACCTCTCACTGGCCTCTCCTGCCTGCTGTGGAGTTCAAAGGAAATGTCAAGGAAACCACTGGGTCCTGGGGTGTTGGCATGCTGGCTCTTCCCACGTGAGTTCACTGCATTTTGATGTCTGAACCCATGTTTGTCTATGCTGAGAATGTGTGTGCTCTTTTCCTATAATCGTTAAGAGAAATCACACTTGGAATAGACTCACTGAGCACCGCATGGGTTTGAAGTTTGAAAGCCCCCGGGTGAATGACAGTTTCCTCCCAAGTGGGTCCCAAGATGTCTGTGCCAAAAGACAGGGTGGGGGAAAGGACAGAAAAGAAAGAAAAGTCACCAGATCCAACAGCTGACATAAAAGCCCAACATCAATCCTGTAGGCCAGACACAATTGGGCACCCTCTAATGGAAACCTGCAGGATCCCTGGAGTCTCTCACCTCCACCTGTAATGATAAGGGTGCGGTTCAGACCAACTCAAAAGGAGACTTGACCTCCTCTCAAATCTTTGATGAAGAACCCATCATACAAAGCAAAACACCACCAAGGGAATGATGTCTGCATAGCTGGGAACCAAGTATCATTGTGAACGTTGGGCCACTGATTTCATGTTTTTATGCTTGCCAAATATTTAAAGTGTGAAAGTCATCAAAATCAAAATGGAGTTGCCTGGGTCCACCTACTTTGGTTCCATAGTTTAGCTATCATGACTTGAGTGGCCATAAACTTAGATGTGGCTGAGTCACTGTAGTATGCTGATGTTAAGCCCTTTGGGTTTAAACCGAGGAGTGGGATAGCTGGGTCAAACGGTGGGTCCATTCCAAGTTTTCTGAGGAATCTCCATACTGCTTTCCAGAGTGGTGGCACCAATTTGCAACCCCACCAGCAATGTATGAGTGTACCTGTTCCCCACATCCTCACCAACACCACCCATTGTTGCTTGTATTCTTGATAATAGCCATTCTGACTGGGGTGAGAAGGAATCTATGAGTAGTTTTGATTTGCAATTATCTGATTGCTAGAGATGTCAAACATCTTTTCATATATTTGTTGATCGAATATATTTCTGTTCAGTTCCTTAGCCCATGTATTGATTGGGTTATTTGGGGGGGGGTTGGTGTTTTTTGAGTTCTTTATATATCCTTGAGATTTGTGCTCTATCTGAGGTGCATGTGGTAAAGATTTTCTCCCATCCTGTAGGCTCTCTCTTCACATTACTGACCATTTCCTGTTTCAGAGGAAGCTTTTTAGTTTGAATCCATCTAATTTAATGATTCTTGATTTTAATTCTTGCTCGTTAGGAGTCTTGTTAAGGAAGTCAGGTCCTAAGTTGACATGATGAAGATTTGGGCCTACTTTTTCTTTTATATGGCACAGGGTCTCCGTTCCAGGGCCTAAATCTTTGATCCACTTTGAGTTGATTTTGTGCAGTATGGGAGACAGACGTTTATTTTCATGGCTTTCCAGTTTTCTCAGCACCATTTCTTGAAGAGGCTATCCTTTCTCCTATGTATGTTTTTGGCACGTTTGTCTAGTATAATAAGACCACTTCAATGAAAACAACAGAACACAAGAGAAAGAAATTGAAGAAAAACTTAGAAGATGGAAAGTTCTCCCATGTTCTTGGTTAGTCAGAATTTATATTGTCAGAATGGCCATATTACCACAAGTGCTATACAGATCTAATGCAATTCCTGTAAGAATCCCAATGACATTCTGCATAGAACTAGAAAAAGCAATCATGAAATTCCTTTGGAACAAGAGGCCCCGAATAGCCAAAGGAAACCTTAGCAAGAAGAGTGAAGCAGGATGCATCACAATACCCAACCTTAAACTATACTACAGAGCTATAGAAACAAAAACGGCATGGTATTGGCACCCAAATAGACATGTAGACCAAAGGTACACAATAGAAGAGAAAAAGACAAACCCACATAAATACTTGCCAAGTATTTAGAGTGTGAAAGTTTTCAAAATCAAAACTGTGTCCTTTCCAACAAGGTGGGGGGGGGGGAATGCAGGATGGGTTCTTTCCATGATGGCCAAAGAGTAACTATTGCAAAAGACTCTCCCAGAACATAGGGCTGGCTCAGGGGTGACCACAACCTCCTACAAAAGGCACTTTTTGTGCAAGGACATCTGCGCAACCACAGGACAACTTTCCCCTTGCTACTGGTCACTGTGGAAAGACATTGTCATCTCTGGTTACCATGCCTAATCCTCTTTGTCAATGAGAACGTCCATTGTCTGATCTCACTCTTGGAATACACAGTTTATTTTGGTCCATGAATTCCTACCGTGGCTCGGCTCTTCCCAAGGACATGCTATCCCCAAATTGCACTTGCTGTTGCTTCTACCCTATCCTCTCTGGTTTTCTCCTCACTGCACACAGGGTATTTTTCATGAGTGGAAACAGGCTGTCCGGGGAACTTAACTGAAACTGTAACCCATTTGTGTCTTGTCTTGGTCCCTGCAGTACTCCAGGGAGCGCTGTGATTCCAAAGTCTTTACTATGACAGCCAAAGACAGCCCAGGGTGTCGCATGACTGCAAACAAAGACATGACAGAGACCAGGGCACATGTGTGCACACAGAAAACTCGTGGGTTTCTGGAGGATTTTTTATTGCTTTTTATTGACCAGCATGGGGCTGGGGAGATAGCTCAGTCGGTAGAGTGCTTGCCTTGCAAACACAAAGCCCTGGGTTCAATCCCTAGCACCGCAAAAAAAAAAAAAAAAAAAAAAAAAAAAGATATTGACCAGCATGTGTTCTGCTTGCTTTCAGCTCTGTTGGTCCACCAAGTGGGGTACATCACACACCTTCTGGTGCCTGGCATGTATTCTTAGACACAGCAGTAGCTGGGACAGCAGTGTAGTGAAGTAGAGGGATAAGGGCACAGGGACCACTGGGGCATCAGGCCCAGTGGCCATGACAGGGACTTAAGGACAAAGCACACTTCTGGGTCTGGTCCGAACCCTGGCCTCTCAGATGATGTTCTTCAAACCTAGTCATACTTGGTGACGGTTTGTCCTTGGTCCAATCTGATCATAATGCCACCCCATAACATCAAATGGGTCTTGGGTTCCATGGGGTGGCATCACATCCTGCCTGGCCAGTGATCTCCTAAATGGCCCAGCCAGACCAACAACCATGTCAACACTCTGGTCCACACAGAGGCACCTCCACAAGAGAGATTGCAGCAGTGCCTGTTAGTGTTCAAGGAATCCTACCAAACCTTAGGGATGAGCCATGGAAGGCCCCCATTTCCTCAAGCTCCTAGGGCCAGCAGAGTCCAGAAATCTACTAAACAAGTTGGGGGCTGCTTTCCATAAGCTCTGTCCGCAGGTTCCTTGAGGGGCTTGATGTTTGTAACGCACAGCCAATTCTAGGGTGGCATCCATTCTTCTGGCAGCAGCCCCGCCATCTTTTGACACCCATAGCCATGGAGACCCTGTTAACACAGCCATGCCACATGTTGGTCAGGAGGAGACAAATGGCAGGCAGGTCACTGCATCAGCAAGTGGATGGCTTGTCAGTGTCACAGTCCACAGAGGAGTAGGTGTCCTGCTGCCCGCCTCTCCTTAGCCTGTACCTGTACCCAACCACACAGACCTTGTGGGTCTTTGCAGTCATAGTGGGCTGGGTCATCTGCCCTTTGTCCTTGACACACAGGCTTCATTACCCCTGACCAAGACACACATCCATATGGACAAGTATTGGTTTGTGTCCAGCATTACATCTCTGCAGTCATTTCTGTGCAGTGTAGTGTCAGGGAGTCCAGAGGAAGATGTCCCACCTGAAGCAACCTCTAAATCACATTGGCCACGCATGCAAGGCTGCCTCCCACAGATTGCCCCCACTCCATTGTGGGCATGGTGATCCATGGTCTTCCAGAGATTTCCATGAACTGATTAGGCTCCTACACCTGAGACCTTCTGACTGCAGGGCCTGAGGCACACGGCACAGTGGGTAAGGCCCTGGGATGTGCAAGCAGACAGCCGGTGTCAGCATGTCTGCCCAGCCATTTCCTGGATGCGTGCCTGGCTGCATTAATCAATCTCTCTGAGCCTCCATTTCCTCCTTGCGAGAAGACTAATGGCACCTGACTCCCAGGGTCGAGGATTCAAGGGGCACCTGGGAGTTGAGTCACAGCCCCTGATGTTAATTCAGAAGGCATTTCTTTCACAGCGAGTCTGAAATCCAATGTGCTCAAGGAAGGATCCACACAGAGGCACCTCCACAGGTGACCTACGTTGCCTGTATGAAATCCTTCAGGCAGCAACAACTGTGGCTTTCCTTGTCCGGAAGGCCACCCAAGTTCAGTTGCCACTGAACTGGAGGAGCAGCTGGGGCAAGACAGAAACACAGTGCTCCTGGGAGGTAAGGAACTGTCTGCTACTGATGTGAACAAAGTGAGGACTCCAGGGCCACTTCAAAGGCAATTCCACTTGTCCACTGACTGCCAGCCCAGGGACCACGTGTAAAATCTCCTGAGATCTAACAATGGCAGCGTGGCATCACCCAGCCAACTGCAGAATCTCAATGACTCCCCCTTTCCCTCTGTACAACCTGGGCTCTGTCCCTTGTGGACAGACTCCTTGTGAAGCACGTCACCACACCCCTGCCAGCTTCGACTGCCCTTGCCACTGGTTGAGCAAAATTCCAGCTCCCCGGCCATCTACAAAACACGATGTACACAGTGCACATGTAAAACGAGGAACCAACCGGTTTATTGAACAACTACAGGGAGCAAAAATAGTGGACGTAGCTACATTTATTTACACACTGAGCAGGAAAGGTACACCATTCCACCCTCCTTTCCCCTGAAACAAAGCAGCCTGTCTGCAGGCCAGTGCCAGCGGCAGAGCTGGGGACATGGTGAACTTCAACTAGGCCTGCTTGAGGTCATTTAGCAGTTGCCCACGTGAAGACCAGCACTGGCCTCCTGAGTGGGCTCGTCAACAGTCCCCTTCACACACCTTCATCAGTGACCTACTTGACTCTGGACAGAAGGTTCCTCTGCTGGCAGGATCGGATGTGTTCCAGGCCGTAGCAGCAGACGGAGAAACTGTGCTCACAGTGACAGCTCCTCAAACAGTGCTTTCCAGGTTCTTCCAGCCCTTTATCCCCAACGTGAGGAAGCACACAGACCATTTCCTGCTTGCCACCGCTGTGCTGGCAGGAGCGGGACTATGCACGTGACAGAATTCCAGGTGTAAGTGGTGATGTCCCGTGAAGGCCTGACACCACTCCGGGGTGGGGAGAACTGTCACCGACTTCTACTTCTGCAGCAGAACACGTCCGTCTTGGGCACAAGCTTGTAAAAAAATACTTTAACAGGGTATGCTGTACAGAACTAGGATTTGACACTGTATATTACAATGCTAAAATATTCGTATAAATACTATACAGGCATGGAGTCACTCCATTGGGAAAGGCTCACTGAGGAAGCCATGGAAACCGCTGTCAGCATGCCCAAAGGGAAACCCCTCCACAGCAGGGACAGGGCTAAGCATGGCTGGGCTGCGTAGAAACACCAGGTACTCTCAGACCCAGTTACAGTCCCCACTGGCTACCTGCAGCAGGACAGCTCAGAGCTGTCCAGGGAGGAGACCCTGTCGTAAACCACTCCCAACAACACTTTCCACGGGAATTTCAGCACTCTGAAAAACTGCCCTGCGGAAAGTTCCTCCCCGCTGCCCGTGGGTCTCTGGAGCCGCCATTCCCAGGTGGTACTGTGGGGATGAGAAGGTGCCCAAGGCACCTGCTCTCAAGGAATTGGGTTCTTCTTTCTCCCCCACAACCCTTGGCATCATATCCACGGACACCCCCAGTCCCCTGCGCCTCTGAATCCCATCGTGGTGAGTGGCTGATTGGCACTGAATGCAAACTAGGCATGAGATGGACGTCCCTGGAGGCCCAGCTCCACTCCGGGTCTTGGGGAAGGAGGGTGAAGGAGAGGCGGAGGGAGGGAGAGAGCGTGCATCCCAGTCCACTCACGCTCTGGCCCTGCCAGTGCCCTTTAGTCTGGCATTTCGATGTTTAACTTGGGAGGGGGGAGGACGTATTTTCCAGGGCTCTGGGTAATAACCACCCTGGCCTTCTTGCGAAACATAGGGGCAATTTTGGGGGGCTCTGGAGCTGGGGTTTCCTCCGCTTCATCGTTGTCTTCATGGTGGAGATCGTATGAAATGTTTCCGTATTCTCTGAGAAATGGGAAGACTTCAAGCAGAAACTGGCAGAAATCTTTGCGAATACCGAACCACCCTGAAAAAGAAGAATTTTCCTTTTCAAATGCGAGGCTCCCTGGATTTCCATGTTGTTTTCTTCACTCAACAGGAAGCTTTACTCTCACTACATGAAGCTTCCCCAGATTCCTCAGAGAAGATGGCTGGCTGGGTTCTGCAGGACCAGGTTGGGAAAGAAATAAGCCCTCCAGCTCCAAGCTTCTTCCAAGTGGGGATCTAGATTCTTGACAAGGATATCCCCAGGGCGCTGTTAGGATGTGATTCTCCAGCCCGGGGTCAGCCTTCCTGATTCACAAGCGGTCGGGTGGGCTGAGGCAGGGTTGGGCTGGAGCGCCACATGAGCTGGCCCTCCAGGGATTCGGCTGGTTCCTGGATCACTGAGTTTCTCAGAAACCTGGGGTGCTGCGGCCATGCTGCCTTCCTCTGAGCTTCCCCACCTAGGGTAAACTCGTGGATGATGGGCAGTGTCATCTAAGCATAGTATTTGTTTCACCCTCTGGAATCTAGACGGAGGCTGGCACCCGTCGGTCCAGGCCAGATTGCAGCCTGAGCTCATGGGACCTCCACAAAGTGACCTTGAGGTTAGCTCCTCCTCTCTGCATCTCAGGAGATTGGGCTCAGTGCTGGCTCTCTAGGGACATGAGCGGCAAGCACGGCTTGGGCTGCACGTGGCAGTGCCCCAGGCTTCTGCAAGGGCAGTCCTCTGGGTTCCATGCACTTGTGCTCACTGCCACGTGAGGAAGGACCCTCTGCAAAGATGATTTTGAATCCATCTGCAAGAGCAGAGTGCTCTGGCCTGGTGCAACTGACAGAATCTGTGATGTCAAGACTGACATTGGGGAGGGGAGGGGCAAAAAGAGATCTGGGATGATTGTCCGGGTTCTGTGGGGAGACACAGACTTTACATCCATCCTCCCAGGCCCTGGTGTGGGGATCTTGAGCCCCATATTGCAGAGGAGGGAACAGGAGCTTGGAGAGCCAGCCTCCCTGTTGGTCCTGCCTCTAATCGAGGCATGCGTGGCCTGGAGGAGAGTTGCGGTCCAAGCCCATACGAAGCAAGGTGACAGCTGGCCCTTGCCTTGAGTGGTCCCTGACCTTTTTCAGCGCTAATGACCCCATGACGACTCCTGAATCAGAGCCCACAAACTCATCCTTTGATGGAGCAGAGCCCCTCCCCATCCTCTCTCTCTCTCAAACACACACACACACACCCCTTGCAGTGCTTCTTAGGCACTGAGTACCTACAGTGGTTTCCGCCCTTCTGTCCGAATGTAGTTGCCATCAGTGTGATCAAAGACAGCCACAGGGGCACAAATATTGGAATGCAAGAGAAAGCATTGTGGCCGTCCAGTTTATGAACCAGCAGGATCTAGAGAAAGAGACATAGTCAGGGTCCTGCCAATGTGTCACGTGGAAGGGGACAAACTCTGAAGCTGTCTCCCTAGGCGGCTCCTCCCTTATTAGGTGTCAGAAGAGGGAAAGTCACATAGCAAGGGCAGAACAGCATGCATCCTGTGGGGAGGAACCAGGTGCCCGCTGGCCTCCCTCTTCAGGACCAAACAGAAGTCCATCCACTTGGAAAACTGCGACCACCAGGGGTTTCACAGGAAACTCCTGTTGTTGGTGGCAAGGAGCCAACTGTGTCCACTGTAGAATTCTCTACAGGGCCCCAAACCAAAGTGACGGCATCCACCTCTCCCTTTGCAAAAGCCAAAGGTGCACTCCTACACACGCATGGTGGCTGGAGAGGTGCACTGCTCTCGGCCCCATGCCTAGGAGAAAGAGGATGTGCCCGTGTCCCTGCCCTTCTCTGCAGGCCTTCTCCACAGGGCGCACCGTGATGTCAAGGGCTGGCAGGCTCTCTTTCCAGGTAGGCAGGATGTTGTCGTGGGGAAGGGTGGGCGCAGGGCTGGAGACATTTCCCCAGATGCTTACCTCGAAAGTAAGGAGAGGCACGACAATGGTCATCCAGCTCAGTGCCATGGTTATGTGCGTCCTGCGCTGTTCTGCAATCACATCCATGGAGCGCAGGAACAAGACAGACCACACGATGTAATAGAGGACCACCAGGCACAGGAAGGACATGAGGATCCACAGGGGGACACACACCACCTGTGGGGAGGAGCAGACAGGAGGTGTCATGAGAGCCTCTGCCCCCTCCTCCCGTGGGTGCCACTGTCATCGCCTTGCTGAGTCTCTCGGTTAAGACAGTGCAAGCCTGACTGAGGACAGTCCTTGCCCAGCACTGCCGTGAGGACAGCACGGGAAAGAAACCTGCAGCACGTTCCCACGGGGCCTGCCGTGGGCAACGCCGGTCACCGGCACCTCTTCCTCGGGGGAAGGTGTTGCTTCTGGGCCCTGGCCTCTGAGTTTCCTAAGGTCCTCACTCAGTCCCCACTCCCTCACTCAGGACTCAAGCGCTCAGTCTGCCAGGCCCTGGGTCACACTCACCCCCACTCCTCCCTCCTCACACATGCACTGGGCCCCACCTGACTGCCCGTGCTGGCATCACAGGTGCCGCAGGGAACAGGGCTGCTTGGGCCCTTTGTGCACACCAAATACCCGCAACCTGCTGGAAGAACTTGTCAACACATTTGGGACCCCGTCCCTGAGCAACCTTCCTGCCTGAGCTTCTAGAGATCCTCTGCCCCTCCAAGTTAGCAACCTTGGCAGATTCACACTGGAGGAGTGTGTCCCACTCCTCCAACCTTGCCACCATGGCAGGCCTGCTCTGTGTCCACAGGTATTGGTCCCAGCACAATGACATGGCCTCACCCACACTCCCGGGAGCCCTGGGGGCATCGCCTGGCCACCCTCCCATCCTGACCCCTCAGACTTCTTTTCCCTGTCCCTTTTCTTTACTTAGCGGTCATACAGGAAGACTGATTGGTTTGGGGTGTAGACTAAATGAGTTCTAATGAACATAGGTAGGTATAGCTGTAGGTAGCACATATAATTGTATTGTCACCCAATAAAACTTCCTCATACTCATTCATTGTTACCTTTTCACCTCATCATAACCCCTATTAGTGATTTGTTTTTTGTCACTGTAATTTTGTTTTTTTTTACAAGAATGTTATACACATGGGATTGTACAGCAAGTATTTAAGACTAGTGTCTTTCAATCAGAATGTCTTTGAAATTCATCAAACCTGTTCATATAGCCATAGGTTGTGTTCTTTCATTATTAATGACATTCCATTGTATGGATGACACTACTCATTGAAGTTGCTTTCTTACTCTTGGGTATCACAATCGTTGCCACTACGAAACTTTACATCTGTATTTTTGGTGGTTTTATGTTTCTATTTTTCTAGTGTAAATACTTAGAAGTGAACTGTTAGGTCATATGGTAAGTACACGTTTTACTATATAAAAATTGCCGAACTATTTTTCAGAGTGTGCAAATGGTTCTGCTTTCCTGCGATAACATAGGAATATGCCAGTTTCTCTGCAGTCTTTCCAGCTCTTTCTATTGCCAGTTTTTTGTTTTGTTTTCTTTTTGTTTGTTTTTTTAGTTTTAACCATACTGATAAATGTGTGGAAGGGCCTTACCATGGTTTTATTTTCCCTTTCCGTGAAAGATAATGAGCATTTTCCTTATGCTTAGTCATCATCTGTATATCTTCTTTGTGAATTTTCTGTTCCATTCACAAGTTTGTCAATTTTTAAATCAGGTATTTGTTTGCTTGTTTTTGAGTTTTTTTTTAGTAATCTTGGTATGTTTTGGATACAAGTCAAACTTGTGATAGTTAAAAAATATTTTCTCCCAATCTATGATTTGTCTTTTATTTCATTTTCATTTTAGGAAGTCTAAATTTCTTTTTCTTTCTTTTCATTTGTGCAATTTCTATGAACCCTTCACAACTGTGGGTCCTAAAACTTTTGTCCTATCTTTTTTTCTAGTAGTTCTATAGCTGTACATTTTAATTTTAGATCTATCATTTTAGTTGATAGGTGATTTTTTTTCTTCTTCCTGATCAGCTTGGAGTTATTGGTTCCAAGTTTTGCTACAAGCTATATGTAGTCTGTCTTTCTCCTTCTAAAGCACAACTGTGATGACTTAATTTATTGGATTTCCTTTCATGGGTGACATAATAGGGATCTTATCATCCTCATTTGTTTTCTCTTCCTCATTATGGGAAATATGTAATCAGACTGCTTCATCCACTAGAATCTATACAGGATTGAGGGTGGAAAATCCCTTTGTTCATTTGTGCAAATATATTCAAATTTCCAAATCTATTTTTTCCTAATTGAACCTGATACTAAGAGCTTTGTCTTGTCTGGAAGCAGGTTTCAATCAAATTACCATTCTCCAGATGTATCACCCTGAAGATGTAGGATGGAGGCTAAGCAGCATTTTTCATTGTTTTATCAAAGACTTTGGAGAAAGCCATAAATCTCATATTTTCTTACATTTTGGAGTCCATGCGTCCTTATTTTCTTCCCTGCACCTATATGAAAACTTTTATTTTTTTAGCTATAGTTTTTATTTAGTATTGTATGCAAAAATGTGTATCAAGCAGCAGGAAAAGTAGAAGCATGTCCCAGAAGCCATGTAATACTTCTGCCTTTGCTCCTAATCTTCTTTCTATGTGCTCACTAGTTGAGATAACACTGCATTCTCTAATTTTAGCTTCTAATTTACCTATGTATCCTTCCCTCCATCCACACATCCACACCTTCATTCACAATCAGTTTTAACCTGACACCCATTAACTGAAACCACAGTTTAGAAGCTTGGGTTATGATCCCACCCCTAGCAATAGTGTAAATTGGTACAGGATTTTTTTTTTTTTTTGGGTGCTGGGGATCGAACCCAGGGCCTTGTGTTACAAGGCAAGCACTCTACTGACTGACCTATCTCCCTAGCCCCAGGATTTTTTTTTTAACAAAGCAAGTTGGCAGCATAGTATTTGTATTTAAGAATCTTAAAATGCTCCAACCTTATAGCCCTGTAATACTGTTTCTGGAGAAATTCCTAAGAAAACAGTAAACGTATCAAGACAAGGATTTTTATGCATCAAAATATATACTTCAGATGATATGGGGATACAAAATTCTGATGTTCATAGCATAGTAAGATAACTATGGTTAAAAAAAGTTGAATATTTTAACCTGTTAGCAGAGAGTATTTTGACAGTTCCCAACATAAAGAAATGATGACTAAGGTAACAGATATGCTAAATACTCTGATCTGATCATTACACATTATAAACACTATTGGAATGTCACACTGTACCCTGAAATATGCACATTATGTGGCAATTAAAACTTTTAAAAACTTAAATACCTATATATGTATATACATATATGTAAATATATTGCCAGTGTAGCATGTGTTAAAATTGCAAACACTGGCAACAACAGAATCATTTATAAATGAGTGTCAGTCTGATAAATGCAATTGCAGAATGCATCAACTGAATTTATACAAAAGAGCAGGATACAAAACTTAGCATGCAGTATAATTTTATTTGTATAAAACAAGGGAATATAAAATACTAACCATAGGATTCCCAGTGATGGTATTATAGGTGATTTTTAGTTTATAATAACCTATACTTGTCTGTCTTCTCCAAGTTTCCTACAATGAACATGAATTACTTTTATAATTAAAAAGTTTATTTAAGGATTTAAAAAGTTACATACAAGCCAGGGCCAGTGGATGATCTTGTCCAGTCTTAAGGCAATGAATATAAACTGGAGAATGTTGACAGAACACAGGATTTCTAACTAAAAATGAAGAGAAGAATCGGTTAAACTACAAATTGCATTCAATACTACAGTTTTTTGGTTAATGCACTAAAAGGCAATGCAAACTGTAATACAGTAAAACTTTATTGCATTACATTGGAAACTCCTGATTTTCCATACCAAAAGAGCACAGCAATTCTATATATCAAGAAGAAATGTGCCCCTTGCTCTTAACTCATCCCTCTTAGTGGCTGCGCTGGCCTTTTTTGTGAGTAAAGGCCTGAGGATTGCTGGCCCAATGATGACCTTGTTTCTAAGTGTACTGAGAAAGAAAGGCAATCAGCAGTGGACTCCCCATGCTTCCTTCCTGCCCCTACCTACAGTCATCTCTATTTGTAACCACACTTGTACTTCCTTTTTCCTCATACCCAGGACTCAGCCTTATATTCCACACCTCTGTTTTCAGCTCTTTGAGGACCCTGTCATATCAATCCATTAATTATAGATTTTTTACTGAATCATTAATCTATGTGCTTTGATTCTTTCCAACAAGAAACAAGTTAACTATTTCCCACTAAAAGAGAAAGCAACCCCAACTCCAAATAATCCCACCCCTCCTATGATTCAGTACCCCTGTTATCTTTAATTCCTTTTATCAATAGAGCCCAGCTTTGTGAGAGAGAAATGGTTATGTGAGTCCCTACCGCCTCACCCACCATCCTAAGTCCCCTCAATGTGATCTGGCTTCTGTCCACATGACCACCCCACCAGAAAACTGCCTTCACCCATCACCAATACCAGGAGACATCCTCCTGGTGTCTCTGCATATATACTATGGCTGACTACTCCTTTCTTCTTGTACCCCTCTTTCAGAACTACAAGGATCTCATTACATAGTCTTGGCAACCTCTAAGTCCTTTGACACTTCTTTCTTAGGCTCTTTCTGATGCTACCCAGAACCTAAAACTCAGTCTTATCATTCACTACATTCTGGGCAATGAAAAGTTTCAGTCACACCCCAGCTTATATTACCGTCTAGCGGTCAGTTCTCAAATCTATCTCCACACTGGCCTTCCTGCTGTGCATCAGACCCAGCAGCAACAGATAACCACTTGGCTTTCCTAGGGGCATTATGAATGAAGCTGGTCTCCAACTGAGCTTGTTACCTCCAGCACTTTGAATCCCATCCCTCTCCATTCCTGTAAGGCACCATAGCATCCTGATTACCCAAAGCGCAAACCTGGGAAGTGCCGTCTGTTTTTCCCCACACGCTCATATTTAGTCACCAGCACCTGTCTATTGTCCTATCCAAACTTCTCTTGAATTCCCCCACCCACTCTTTATCCTGGTCAGCACTACCTCACCCAGGCCTCCAATGTCAACCCCCCAAAGCACTTTCACAGTCCCAGCTGGGATGGCCCTCTTCACAAAGGCCTCTGGGTGGCTCTTCTTTCTGGTGACAGTCCTTGTCTTTGTCTAAAGAATGAAAATCTATGACCTGGTCCAGAGAGTACCCAAATTTCACAGTCCATAGGACATTTGGTGACTCAGTAATTCATAGACTCAGTCAAAAGAAAGAACTAATACTTCCATTGAATTAGGGAATTAGGAATAAATTTAATATTTCCATACTGAGTCATTTGAGAAAAAAATAAATCACCTAAGTCAAAAGAAATGTAATATCTTATTTTATTATTTTAAAAAAGCACACAAAACTCATGCCTCCTGGGATTTTGTGCCTGCCAGGTGGTACAGAATTTCCCAAATCTTAGAGTTAGATATGTCACTTTCATTTTCATTACCCATTATTTTCCTGCAGTTTCCTACAGTTCTAGCTTCTAATCACAGAAACTGCCCAAAACTCAGCTCCTTAAAGAGAGTATTCGAAAGGAATGGGTGTGACCTAATTATACAACTAAACAATACTGAGCTAGTGGTTTGTATGGTATCCCAACAGATGTCAAAAATCAGTGTTTCCCTCAGAGGGTCTATTATCATTGAGTTCACTAAGGTGCCTGGAGCATGCTTTGAGTGATGGGAGTGTGGCCCCTGCTTAGCCCCACCCCTGTGTGAAGGCTCCCTTTCCCCCAGATTCCACACTTCCAATTTTCTGCTCTAGCCGCATTTGAGCTACTCTGGGATCCAAGAGGGAGGACAGAATGAGGTGAAGCTAAATAAGTCTGGAGTTGATGGACAAAGATGAGGTCTGAAATAGGAATTTAGGTGGTAATAGCTTCCTAAGGGTTAGCAGAAGCAGGCATGTCAAGAAGATCATTCCAATTAAGTGTGAATAGTGAGAAGAGAGAAATGCCCATGATCAGAATGTTAAGAAATAGCAACTCATAAGGAGTAGGGGGAGGAAGAAGAACTCAGCAAAGGAATCCAAGTTCCAGGCAGCCAGAGGGTCCAAGGACCAGACGCCAGAGAAGTGCCAGTTAAGAAACTCGGCAGTGTCAGAAGCTCTAGGACCAAAAAGATAAGGACTTCCAGGTGCCCTCTGGATTTAGTCTTGGGCACTCATGCCAGATCCCAGGTAACAGAGGGCTGAGCAGAGATCAGAAGTAAGGAACACCACAGTATGGGCAGAATAGCATATTCTGAGAAGCTCTTCTCTGAACAGAAGGACAAAGCATGAGAGCGGAGCCCACGCCTTAGAGGGGCTCACTCTAGCTGCTTTCTTTTCTCTTTCAGATGAGAGAATGCAGAGCTGGTGCAAATGTGGTAAGATCCAGAGCAAATACTGAAGGGATATGTCTACAAAGAGGGAAGGTGGAGAACTGAGTGGTCTGTCAGAGGGAAGAGGCTGTGAATGGCCCTGGTAAGTGAAGCACATGCAGATTTTTCCAGGCTGCACAGGCACCATGAGGGCCTGCTCAATGCTGCTCAACTTCACTTTAATTACTGCTCCCCGACAAGCCTCATTAGAAACTTGTTTTCTAATTGTACCCCTCCTGAAATTTTAATACCACAGATATTTTGTAGGTAATGTACCACATGCATGCCTGTACTTTATTAATACAAAGAGTAAGATCTTCTCCATCTTTAACCTCAAACCAATCTTCACCCTTTGGGAGCCTGAATGCTATGGCCCTGTTGATGAATGGTCAGGCTCAAACATATGGGCACATTAGCTGATAGATCATGGGATCTGAGGTGGTAAGATTTTTAGCTTTATGCATCAACTTGGCTGGGCTATAGTACCCAGTTATTTTATTTTTGGTACCAGGGACTGAACCCAGGGGTGCTTAACCCCTGAGCCACATCCCCAGGCCTTTTTAATATTTTATTTAGAGACAGGGTTTTGCTAAATTGATTAGGATCTTGCCAAGTTGCTGAGACTGTTTTGAATTTGCAATCCTCCTGCCTCAATCTCCCAAGCTGCTGGGATTATAGGTGTGTACCCAGTTATTGAATCCAACATTAAAGTAGGTGTTGCTGTACAGGTATTGATTTCACATATAGGTGATTGCCCCCAGTAACATAGGTGGGCGTCATCCAAACAGTTAAATGTTTTAAGTGCAACAATGAGGTTTTCCAGAGAGAAAGAAATTCTGCCTCAGGACTGCAGTGTCATCCCCTACCAAGTCTCCAGACTCTGCCTGCTCTACACATTTCAGACTTGCAAACCCCACAACTGTGTGTACCAGTTCCTTAAAATTTATCTCTCTCTTTTTTTTTCTTTTTTTGGTACTAGGGACTGAATCCAGCGTTGCTTTACCATGGAGCTAAATCCCAGTCCTTTTTCTTAATGTTTTGAGACAGGGTTTTGCTAAGTTGCTGAGAGTCTTGCTTAGTTGCTTTGAACATGTAATCCTCCTGCCTTAGCCTCCTGAGTTGCTGGGAATATGGGCCTGCACCACTACATCCAGCTAAAAATCTATTGTTTTATATCTATATCTAACTTATCAGTTCTCTTTCTCTGTAGAAGCCTTGCTGATTCAAGTGGACTGGAAAACAGGAAGTTGGGAGAAGGCTGATGGCCATGGCAGAGGACAGCTACTCTTTGGAATCAAGAAAGGGAAACAATTATTTCCATTGTCCTCTGTTGCCATATATGTCATGATCTAGAGTTAAATATCAATCTCTTCCTAACAAAGGGCAAGATGCTGATACTCAGATGCCTGTTTTGAAAGCATTCTTAAATGTATTAAATCTTACCTCTAGTGACCGATCATGTCGAAAGCCCCAGACACAAGCTGCAACAGACACTGGGGAAACAAAGAACAGTGGCATGAACACCAGAAGCCAGAAATGGCTTCCTCTCTCGATCCTGTCACAGACCAGAACTTCAAACATCAATAGGAGCAAGTGGATGCCCACGGCAATCAACATGGCTTTAAACTCCACACAAGTTTCTCCTTCTGCTCTAAAAAGGGAGAGAAGAAGACAAAGACAAAAGACCTTCAGTTCAGAATCTCCATTATAAGCAAGCAGTTTTGGCAAATACCAACTTATATTGACATTTTGAACTTTACTTATAAATTTGTCAAAAAGAAAATGAAAATAAAGTAGAAAGCTAAGTTGAATCAAGTCGTTAGGATATTCTCCAAAGTAATAGCCAGTCATTTCTTAGACAACATATTTAAACATTTTTGTTCATGACTTTTAAAATTCAACTACGAGAATTATTTCCAAGATTATTCATACTGATTGCTTGTACTGTTAGAAGATGACAAACATCTCTTCAGTCTATGGTTTTCATCTGTCATTGAATTAAAAACCATATAAATCACATTTCATGCAATACTATGAAAATAAATCTAGCTTTATGAACAAGTGTGGTTTATAGTCAACAAGATATGATAATAGTTAGGTGCTACTTTAAAATGCAAATTTAAAGTATAAATGCCTTTTGATTTTCCTTTCTCTTCCATTAGGATATGTTAAAACCCGCACATGAAAAACTGTTCTCAAAATCCGTTCAATTAGTTACTTAAATTCAAGCACAAACTTAATAGATTAACAGTTAGAAAATGGTAAGGCCCACAAATCAGGAAATGTTTTATAATGCATTTAAAAGACCTAAACTGTTTAGTCAAAATACACATGAACATTTCTGATATACATGTCTTGTCAGTGGTAAACACACCTGAGTTTAGAACCCAGAGAAAATGAGGTCAAAGGTCATTCCCTTAGACCCAATAGAATTCCACTGGTTAATATTAACACTGGAATGACCATGTCTATATATTCCATACATTTAACCAAACACACAATTCTTTTCCTTGCTCAAAAAGTCTTAAAACAACAGATAAAAGTTCAAATAACTTCTAAATATCAACTGGTGAAAGCTAAAATATTAATCACCTTTTAATTATTTCAGGAATAAATATTAAATACCTAAAACTATCTCATAAAAAGGAAAAAATGTGCAGTCACATAGGTAATCAATCCTTTTTTAAAAGATATAAGGACTTTAAAATAGCTACACATCAATGGCCCTAACCTGCCAAGGCTCTTTGTGTAGCTATTTTAAAGTTCCTAGATATATAGGAGACCATATGAGACACCATCTAAATCTTCTTGTTATAGTTCATAACCAAGAATTATTGAAGGGGCCCCAATTTCTATACTCCTCGACCAGAAGCAGTAGCCTGTACCTCCTTCTCCCCTCCTGACTTCCCTACTGGGCATTGCTTCACTCCCCAAATAGCCCCTACACTCCAGTGGCCCCTCTTTTTTTTAAGTAGTTCCAGTCTCCATTCAAGAGAAGAAAAATACTCCCACAGAATAAAGCAACACCGAGCTGTACTCTGTTCCAGTGACCCCAAAATCTCTGCCTTCCTTCTCAACATGACTCTTAACTTTCCTCATTCCCCAGCTCCCATCTGAAGGACTCATGATCTTTCAACCAAGCCACCCCAGTGCTAAGAGAGTAGGACAAGGGAAGGCATAGTTCCAAAAGTTAACTCAAGAAATTCAGATCCCTGATGATCAAGGCTAGAACTATGTTTAGTCTTCTATGGCATAAAAGTTCTGTATTTGGGGTGTCTTTTGTATTATTTAGGCATTTGTGGGCTGGCGTGGCACTTGGCCACCTAAAGGAACACTGCTTTTGTAAGAAAATATATACAAAACACTGAATAAAAAAAAAAAAAAAAAAAAAAAAACACTGAAGGGATCTCAGTTTGCCTGTACTACAGTTCTCATAAAACCCAAAATAGCTAGAAAAGGCAATGGTTCTTATTTTATCAAAAGTGAGGAAAACAGACCAAATAAAAAATTTAAAAAATGTTATTTCTTTCACAATAAGAAAAAAAGTGAGAAAAACCAAGATATCACTTCGTCAGGATAGAGACCAATGAGATTTGTAAAGCAGTATTACCGATACTGAGGATTTCGTGCCCAGACTCCAGTTCCAACTGAGGCTCCAACAATTACCATCAACTTCCACAGCCATATTGGTGCAAAGACAGCCCAGTAACTCCACTGAATGATGCCATCCAGGCGAAGGGCCAGCAGCACAGAGAACAGCAGTAGACAGGCATAGATGAGGAATTTACTAGGAGAAAAAGTAAAACGATTAAAGAGGATTCACTTTCACAAATGGGTGATACTGAAATGGGAAAGACTAATAGCAACACTTTCAGTACATAAAATGTCATGAACTCAACAATTGTTTATTGAAAAGTTTCAGGTAGCAAATATATTGTGTTGGGGATAAGAGAAACATAAAGAAGACTAATATAAGTCCCCTGTCTTCTAGGGCTTCCTGGTAGGAGGAAGTCCACACAGAAACACGTAATTAAAACACAGAATGACCTTTGCTGAACTGATGCCACAGGCAGACTGTGAAAACAGTTGAGAAGAGGAAATACAAGTTCTGTCTGAGCCTCTGAGAAACACAGAAGTGTTGACTATGGAGCTGTTTCTGGAAGACGCTTGGAAAGCTGCCATGCAGAAAAGTAAGATGAGGAAGAATTCTAGGCAGAAGGAACTATTTTCACCAAGACATGGAGACTGTAAAAGGTTGACATGTTCAGAATACGGCCAAATTCTAGCACTATTTTTTAGTTTATTTGTAAAAAAGGCAGCCATCTGCCATGTTCATATGGCATACACACTTTTGGCAAATGTAGTATATTTCCCAGGGCTGAACGAACACACACACACGCACACACACACACACACACACACACACACACACACAGAGTCACTCACATCTCACATGAAAAGGAATTGCTATAAAGGAGGTTCTGAAATATTAATTAGAAATTGCATTGTTGAAGATTTCTATTCCTAGCCTAGATGTAATAGCAAGAATAGGATTTACCACCCCATGTTAAAAAAGAAACTGAACAAAATAAATAAAATCCCAGTTTTCAGACACTGGGTGACAGGCAGTAAAGAACAAGGAAGGAGGAAGAAAGGAGGGAGAGTAGGAAACAAACAGAATAAACACTAGTATTCTCCAGTTTATGGACTGGAGGCAAATTCTAGGCTCAAGCTAGAAGGTACTGAAAATCTAACCCTGATAATAGCTACATTAAATATAAATGATCTAAATACCAATTTAAAGACAAAGATTATTATATTGGATAAATAAGCAATAAAACTATATGCTATTTAAAAGAATTCCACTTTGTAAAGTCAGATAGATTGAAAGCAAAAGGACTGGAAAAGTTGTACAGAAAAATACTGACCAAAAACAAGCTAGAGTGATTATGATAGTATCTGTTTTAATCTTCTACTGCTGCCAAAATAAATTACCACAAACTTAGCCTCTTAAAACAATGTGAATTTATTGTCTTACTGACCTGTATGGCAGAAAGCCAAGTGGGTGTGCTCATTTTCTCTGCTTAAGAGTCTCACAACAGAGGCCAAAATGAAGACTTTTGTTGGTGGAGCTCTTAATAGAAGACTCTGAGCAGACTCTGCTTCCAAGCTCATTTCAGGTTGTTTGAAGAATTGAGCTTCTTGTTATTGTAGGACTGATATCCCTGTTCATTTACTGTCAGTTAGGGGTCACCATTACATACTATAGGCCTCTACATCTCAAAGCCAGCAACAGCTTATTGAATCTTTCTATTACTTGGAATTTTTTGAATTCTCCTACAATATCTCTCCTGCTTCCTGGAAAAGAAAGTTCTCTACTTTTAAGAGTTCATGTGATTAGACTGGGTCCACCTAGATAAACTGGGCTAATTTCCCTATTATAACTGTGGTAAGCAAAATCTAAAGATGTTTTAAAAGATTCCTGTTTTCTGGTTATTAACTCAAATACTAACCTAAGTTCTACTGTGAATGAACTCTGCAGATGGAATTAGGGATCTTAATCAGCTAACCTTAAAATAGGGAGATTATCCCAGATTATCCAGCGGGGGCCAGAATAATCACAGGAGTCCTCTGAAGAAGAACAGGAAGGGAGAAGTGTATGTCAGAGATATGTAGCAAAAGTAGAAATCAGAGAGATTCCAGATTAGGATTCAACCTGCCATTGCTAGCTTTGAAGATGGAAGGAAAGGAACCATGGACTAAAGAATTGGCAAGCAGCCTCCAGAAGTTGAGATTCTTGGCTGACAGCAAGCAGGAAAGGGGGAATCTCAGTCCTACAATTCCATGGAACTAAATTTTCATAACAGCCCAAATGACCTTGGAAGTGGATTAATCCCCAGAGCCTCCAGAAAGGAATGCAGCCTTGCTAACACTATGATTTCAACTTTGTGAGGCTCTAAGCAGAAAAGTTTGTGTAGTTTTAAACCACTACATCTGTGGCAATTTGTCACAATACAATAAAAACTGATACTATAAGCTTAAATACATTTGCAAATTCCCTTTTGCCACATGACATAACATGTTCACAGGTTCCAGAGTTTAGGGCATAGATATCTTTGCTGGGAATCATTCTGCCTACCACAATATAAGAAAGTATATTTCTGAACAAGGAATATTATCAGGGACAAATATAGGCAGTTCGTAATGGCAAAGTGGTTACATTTTCAAGAGGATCTAACAATAATATGCATTTATGTATCAAATAACAAAACGTCAAAATACATATTGAAAATACAAGCAAACAAAAGGAAAATAGAAAAATCTTCAGTTATAAATGGAAAATCATACTTTTCTATCAGTACTGATAGAACATACAGATAAAAATTACAAAAGATATACAGGATTATAACAACACTGAACCAACTTGACCTGATATTGATAAGAGTTCCTGCTAAAAGCAAAATACAAATTCCTTTCAAGTCCACGTGAAACATTCAGCAAAGGAGATTAAATTTTCGGACATAAAACATAACTCACCAAATTTAGAAGCACTGAAATTGCATTTAAAGAGTGTTGAAATACAATGAAATTAAACTAGAAATCAATGACAGAAAGGTATCTGGAAAATTCTCAAAATACTTTAAAATTAAACACCACACTTCTAAATAATCCATAGGCAAAATTAAAAAGAAAAATTGGAATGCATTTTGGACTAAATGAAAGGGAAAACCAAATATACCAAATTTGTTGGAGCTGGGGATATAGCTCAGTTGGTAGAGTGCTTGCCTTGCATGCACAAGGCCCTGGGTTCAATCCCCAACACCACACAAAATATATCTCAAATTTGTGAAATACAGCTAAAGTAGTACTTAAGGGAAACTGTATCACAAAATGCTTGTATTAGAAAAGAAGTTCTCTAAATTAGTATGTCATTATAGAAATCAGTATGGCAATTTTTTAAAAAATTAAAAACACAGCTAACCTGTAATCCACAATCCCACTCTTAAGTGTATATACAAGGGAAATTAACTCAGTATGTCACTTGCAATAAACATCTCCTATATTTATTGTAGCACTACTGACATTAGCCAAGATAGAGAATCAACCTAAGTGCCCATCAAAGTATGAATGGATAAAGATAATGTGGTACCTATACACAATGTAATACTAATCTGTCATAAAGAGAATACATTCCTGTTGTTTGCAGCAATACACATGGAACTGGAGATCACCATATTAAATGACATAAGCCAGGCACAGAGAGACAAGTATTATATGATCTCACTCATATGTAGAATGTAAAAAATTGATCTCATAGAAGTTGAGAGTGAAATGGTGGTTACTAGAGATTGGGGAGAGTAAGGGAAAGGGAGGAATTGGGAGAGGTTTTGATCAATGGACACTTAAGTTTACAGTTAGAAAAGAGCAAGAAGGTCTGGTGTGTTATTGCACACTATCGTGAAGATAGATAACCATTGTACCCTCCTTTTTATTGGTGGTGGTACTGAGGATTGATTCCAGGAGTGCTTTACCACTGAGTTATATCCCTAGGTCTTTTTTATATTTTATTTTGAGACAGGATATCAATAAGTTGTGAAAGCTGGCCTCAAACTTATGATCCTACTGTCTTAGCCTCTTGAGTCACTGGGATTATGTGTGTGCCACTGCATCCAGTATGGCACCCCTTTTAATAAATGTATAATCTTTAAGTTGTTATGTATCATTTAAAAATAAATTAAATTTAAATAAAACAAATTAAGTTTTAAAAAAGAAGTTCTTAAGTCAATGATCTAAGATTCTGCCTTCAGGAACTAGGAATAGAAACAACATTTTATAAATAAACCGGAGAGAAATAATAAATATAAGCACATAAATCAATGAAATACACAAGCAGTACATGAGAAAAAGTCAATGAAACTAAAAGCTCTTTCTTTGAAAAAAATAATAAAATTTGGTAAATCTGTAGCCAGAGTGATCAGGAAAAAAATGAGTAGACACAAATTATCAATATCAAAGATGAAAGCAGGTATATCACTAAAAAGTCCTATAAACATTAAAGGGATAAGAATTAAGGGATATTATGAACTACTTTATTTCAGTAAATTTCTAGAAAGAAAGGTAGTGTCAAGGCAGTTAAATAGAGAAAGGTATGTAGTTCAATAAACAGTGCTGGAACAATTGGATAGATGAAAAAAATGCACCTTGATTTTTAACTTGTTTTAGTGATCTGTTTTCACTGCTGTTACCAAAAGACCAAACAAGAACAATTTTAGAGAAGGAAAAGTTTATTTTGAGTCTCACAGTTTCTAAGGTCTCAATCCATAGAAGTCCGGTTCCATTGCTTGGAGCTCAAAAGGAGGCAGAATATTGTCGTGGAAGAGTGTGGCAAAGGAAAGTGGCTTGGGACTTCACATAAGGAAGCAGAGAGAGACTAAGCTGAGCTCACAAAATATATATCTAAAGGCACACCCCCAATGACCTACCTCCTCAGTCACACCCTACCTACCTACAGTTACAACTCAATTCCATCAGGGGATCAATTCACTAATTGGGTTAAGGCTCTCATAACCCAATCATTCCACCTCTAAATCTTCTTGCAATTTCTCACACATGAGCTTTTGGGGGACAGCTCACATTTAAGCCATAACAACCTCAGAGCACATACAAACATTTATGTGCAATGGACCACAGACTTAAATGTAATACCCCAAATTATTAAACACCTAAAACACATAGGAAAATAAATATTTGCAACCTATGGTTAGGCAAATATTTCTCTGATGGGACAAAATTGAATTTCTTCAAAATTAAAAACTCTTACTCTCCAAAAGACAAAATTAAACAAACAACAAGCTAAGTCACAAAATGAGAGAATATACTCTCAAAACATATATCTGACAAAGTGTCTGTATCCACTTTATAAAAAGACTTTTACAAGTAAAAGTTAAGATAACATACTGATTAAAAATGAACAAAAACACACTATCACAGAATATATATGAAAGGCAAATAAGCACTTGAAAATATGACCAGTATTTTCAGTCATTAAAAATGCAAATGGTAACCACAATGAGATAAAATTACACTTATTAAGAAGGGCTAACATTAATATGATTGATGACTGCTGGCGAAGGATATGGAACAGCCCAGGGCCCAGGAATCCCACATCTAGGTATTTATCCAAGAATAAGGGAAGATGAAGACACAAAGGCTTGTATTCAAATATTCACAGCAGGTTTATACTTAACAGCCACTGAAATCAAAACAAATGTCTATGTGAGTGGTTAGCCAATCCTCGTACATCTTTTCAATGGAATAGTAACCAGAAGTAAAAAGAAACAAACTATGGATGCATCATCATGAATGAACCTCAAACTGCATTATGCTGAATAAAATATTTCACAGTGAAAACAACACACTGTGCAACTCTGTTTATTTGACATTCTGGAAAAGGCAAAAATACTAGACATAGTTAACACATCAGTGTCGTTACCAGTGGTTGTGTAGGGGGAAAGGTTGTCTACAAAGGGACATGAAGGAATTTTCTGCAGTCACGAGACTGTTCTATATCCATCTTTAGGTAGCAGTTAGACAAGTGTATCGATCTGTCAAATTCACAGGACTGTACAATAGAGTAAATTTCACCGCATGTAAATATGCCCCAATAAACATGACATATCTAATGATCTGTCTACCCATATACACATACATACATACCTTCAGTAGCTAACACTTATTGAATGTTTAATGGAAATGCCAGGCACTAGTCTGTTCTTCATGCATTACCTCACTTAAGCCTCACAGCAACCCCATGAAATAGGCATTTAGACTATTCTCATTTTAAAGATGGAGGCTCAGTTTTTAAAAACTTGTCTGAGAGCTCACAGAGTTAGGATTCAAACTAAGATCTATTTGACTTCAATATCTTTTTAATTGAGCACTAGAATATACTGATTTTATACTGATAATTAAATATGCTCAGAAGACCATCTGAACAGTTCACAGTTACCTTCACTGGGGAGAATTGCATGCTTTTGCTTGGAACATTTGATTTTTTTGCATGGAGCATATGTTATTTGTGTACTATAAAGAATGACATAAGGAACTTCAATTGAAACAGACAGGAAGGTAGTAAGGAGATGGGACCTACAAAATTTCACTCAGAAGCAAATCTCCAAGACTGCTGGAAGACCACTAGATTTAAAGTGGTTGCTAACTACAATATGTATAGTCTACCTGTGTCATAGTATTCTCATCTGGAAAATTAGGGTAGCAAATTGTGCCTCAATGTATTAAACATAAGATAAAGATTATGAAAGTGTTTTCTGTAAAGAACAGAATTGGTGGGTTCTAAAATGTTTAGTATTAGGACTCCTTTATACTCCTAAATATTACTGGGACCCCAAAGAGCTTTATTGATATGGGTTATATCTACTGCTATTCATCAGATCTTAAAATGGCTACTTTAAAATATTATTTAAAAGTAACAAGAGTGGGCACATTACATATAAAAATGAATAACATATATTTATGGGAAAAAACATTCTCCAAACCAACAAAAACTTACTGAGAGGAGTAGCATTATTTCTAGTTTTGCAAAATTTTAAATTTCTAGTGTCACATAAGATATGTAACTTTACATCCATTCTGTTGCAATATGTTATTGTGGCTCAAGCATATGAAGAAAATCTAGCCTCTTGGAGATACAGTTAGAACAGTATTTTAATGACTCAGATAATGGTGGATATTCTTTAATAGGGCACCACAACTCATGTAGTAGTTTCTTAAAGTTTAAAAACAATGTGAAGTCTGAAATTCTGTCAATGGTCTTTTTTTACTCTACTGCAGGAAAATCTACTCGTCTGTCATATTTTGAATGACTCTTTTATTCCTGTGTGATTGTATATTACATGTAGGTCAACTGGAAAATATTGGTTCACTGATGAAAATCTTTCAAATGGTCACACATTTCACTGCACAATAGCAAAAAAAAAAAAAAAAAGTTCACATTTGTTATTATCATCAACTACTTCATCAAGTGTTTTAAGTCCTGGAAGGGTGTCAAGCTCATGGTGACGAATAAAAGTTTTTGAAAAATCTGATTTTCCCAAGAATGCTCAAATTTTAACATTTGCAAAAATATTGTGAGTTGCTTTCCTTGAAGTGGTAGGTTCACTTCTGGCATTTTTGAGAGAATATCTGCTAAATACCCAAATACACATAATCATAGGCTCTGTTTTTGTCCTTCCAAATAAAAATGGTGTTCCATGAAAAGAGCAGCTTGCAACTCATGCAAAGTGGTTTTCCTTGAGTCAATTGTTGGATGTTAGTCTACAGCAGAAAGTCTTTATGGATTCTCCCCATTTCATCACATGGAATGTTCAACTAGATGTATACTCAGGGGTCAAGTTTAACCAAGATTAACGTTTTTTTTTTCTGCTTTTGACTAGCATTTTAAATTGAAAATGTGTGGCAGCGAAGAATCCCATGACTAATGCAGCTGGTAGCACTACCCCGATTCATACCCAAGTATTTGCTGTTTGCCCACCACTGCTTATATACCACCAGTGCCAGTTTTTGACCAAAGAAAAAAGGCAAACAATATCTTTATTATGAAAATAATTTTAACCTTGCAGACCTGATGAAAAGGGTCTCAGGGTCCTCCAGACATCTGTGGAAAAGTTTAATAACTCTGTATTAAGTACATGTTATTATTATTAATACTCAAAACCAAAGACAGGCTTTTATCAGATACTACAAAGCAAATGAGAGCTAACACTGAAAGGAGTCAAAGTAAGAATGACTGTCCCCTAGACCTTGGAGAAGAAAAAGGCCTGTGGTGGATGGTGGTTTAGGAGATTCACAAGCTAATATAACAGTCATCACAAATATAATAGAGCACAGGTAAACTTGTAAAATCAAAGCCAATTTTTCAACCAAAGCTGTGGCTACAAATAGTATTAGTAGAAACAGTGGCTTTGAAAATATTTAAAACAAATCAGGGAATTGGAATGTTAACAAATGAAAGGATAATGACAGACATAGGATTCATAGGTAAATTAGATAATATGTAGAGGCTTTTTTTTTTTTCTAAAGGACTATAAACAAAAAAATAGATGGAGGGTGTATGCTGTAAGCTAAACTCATTATCTTCTGTAAAAGAGTTCTCTTATCTAATAAGAGTAGTGGAATTGGGGCTGGGTTGTAGCTCAGTGGTAGAGCACTTGCCTAGCATGTGTGAGGCACTGGGTTCAATTCTCAGCACCACATATAGAGAAATAAAAAAAAAATAAATAAAATAAAAGTAAAGGTCCATTGACAACTAAAAAAACTTTCTAAAAAGAGTAATGAAATTAATGAAACTATAAGTACTGAAATGTTTTAAGTATTAGACAAGTGATTATTTTATGGTTTCTGTATAATAAACTAGGAGCTTTATGTCTGTGACATGAAAAAAGAAAAATGGAAAGGAAATAAGTTTATAAGAAGTCAAATAATATTATAAAATACAATTTATGATTCAATTGCTAGAGTTAGAAAATATAAATTGGTTGAATGTCCTTATGTTAACTGCCTGCTGCTGCCATACAAAATTACTACAAACCTAGAGGCTTAAAAGCACAAACTTATTATCTTATAGTTCTGGAGGTCAGCAGTCCAATACAAGTCTCACTTGGCTAACCTAAACATGTCATCAAAGTTGCATTCTTTCTGGAGGCTCGAGGAGAGAATGTTTCCTTGCCTCTTCCAGCTTCTAGAAGCCACTCTGTTAGTTTGCACATGGCCCCTTCCTCCACCTTCAAAGTCAGCAATGGAGAGTTTGGGTCTTCTCACATTGAATCACCCTGGCCTCTTATTCTGTCTCCATCTTCTACATTTAAGGACCCAGTAATTATATGGAGTCCAATCAGAGAAACCAAAATAATCTCCCTATTTTAGGGTCAACTGATTAGCTAATTTAATTTCATCTATTACTTTAATTCCCTTTTGCCATGAAGCAAAATATATGTGGGTGTACATGGGAGAGGTCATTATACTACCTATCAGAGGTATATTTCTTTTAAAAAAAGGTCACTTACTGGACTAAAAAACGAATTCTAAATTTGTTGCACTCAGCAGTCACACTTGGAACCAATGTCAGAGGTCAAGCCAACAACAAGAAAGATATGACGGAGGGGGTTGTGGCTCAGTGGTAGAGCACTTGCCCAGCATGTGGGAGGCACTGGGTTTCATTCTCAGCACCGCATATAAATAAATAAAATAAAGGTCCATTGACAATTTAAAAATACTAAAAAAAAGAAAGATATGAGATGGCAAAGTTTATCATACCTAGGTGAGGATGGGAGAAGCAGGTTATTATCACAGTAATTTGATAAAGTAGATTTCAAAGCAGCCCCCCTCCACGGAAGACTAAAAGTACTTCTAAGAAAATACTAAATAACAAAACCCTAACTGTGTGGCTTCAGAATATGGAATTAATATGATAATTTTCTTTTAATAATTATAAATATTTTCATTGTGGCTTGTACATGCTGCTATTAAATCATAACAGATAAAGTACAGCAAGTTCCTCAATTATGGAAATGAATACTAAGATTAGATAAAAATAGCATGGCTACATTAATAATTAATAGGAAAAGAAAACTCACTTTCTTTACTTGCATACAGATTTTTTTCCAAGGAGATTGAGTGCCTGAAATGTGTGGGATATATAAAGAGGTGCAATAGTCTCTTTCCTCATGATGCTCAAAGAAGAACAGAAGTGGGGGATGATGTATAAATAAGTAACCACATCTTATGGCAAACTGGAGACTTGGGAGATTCATTACCCTGGGACAGCTAGAAAGAGATGTGTGGTCTGGGAAGCAAACTGGTAATGGTGAATTCCAGAAAAAAGGAATAAGATTTTTAAAAGTTGGAGACAAGATTTGATATCTCAGTAGACTGGAACACAAAGTATGTTCTGTACATCATGGTTAGTGGGATGATGGAGAGGCAGAAGAAAGGCCATTGAAGGGAACAAGCAAGAGGCTGGCTGGGGTAAGATGCTAGCCAAATTTGAATACAAGGTAAAAGTCCTTATAATTTATCAATTGGCAATAGGGAATCACTGATGATTTTCTCAGCAACAGTGTGACAGAAGGTATACGATTTTACTCTGTAGAGACTGGAGGTAGAAATTCTACACATTCACAATAAACTGAAAAAAAAAAAAAAGAAAATTAACCAAACCACATGGATCATTTTCAGTACTGACTTGTTAAGCAGTGCAGTAGACTTGACAAGATTATTTGTGTAAACTTAAGTCTCATGTTCCTCTTGAGCAAATCGTGGCAAATACTCTCTATTAGACAGTGCTGAGGCAAGGATTAAACAGCATATTAGAAAGGAATTATTGCAAGGCATGGCACTGTGCAGGTAATACTCAATGAATGTTAGTTTCCTTCCTTAGATGATGACTAAATTAAGGCTGAAACATAATTCTATTCTAGAATATTTAAAATACTACTAAAACATCAAAATGCCTGGGCTGCTGTCAAAACAAAACTCAAGAAAAAAAAAATGTATCCATTCCAAAGTTTAAATAAAAGCAAAAAAGAAAGAAAAAAGATGCAAAAGGGAAAACTAATGAACTGGGTTTCTAGCTAGGAAATTTATGGGAGGAAACCAAAATATGGAAATTGAAAAACCCTAAAAGTAGAAATATAGATATAAAAACAGAACTGATAATACTAGCAATTGATTCTTTGAAAAAATGAAAAATTGAGCAAATAAAACAAAATAATATAATAGGAAAATTTAAAGGACACAGTTCATATATTCTTTTATTTGGGGGGAAAAGAAATTATAGCATCTAAGTCCACCAAAACACTGAAACCAATCCAAAAGAAGACTGCATTAGCAAATAGGAAATACCAAGACTGACTGACAAAGAGAATGATCTTGCAATAACACAGTAACAAGAAAATTTAATTTAAAAATTCATAAAGTCTAAACTTTGCTTTACTCTTCAAGAAATATTCAGACCAGAGTACAGGTATAAAAATAGACTTTGCTTAATTTTCTGCAAACTAGCAAAAGGAGGTGCTACTGGATATTTTAATATTAAGCATTACTTCCTAAATTTTACTTTTCCAATTACACCTGTCAGCCTGTTTTCTGCTGCTATCATTGGATACCATACATTTGGTAACTGATGAAGAATAGAAGTTTATTTGGCTCATGGATCTAGAGGCTGCAAAGTTGAAGAGCATGGAGCCAGGATCAGCTTGGCATCTGGTGAGAGCATTCTCGCTGCAGCTTAACATGGTGGAAGGCATCACAGGATAAGACAGGGCAAGCTGATAGCTTGGGTCTTTCTTCATCTTCTTACAAAACCACTAATGCCATCATGTCCTGATGTCATCTAATCCTAATTACTTATTAAAGGCACCACCTCCAAATACATTAACCTATGAATGTGGCAACAAATTTTTCGACACCTGAACTTTTGAAGGACACATTCAAATTATACCATTGTGCCCTTTGACCTTCACAATCCATGTACTTTTCAGAATGCAAAATGCATTCGATCCATTCCAATAGTCTCAAAAAACTTATTTCAGCATTAACTCAAAAGTCCAGAGTCTCATCTAAATTAGACATGGGTGAGACTCAAGCCATGATTCACCTTCCAGTTGTGAATCTATGCAATCAAAACAAATGACCTACTTCCAAAGAACAATGGTAAGACAAGCATAGGACAGACGTTCCCATTCCAAAAAGGAGAAATTAGGCAAGAAGGCTAATAGGTACCAAGTGCAAAACCCAACAGGGAAGATATTAAATTAAAAACTCCAAAATAATCCTTCACTTTGTGCATCACCTCCTGGACACGCTGCTGTGAATACTGGGCCCCCATGGCCTCAGGTAGCCCCATCCTTTTGGCTTTGCTGGGCTCAGTCTTCTCAGTAGTTCTCATAGTCTGGAGTTCCTGCCTTTAGTTCTCTCAGGATGGAACTGCACACTGGTAGCCTTGCAGTTCTGGGGTGCTGGCACTGATCCTGTTCCCATGGCCCCCTGGGCATGGGCCTATTGGGGACTCTCTGTGGAAGATCTACCCCTACCCCAAATTTCCACTCAGTACTTCTCTAGTGAATGCTTTCAGCAGAGAATCCATCCCAGTGGCAGATTTCTGCATGGGCCCACAGGCAAACTGATTCATCCTTTGAAATCTAGGTGGAAGAAGCCATGCCTCTGGAGCTCTTGCATTCTGCAGGCCTGCAGAATTAACACCACATGTATACCCTATTTATGACTTGTGCCCTTTGGAGCAGCAGCCTGAGCCATATCTGGGGCTGTCTGAACCATGGCTGGAGTGACAGAAGAGTACTGTACCGGAATTTGAAGAGCAAAACCTCAAGGTAGTCCTAGGCAGGGAACCTGTGGAGAGTGCCCCAGGTGCATTCCCCCAAATTATTCTGTCCTCCTATAATGGGAGGAGCAGCCTTGACGATCTATGAAATGCCATTGGGGTTTTTCTCCCACTGCCTCAATGATCCCCTGTATCTGTACTAATCTCTTTAGTAAACAGTTGTTCAGTCACACCCTTGGTTTTCTCTTGTAAATGTTCTTTCATTCTCTACTACATGGTCAGGCTTAGAATTTTCAAAATATATTCTGTTTCACTTTAATTATAAATTCTATCTTTTAGCCATCTCTTTGCTCTCTCCTTTTCCTGTAAGCAGTTAAAAGCAGTCATGCAACAGCCTGAATGCTTTGTTGCTTAGTAATTGCTTCTGCCAGACATCCTAGTTCATCACTCTTAAATTCTGCATTACATAAATCCCAAGACATGGACACAATGCAGTCAAGTTCTCTGCAACCTTATAACAAGGATGGCAATACCTGTTATTCAGTTTTATTTGAGAACTAAGTAGAATGGCTTTTCCTGCCCACACCTTTATCAGCACACTAGTCATGATCACCTAGATAATCTCTGAAAAGTTCCAGAATTTCCCTAGTTTTATCTTCTTCTGAGCCTTCACCAGCATTGCTCTTCACTCTCCATTTATAGCAATAAAGAATTTTTCTAGCATTCACTTCAAAGTCACTTCAGTTTATAGCCATTACCCAGCTCCAAAGCCACTTCCAGGCCAGCCACCGGTTTGTAACATCACCCCCCCACCCTGCTTTGGGTTGTGCTAGAAGTTCTTGAGCCCCATTGGTCCAGTGGGGCAGCCTAATGGTTGGGATCCTTTTCCACCTGCACCACACCCCTGAACTCCTGTTGCATACTGAGGGATCTGGGCCTGAGGCAGCATCCCATGGGCCTTGAGTAGCTGCTGCTGAGAGAAGTATCCCTTGTCCTGAAGCTACCCTGGAGAACTCAGGCATCAATCAACTCATTAGCACACAAAATGACCTTGACCACTTTGGAGATTCCAAGGGTTTTAGGAGTTGAGTGCAAGAAAATGGGGTGAAGACCACACAACAATCCATCCTTGGTATCAATGAAGAATTGGTTCCAGGATCCCCAAAGACATAAAAATCCTTGCATTAATATTCCTTGTAAAAAATGACATAGGAGACAGTGCTGTGGCGTACACCTGTAATTCTAGCAATCTGGGAGGCTGAGGCCAGAGGATTGCAAGTTCAAGACCAAGTTCTTGGCAATTTAGTGAAACTATATATAGAGAGCAGCTGTGTCCTCTCCAAGTTAGTCCACAATGTATAGAACAGCAGGTTTTAGGCTGCTCCTAAACCTTTGTTACTCTGTTTTGTAAAGCAGTAGCTTGTCATAAGCTACTCCATTTTGTGTTTAAGGGCTGAGGTGAAATGACTCTATCTTGTTTGTACATGTAAACAACCGTCATCTGCCTGGCACAACCATAAGGCATAAACTGCTAAATATATTAATTGTGCTAATAAGAATGACCACCCATGGCCAGGTGATGGTGCACACCTGTAATCCTAGCAGCTCAGAGGCTGAGGCAGGAGGATACCAATTTTAAAGGCAGCCTCAGCAACCTAGCAAGGCTCTAAGAAACCCTTAGAACTTAGTGAGATTGTGCTTCAAAAAATTAAAAGGGTTAGGGATGTGGCTCAGTGGTTAAGCAACCCTGGATGCAATCCCTAGTACAAAAAAAAAAAACAAAAAAAGAATGACCCCCCCTGAACTTATCAAATTAATCAGAAGCACATGAATACATGGCCATATCAAACTCATATTGAAAAAAAATTAGGCCCATGAGCACTGAACACAGCAGGATACCAAATGATGAAGCCCCCTCACTCCAGACCCATAAAAGGAGAGGGCACCTCAAAACTGGACGCAGCAGCATCTTGACCCCATCACTTGGTCACTTGTCATGAGCCTTGCCCAGGAAAATCACCACAGTAACAAACCTCTGAATCTGTCCTCAGACTTTAGTGGAGTGTAGTTTCTCTTGCCTGTGTTGATCACGTAAGTCCCCCTCCACACTGACACTGTGAAACTGCCACTGTCTAGACCTTGGCCTAGTATAAGTTCCTGCACTTTCACAGCTCTGCACCCTAAGTAAGTTCTGCTGGTTCCAGGTGGTGATATTTTCTGATCACCTACAGTTAGTTACTCTTTGCATCCATCTGTGCACGCTGCCTTTGCTCTCAGTTCAGCTCCTGAGTCCCTGTGTCTGCCTTACTTAACCTTTTCTTGGCCTCTCTGTAACTGATATGTATAGTCATGTGAAGTGTTGTGTGTGCCTTGAGCGCTTAGATATTAGACATTATTAACATTGGAATTAAAAAAACCTGTGATTGCCTAGCTTATGACTACCAGGTGACCCACAAGTATTCAGCGAACTGCAACTAGTGAAGGTGGTGTAGCCTGTGAATTTACTGTTATTCAATAAATTCTGACTTTGTGGAAAGACAAAAAACAAAGAAACAAAAACAAAGCCACTTCCACGTTTTCAGGTATTTGTTTAATAACAGCCCCATTCCTGGCACCAATTTTCTGTCTTATTCTGTTTCCTATGGTTATAACATAATAACTGGGAAATTTATAAAGAGACTGGGTAATTTATAAAGAAAAGAAACTGATTTCTGTTTGTTTTTTTTCAATATCTCTAACTCTTTATTGAAGTGATCTTTTGCTTCCTGTATTTGCTCTTTTAACTGTCGATTGGTGCGATCATTCAGTGCCTGCATTTGCTCTTGCATCTCGTCATTTGCTTCCCTGAGCATTTTAATTATGTACATTCTGAACTCCCTTTCTGTCATTTCTTCTGCCATGCTGTCGTTGGGTTTCATTGATGTAACATCTAGATTTGTTTGGGGCATTTTCTTTCCTTGTTTTCTCATATTGTTCAGGTATCAGTGGACCGCTGAGATATTGCAGATTTCCTCTATTGTCTTATAATATCCCTGAAGATTTCTATATATATCCCCTCTTAGTCTTCAGTAGCCTGAAGTCTTGGAGGAAGTTGATAATGCAGTGCTCCACAAGGGAGCTGACTCCCTAGGGGTGGTGGCCTTCTGGTGGGGTATATTCCCTGCTAGTGGGCAGAGGTACCTTCACTTGCTGATGAATGGTCATCCAGAAGGGAAGTAGGTTGTGGGCTGATGCAAGACCAGTTTGGGCCTGTGTCTCTGATTTTACGGTCCTTTTGGGAGAACCTCACCCAACAGGGAGGAGTCACCCGGTGGGGAGGTCTCGCTGGTCGGTTTTCCTCCCAGAGGTTCCGTTCAATTCACAACTACCGCCTGGGCTGGGCAGCCTTCTTCTGCAATGTTCCCAGGGACCCGGACCTACCTCCTGGGCCTGGAAGCCTCACCCTTCGCAAACAAATCTCCTTCGGCTGCCTCTCCTCAGAGAAGCTGCCTGCAGTCCTGGAGCCTTCGCTCCGCCCCTCAGTTTGTCTGTGGGGCCCTTCCACCAAGAAGCCGTCTAGGACCCTGCTCTGCACTTTTCGCCTGGCTATGCGGCCCCTCCTCTGAGCAGCCACCTGGAGCCCCTTACAATCGCTCCGAGTCCCAGTGACCCGCCACACGCCTTTTCCTCCGGCAGCCACCTGTGTTCCGTGCGGTCGCTCTAAGACCAAGTGACCCACCACGCACCACTTTCTCCACCAGGCAGTCACCCAGAGATCTGGTGCGTCACGAGTCCCAAGAACTCACTGTGCACCTTCTTGTCCCGACTGCCTCCCGTAGCCCTGGTGCAGTCACTTCGAGCCCAAGCACCCCGCCGCGCTCCTCCTCCTTCTCCAGACAACCCCCCTATGTTCAGGAGCGGATGCTCTGGGACCAAACCACTCACCACGCTGTTCCACCGGATAGCCGCCCAGAGCCCTGGCGCAGCTGCTCCAATTCCAAGCGACGTGCCGAGCCCGTATTTCTCCTTCTCCTCTGGGCAGCCCCCTGTGTTCAGGGGTGGTCACGTTCAGTCCAAACAGCTCACCAAGCACCTTCTCCTTTGGGCAGCCTCCCAGAGCGCGGGTGGGTTGCGCCGAGTCCAAGCGCTGTGGTGAACAGCCACCTCTCCAATGCTCCCAGCTGTCTGCGATCACTGCTCTGGCGGGGGGAGGGGCGCCTCGCCGGCAGTTGTACTTTGCAAAGATCCCTGCTTTCGGGGCTACCGCCCTGTCCGGGGGCTACCGCCCCGTCCGGGATGCCTGCCCAGTGGGAAACACTCACCCGGCTGCTTTGAGTTGGTCCCAAGTCTCTCAATATCTCCTTTTCTTGAGTCCTGAGTCCATGCTGCTCCTCCGGATAGCCGCCCGGAGCCCTGGCGCAGCTGCTCCAATTCCAAGCGACGTGCCGAGCCCGTATTTCTTCTTCTCCTCTGGGCAGCCCCCTCTCCAATGCTCCCAGCTGTCTGCGATCACTGCTCCGGTGGGGGGAGGGGCGCCTCGCCGGCCGTTCTACTTTGCAAAGATCCCTGCTTTTGGGGCTACCGCCCCGTCCAGGACTCCTGCCCCGTCCGGGACGCCTGCCCAGTGGGAGACTCTCGCCCGGCTGCTTTGAGTTGGTCCCAAGGCTCTCTATATCTCCTCTTCTTGAGTCCTGAGTCCTGGAGCAACACGAAACGCAGCCACCCTCTAGTCCGCCATCTTGAATCCCCCCTGATTTCTTATAGTTCCAGAGGCTTCAAAGTCTAAGGGCATGACCCCAACAACTGCTAAGATTCTTCTTGCTGCATCATAATATGAAGAAGGTATAACATAACAAGATACAGCAAATATGCAAGCTTGGGTCTCTCTTCCTCTTCTTTTAAAATATCAATGCCATCGTGGGAGCCCAAACCTTCTGATTTCATCAAATCCTATTACCTCCCAAAGGCTCTACCTCCAAATACTATTACCATATGAATTTAGGGATTATATTTCCAACACATGAATTTTTGAAGTACACATTCAAATCATAGCAATGCCTTTAAAATAGATTATTCCTAGGGTTGGGGATGTAACTCATTGGTAGAGCACCTGCCTAACATGCACACACCCTGGTTTCATTCCTCAGTAGGAAAAAAATATTCCTTTCTCATCTGAATCTGAAATTTTAGAGCATGATCACTAAAGTAGTGCCACATGGGCCACACCACAGAGCAAGTGTCCTCTCTGAAATTTATACAGGGTTTTTTTCTACTCAGGTTTGAATTCCTTTTGTCAACTTTGTGGTGGAGAAAAGAAAGAAGGAGGAAAGAGAGGGAATATACACAGCAAAAGGATGTTTTGAGTATGAAAGCTCTAGTATCTGTTTTATATAATCAAGAGAATGTAACTGGACTCTCTTCAGACCCAAAAGTTTTCTCAGTAGAAGTTGCTGATTTAACATAAGCATGTATACATCCATGCCTACTCTTACATATTCTCTCTCTCTCTCTCTCTCTCTCTCTCTCACACACACACACACACACACACACACACCCTCACTCACCCTGGATGTCACGTGCATGAATACGGCTTGAGAGAATGGCTGCAATTGACTGTAACTGCTAACTGTAGTCTCATAGACTTTAAAGGGACTGAACTTTTTACAATGAGCAGTACTATATCATCCAAGTTTAAAATCTTTTGCTGAAGATTTTATCTGGTTTTATTAAGATGAAAAGAATTTTAAGAGCACCTAACCAGTAGCTATAAGAAAGTACAAAATCCAAATAAAAACAACTCCTAAGGAGGACTAGAAAGAGCACAGGTCATTGGAAAGATCTACATTCAAGTTCCTTAGCTGCCATTCATCAGTAGTGTGGTCTTGGGTGAGTTACTCCCCTGCCCAAGTCTGTCTCCTCATCTGATTGCTCCTAAGATAAAGGTATATAAAAGTCCTGTGCAAATAATACATTTAACTACTGTAGTTCTAGTAGTATAATGAAAGAGAGAAGTTCTGCCACGTTGATGTAACAATTTCATTTTTCCATTAGGTTAGAGCTATGAAGTATGAATCATAGTTAGAAATCACCTATCTGCAAAGTTCAATTCAAGGCTTTCAATTGGGATTCTAGTCACCTTGTACAGGCATGACCGATCACTAAGCAGAACAATCAGAAATCCCCAGTTCAATATTATAAAACTTATCTCCTGGAGTCCTAGAACACTAACACTCCTCCAATCCACTCTCTCTCCTACAAAAATTTTCCAATGATACATGTGAAATCAACATCCACTCATTAATACATGTATTTAGTGTCTCAAAATTTTGGCCCTCAAAGAACTCACAGCTAAGAAAAATATGTGGGTAGTTATCAAGTAAAGGGAATGAACCAGAAATTATACACTATAAATGAGACTTGTCTCCTTTAACCAGCCCCCTTGGGAGGCAAAGCAATATGTCATTGCTCAACCTGTCTTTGGAGCTTTCCCTTTGGAAGCACCCTGAGAGTCTACAGTCTGTTCTTTTGAATATCCTAAGTGGTGCCAAATCCTCACCCAGAATGAATTTGATTTTTGGAAACTGCCGAAAGTCAGCCAGAGCCAAGTTTAGTGAATATGATGTGTGATCAAACTAGGTGGCACTATTTTGGTTCAAAATGATATATGATTATAATGCAATAAGACAGATTTTCTTATATGATTTGTAAAACTGACTCTAAAGGAAACTCCAGACAAGTAGCAAGTAGCATGAGCAATGGAAGATACATATATCTTTTCTGTTCCCCATTAACTTCTTTGAATAATAATACTCATTTGGGTATATAATTTCAAATATAAAGTTTGCTTTGATTAATCACTTGTAACTCATAAACAGAAGGTTCCTTAGTATATTGGAACTAACATATCATGGGGGAAAGGGCTGTCACTAAATTAGATAGAGAGCATAGCATGCAGGGAAGAGCACAGGCTTCAGGAGGAAACTCTTAGAAAAGAATTCCAACCTGGTCCCTTACTGCCTGTGCAACTTTAGGGAAGGCACAAACTCTTTAAGACTCTAAAATGAGTCTGCTATCTAAAACTCAATAAGTCACAGCTATTGTTCATAACCTCAGTAAACTCAAGACAATTTTCTGACTATAGATGGCTTTATATGACAGGAGAATAGTCATTTGGTTGATGAGTAGTAAGTTCACTGAGAGTACTGACATTGCACTCATGCTGATGGATTAGGAACCTGCATTTAAAATACAATTTGTAGAGAATATTTGCAGTGACTGACAGTATGTATGTATTTTTGTAATTCAGGACATGTGTTGTCTGTAATACTCCCACCACAATGACCTCTCTTCTGTCTGAACTTTCTCAGCACTCTCAAGACCCTGTGTCTTTGCATACTTTGTCCTTTCTAAGATACCATTCCTGGCCTCTAGTCTGAAAAAAAACAACAATTATACTTCAAAATCTACCTTAAAAGTCACTTTCACTGTGCAATATTCCCTGCCTGCTCTACACAATGGCTTCACCCTTTGTACACCCATGGCATTTGGCTCCTATCTCTCTAATGCCTCATACTTCATTGACTTTTAAATTTCTTTTTCCATTTGTGTCTTTCGCTAGGCTTGAGCACTGAGAGAGGGACTATGTTCCATTTATTCTTGTACTTAGAGCACCTGGCACATCTGTTGGCACATGTTAGGAACTTGGCAGATGTTCCATGTATTCATACTTTAGGCTTTGCAAGCAGCACATAAAGGTCAGGTAGCTGCCTTTAGTGAACTATGTTACCAACCATTATATTCATTTTTTCTGACTTCAAGTAAGAGATGGGAGGACTTTAGAAGGTGTGGCACACAGAAGTTTCCAAACACTACTGATCTCATCAGTACTCTATACCCCCGCGACAGAACCCCCAGAGAGGCATTTCTCACTCTTTTTTTTTTTTTTTTTTTTTTTTTTTACAGTGTAGCACACATGAGGGATGTACATTTCCACCAGGAGCTTGCTGTGGACAACTTCAAAGCTTTTCAGAGTTCTCATGCTCTTCCATAGTTGTCTGGGTACCAGGAATTAAGGGTCTTTTCTGAGTCACCAACTCTACAAAGGAGGTAGAAAATCTCAAAGCCTCATGGTCTTGGCAGGGTACCCGTTTAATTTCACCTAATCCCAGACCCCCACCCCCTGGGAATGTCCTAGAATCAGGGTTTGCCAATTTTGCAGAGTTCTAATAGTTAATTTGTTCTATGAATAGGCTCCCTATATCTAGGAAGTGTAAGACATTCAAAGGAAGAACTTCTTGGTAGTACAATATGTCTCTTTCATCAAGTCTTAAGCTATGTAACTAAAGAGCAATTATAAAAAAAAGTTCATGATCAACCATTTTGTGCCAGATGGAAATACGTAGAGGGTCAGCTGGCAGCCCTGCACAACTGAGTGTTAACACTTCTGAATAATTCTCTGTCACTGCAGTTTCCAGAGACTCAGCAATACTACACTGGTTTCAGATTCACCAAGATCTACAAGGTAGAACAGAGATCTGGAGCCACAGTCCATGTCTTGGAAACCACCAAACCATGCTAGTAAATATTTCTGTGACACATACATAATATGCAAAGAAAGGCAGCCACATTCTGCTTTACTGTCATGGTCTTTCCTGTCTCTCCAATGGAATAGCTACACTGTGCAGGCAGGAAGAGGGTAAAAGAAAGGACAATCAGGCCACAGGCCCATCATGAAAGCAGTGATTGGAACAGCCACTCTAGATACATCTTATAGGTTCTGGAGAGTTAATTCACTCATTCAGTCCACAAATATTGAGGCAATTATCCCAAGCTATAATAATGGTGGAGTCATGACATTGACCCCACAGAGCTTAGTTTACTTGGAGAGAGCAGTAGCAATCAAAGAGCACACAGACAAATAAATACAAGAGCACAAATAAGTACTATGATGTAGGAGTGTGACACACTGCAGAGACTATACAAACAGGGAGCAGTGGACCTGGTTGGGAAGTCAGGAAGGCTATCCTCAGCAAGAACCATGTGACTGAAGATCTGAAGAACAGCAATTAAGTAAAAGAGGAGGAGAGGGAAATATTTCTGGCAAACTAAAGAGTGTGTGTCAAGGTCCTGTGGTGGGAGGGAGAAATTAAATTGGCTCAGAATGAGAGGCAGGGAGCAAGGCAGCAGCACCAAGATCTGAGGACCCAACAAAAGACATATTCCTGTCTACACCCTCAGTTTCCTCTCTGATTGTCTAGAACAAGACTAAAGAAAGATGTCAGAAATGAGGTGTGCCCAGAGTATATGAAATACCACCAGCTTAAAAACAAACAACTTGCCAATATTAACTGATCAATGTCTTATTGAAATCTCTGTAAGGTAATACTACTATTTTCTGCTAAAAACACTGAATCAGGAAAATAGTGCAGTAAAAAAGACCTTCAAACTTTTCAGACAGAGATGCATTTTAATCCAGGTAGAATTAAGGTACTGATAAAAGTTGATGATTAATATAAATCTGTACAGATAAAGAGTATTTCATGATAATTCCCAAATGTTAGTATTTTGAGAGAAAAACAAAGCTAAAGGAAAAATGGTTATGGGTATTTTCCGTGTAGCACTGTTTTGCTTTGGCAACTCTGTTAGCCTGTTACATCACTTGAGGCAGTTCTTTGTGGTTTCTGGATTATCTGTCACATTGCAAACAAGTCTTGGAACTTTCTATTTGTGAAGCGCTTTGCAATCAATCATTAATTCAGCCTCCCCATCCTGCAGAGAGATTATACACATTCTACAGATTAAACAGACAGATAAATGGGTTGCTCAAGGACACGAAACAATTCAGCTTTTACTTATCTTTCTTATCACCCTTTCCAAACAATGAAGCCACACAAAGCATGTCCAGCTCTAGCACCAACCCTGTTGCCCTGCAGACCAATGACAACTCCTAGAAGCAGCAAGTGAAGGCACTGCAGTTACTTTTGTTATCTACTCTAAATAAGCTCCTCTATGCAGAGTGCCTTCAAGGCCAACGATGATAATGACTACACTGTGATTGTGACATTGGCACTCACAATCAGAATGTGAACTCAAAGAATAAGAGTCTCTAGGAAGCCATGATGGTTTATGACTTAAAATTTTCACCATCCCTAAGGAGACTGAGCCCCCATCACACAGAGACACACTTTCCCAAGACTTCCTTTCATCCCCAACAAGCAGCCAAGATAATGATTTCCACTGGGCTCCCACAGTTCAGTACTGCACAGTATGAAGTCACCTGTTTACATGCCCTCCTTCACTCCCAAGCTGGGACAGCCCAGCATTGGAAGTACATAGAAGACAACCTAGCATACAAATGGTTTGTTGAGTGCATGACTTCCCATAAGCAAATAGAGGAAACAGGTACTTCACAGTATCTGTGAAGTATCTGCAGAGTAGTGAAATTAAGAGATCAGTTAGGCTAACCCCTTAAGTTACAGATGAGCCAAAGAAGTGCAGAGAATCACATGGTTACATATGGCCTGGTCTCCAATTCAGGAATTTTGGTTCAGTTTAGTTCTACAGACATCTCATATGTGCCTACTATGTGCCTGGGGTGGGAAGTGCTGGGGAAGGGAAGAAAGCAGGAGGTAGTCTCGGCTTCAGAGAGCACACAGCCTGGGGGAGGGAAGAGAGAGTTAACGAACAGTTGGACAAGTGAAAGGACGGACACTTGATTCCTTGGCCAGTGTTTCCTCTACACTGTTCACTGGGTGTTCCCCATCTGGGACTAAGAACAGCAAAATCTACTTCCGGCAAATAAACTTTTAGCGAAGACCGATGAGAAAACGCGTATGGAAAATCAGGCTCGCCCCCAAAGGCATTATGTAAGGTATTGCCATACCCGGACACGGACTCCAAGGAGTCAATCATGTTTCAGATGTCGGATCAACAAAGCAGCAAACAAATGAGGGATGGGCATAAATCCCAGGAAAGCCTCAAGGGTTGACAGGAACTGGAGGAAACAGCTGTGGTTGGGGGGTGGGGTGTTGGGTCAAGTGAAATGGTCCTGGCAGAGAATGGAGGGCAGGCGGTGGGATGGGAGAACACGGAACCGAGAAGGTGTAAGTTGGGATACCAATAAGGAAGGGCAAGCGGAGAGAAATGGGGTTCCCTTGAGGAAGACAGGGGGATAGGGCCGGGCGCCTTGGGCCTTGGCCTGGTGGTTCTAGTTGGCACAGGAGGTGAGGGCAGATGGGTGCGTAGGCCCACTGCTTTCCCAGAGAACCGCTGGCACCGGCAGGGGCACTCCGGCAGTCTCCTGGGTCCTCAGGCTGCAGCATCACGGCCGCCGCGCCTCCGGGAAGCCGGAGCCCCAGCTCGAGCCCAAGCCCCTGGCGCGGACTCCCGGAGGCGCCCGAGGCGCCGCTGGCGCCACCGACGCCGCCGCCGCTGCCTCACCTCGGGTTGAAGTCCTGGAAGAGGCCCCTCAGGTTCATGGCGAAGAACTACACCGCCGCGTCCTCCTCTTCCCCCCTCCCCCCGCGCCGCGCAGCCTGCGCTTTACAGCGGGTTCATGGTGCCAGCGCCAGCCGCGTCCCCGCCACCGCCCTGAGAAACCTGAGCCACCGCCCCCCACCCCTCCTTCCGGGCTTCCGTATGACGGCTGCGCATGCGCCCCGAGCCCCGCCCTGAGTTCGCCGCGTCCTGGCGGCCCCTAGTCCTGGGTACCCAAGCAACCAATGGAGTAGACTGCGGTTTCTGGAGGCTGAAGTAGAGGCGGCCTCGAGGGAAGGGGCGGAGAAATGCATGGGAATGCTGACTGGGTGAAGGAGTCCCGCGGTGAGGTCTTCGTAGACACCTGTCCCCTAGGCCCTTGCTGCCTTCTGGAGATTTCCCCCAGTGACGCCTCAGTCGGGGTGGGGGAAGCTAGTGGCAACTAGTAAGACTTTGCATTTTGACGATCCTATCCTAGGCTTCACCTGTCAGATCTGTCAATGAATCCACAGTATGCATATCAACTTCCCTTCCAAGCCCCAGGCTAGCATGTCAAGATATGCTGGCTGTCTCAAATCATGTTACCCAGCACCAAAGGCATCTCCCTTCCCAGATGTCGTCCCCTCCTGGATTCCCTCTCTCCATTGGCAGCAGGCCTATTCAGGGAATGCCCAAACTGGAGATGTGCAATTCATCCTCAATTTCCTAACCTACTTCAGATACTCCTTGACTCCTTCCTAGACTTTGTGGTCATCTCAGACCTCACCTCATCCTCATCCTCCACTCCCAGCCATACTACTTAAAAGTGCCAGTTTCAACTTTCTTGGACAAGTCAACATTTTATCCTTAGTTTTTCTCCTCTGCAAAATGGAAATAATAAAACCTTCTTTCACAGCTTGTTGGGAAAATTAAATGAAAGCATAAATAACACACTGCCTAGTACATGTTAGGTGCTTAAAGAATGTTATTGCAAGTTACTACTCTTTTAAGTGCTGACCTCAGAGATTCTGTTTTGTTTTTGAATCTAAGGCAGGACAACCTCGTAGCAGGTGACCTAGTCTGTGGTCTTCATTTGCAGTCAGTTGAAGAGTTTTTCATGAGCACAGCAATACCTTAAACATTAGTCTATCTATTATGGATAATCATCATACTTTGTTACAATAGCAGAGTTTCATGAATGGCAATTTTATACTGGTTAGCCCCAGGGAAAGCTTAAGAGCATCACAATTGTGAGAGTCATACTTTGCCATGATGTATCAGCTTTCTTCTGAGAACTTGAAAACATTTCACAAGTGGTAATTAGGCTTCCCAACAACCACTGGGGAATGGATATTATTATATGAGCTGGTTTTAGGGATGAGTAACCTGGATCAAGTGTTCAACTGTGGAAGCATGGGCACCCTGTCCCAGAAATTTTGGTTCAGCTCCTGTACCCATCCTCCAAATTGTGTCTACTGTCTAGCCTTGAGGAGGATCCCAGTGAACCCTGAAATAGAAGGGGAACTAAGGCACAGAGGGGTTTGTATAACATGCCCTGGGCCACCTATCTAGTGGAGATGGAAGAGCAAATATATAATTTGAGGTCCTGTCAGACCTGTAGGCCACACTGCTAGAAACAGGTATCTGCCAGGGGCCAGAGTGGCCAGCACCATCTTAACTACCAGAAGGCATCAAGAGGGAGACAGCTCGTCAGTTCAGAAATGTAAATGACAGGCACCATGGCTCTCTCAAGAGCTTGCAGCTCAGAATGCAGACACTTCTTTTGTTGAGGTTCCAAGGAGTTCTAGAGCTGAACCATTGCTCTGCAGACCCAGAATTCAATTCTGTTATTTTCCAAGAGATGATTAGGCCATGGGCATTACCTAGCCTGGGTAACAGAGACTAGTGATCAATGTATTGTTTTTCAAGCAAAATTGCCAAGGGAACTATATGAACCTGTTTGTGAAGACATACGGAAAGAAATGGATTCCCCAAGGCCTCGGATTCCCAGTCTCCAAGAGGTGGATTACCTTACCTCAAATACAACAAAAGTCCAACACTATACACTGCCAGTTCTTACATGGAAACAAAAGCCAGAAATTCCCAGTGTCCTCTCTCTAGCAAGTGCAAAAACCCTTCTGCTAATCTGCTGCCTACCTCAGTTCCTTAATTTGGTGTCCCACTCTGGATGGGGGCTCAAAGCTTTACTGGATTGTGTGGATATACCCAAAAATGACCTCAAAATTGAGTACAGACTCTGGGCTGTACGCTGATGATACCCACAACATTTTCTTTTCAAACCGACATTTGACTTTTCTTTGATTTTTCTTTCCCTTGACTTGCCACCATATTCCAGGGCCATCTTCAGAGAGGCTCCACACATTCTGTACCCAAGGACAAGAAATGACTGTGGAATGCATTTAAAAAACATATCCCCCAATAAGCAAAAATGTATTTCCATGTGACTTTAGAGTGGACACATAAATTCTAGATGCATCAGTGCATATCTAGACCATGGTTTTAAAGATTATCTTGGATTTATGTCACCCTTCTGATAAGATAGTGGCTTGTTCAGTCCAATATTCACATTCAGCAATTTGATCATCTGTAGATTTTTCTTTTTCTTTTGTGGCACTAGGGATGGAAACCAGGGTCTAGTGTTTGCTAGGCAAGCACTCTACTACTGATCTATAATCCCCAGTCCTTGGAAGACTGACTTCTGAAGAGAAGAGCCCTGAAGGAGAAAATACTGGTGACTTCCAACTCTCAGGATTAGGGGTACTGGTTAGAGGAGGAAAGTGACTGTGGTCCAGCTCGCCACATTTACTGCCCAGGTTTCTCCCCTGAGAAACCTGAAGGGAAGGAAGTCTCTGTTACTATAGTAGCAGAAATCCAGTAATACACTTCTGTGGTAACATAGAGAATAGGATATATACCTAGTAAACTCGATAATCTAACTAATAATAACCAAAACCTGGTAAGTGTAAGATTCATTATTAAAACCTCAAAAGGGAGGAGGTTTCAAGATGGCGGCCTAGAGGGTGGCTGTATTTCCTGTTGCTCCAGGACTCAGGATTCAAAAGAGGAGATATTGAGACACTTGGGACCAACTCAAAGCAGCCGGGTGACTCTCTCCCGTTGGGGAGGTGTCCCGGATGGGACAGTAGTCCCGGAACGCAGGGAACTTTGTGAAGTAGAGCTGCCGGCGAGACGCCCCTCCCCCCGCTGGAGCAGTGAACTCGGACAACTGGGAGCGCCGTAGAGGAGGCCGCTCAGCACAGCGCTGGGACTCGGAGCAACCACTGGGGCTCTGGCGGCTGCCCAGGGGAGGAGTGGCGAGGAGAGCTGTGTGGACACAGAACACCGGGACCTGCCCTGAGGAGGAGGAGGAGGAGCGTGGCCGCTTGGATTCAGAGTGACTGCACCAGAGCTGCAGGCAGTTGCCAGAGGAGGAGCTGCACAGCGAGCTGTTTGGACTTAGAGCGACCATTCCTGAACCCCGGGGGCTGCCCTGAGGATGAAGAGGAGGAGGAGCGCGGCCGCTTGGATTCGGAGTGACTGCACCAGAGCTATAGGCGGTTGCCAGAGGAGAAGCTGCACGGCGAGCTGTTTGGACTCAGATCAACTGCTTCTGAACCCCGGGGCCAGCCCGGAGGAGGAGGAGGAGGAGCACGGCGGGTCGTTTGGACTCGCAGTGACTGCATTAGCGCTCCAGGCACCTGCTCAGAGGAGAAGGCGAGTGGTGAGTTGTTTGGACTTAAAGTGACAGCTCCTGAACACAGGGGGGCTGCCTGGAAGGGAAGTGTGGTGAGTCGCTTGGTCTTGAGTGGCCACACCAGAGCTCCGGGCGGTTGCCCAGAGGACGCATGCAGCGGGTCACGTGGATTCAGAGCCACTCAGAGCGACCGCTCCTGAACACCCGGGGGGTTATCTGGACAAGGAGGAGGAACGGGGAGGGTCACTTCGACACGGAGTGATTGATTGCCCAGGGCTACAGGTGGTTGGTGGGAGGAGGAGGCACACAGTGAGTTTCTTGGACTCCTAGTGACCGCACCGGAATACTGGGTGGCTGTCTGGAGGAAGAGGCGTGTGGCGGGTCTCTGGGGCTCAGAGCGATTGTACAGGGCCCCAGGTGGCTGCTCGGAGGAGGGGCCGCATAGCCAGGCGATTAGGTGCAGAGCAGGGTCCCAGGATCTAGGAGGCTTCTTGGTGGAAGAGCCTCACAGAGACACGCTTAGGGCAGAGCGAAGGTTCCAGGCCTGCGGGCAGATTCTCTGAGGAGGGGCAGCCTAAGGAGATTCATCTGTGAAGGGTGAGGCTCCCAGGCCCAGGAGGTAGGGCCGGGCCCCTGGGAACTTTGCAAAGGAAGGCAGCCCAGCCCAGGCGGTAGCTGTAAATTGAGGGGAACCTCTAGGAGGGAACTGACCAGCGAGACCTCCCCACCGGGTGAGTCTTCCCTGCCGGGTGAGGTTTCCCCACAAGGACAGTAAAACCAGAGACACAGGCCCAAACAGGCCTTGCCTCAGCCCACAGCCTAGGTCCCCTTTGGATGACCATTGGTCAACAAGTGGAGACACCTCTGCCCACTAGCAGGGATTATACCCCACCTGAAGGCCACCACTCCTAGAGAGGCAGCTTCCTTGTGGAGCACCGCATTATCAACTTCCTCCAAGACTTCAGCCTACTTAAGGCTAAGGGGGGATATATATAGAAATCTTCAGGGACATTGTAAGTCAATAGAGGAAATCTGCAATATCTCAGCGGTCCACTGATACCTGAACAATATGAGAACACAAGGAAAGAAAATGCTGCAAACAAATCTAGATGTTACATCAATAAAACCCAATGACAGCATGGCAGAAGAAATGACAGAAAAGGAGTTCAGAATGTACATAATTAAAATGATCAGAGAAGCAAACGATGAGATGAAAGAGCAAATGCAGGCATTGAATGATCGTACCAATCGACAGTTAAAAGAGCAAATACAGGAAGCAAAAGATCATTTCAATAAAGAGTTAGAGATATTGAAAAAAAACCAAACAGAAATCCTTGATATGAAGGAAACAATAAACCAAATTAAGAACTCCATAGAAAGCATATCCAGTAGGATAGAACACCTGGAAGACAGAACCTCAGACATTGAAGACAAAATATTTAACCTTGAAAACAAAGTTGAACAAACAGAGAAGATGGTAAGAAATCATGAACAGAATCTACAAGAACTATGGGATATCATGAAAAGGCCAAATTTAAGAATTATTGGGATTGAGGAAGGCCTAGAGAAACAAGCCAAAGGAATGAACAATTTATTCAATGAAATAATATCAGAAAATTTCCCAAATCTGAAGAATGAAATGGAAAATCAAGTTCAAGAGGCTTATAGGACTCCAAATACACAAAATTACAACAGACCCACACCAAGGCACATTATAATGAAAATACCTAACATACAAAATAAAGACAGAATTTTAAAGGCTGTGAGAGAAAAGAACCAAATTACATTCAGGGGGAAACCAATACGGATATCAGCAGATTTTTCAATCCAGACCCTAAAAGCTAGAAGGGCCTGGAACAACATTTTTCAAGCCCTGAAAGAAAATGGATGCCAACCAAGAATCTTATACCCAGCAAAACTTACCTTCAAATTTGACGATGAAACAAAATCCTTCCATGATAAACAAAAGCTAAAAGAATTTACAAAAAGAAAGCCAGCATTACAGAACATTCTCAGCCAAATATTCCATGAGGAAGAGATGAAAAACAAAGAAGCAAATCAGCAAAGGGAGGAATTATCCTAAAGGAATTGTCAAATAAAGGAGGAAACAAGTTGTGTCAAACAAATAAATAAACAAAATTTTAAAAATGAACCAAATGACCGGAAAACCAAATCATATCTCTATAATAACCCTGAATGTTAATGGCCTGAATTCATCAATCAAAAGACATAGACTGGCAGATTGGATTAAAAAGAAAGATACAAAAATATGCTGCCTGCAAGAGACTCACCTCATAGAAAAAGATACCCATAGACTAAAGGTGAAAGGATGGGGAAAAACATACCATGCACATGGACTCAGCAAAAAAGCTAGAGTATCCATCCTCATTTCAGACAATGTGGACTTCAAGCCAAAGTTAGTCAAAAGGGATAAAGAAGGTCATTTCATACTGGTTAAGGGAAGCATAAATCAGCAAGATATAACAATCATAAACATCTATGCCCCAAACAGTGGCTCATCCATGTATGTCAAACAAATCCTTCTCAATTTCAGAAACCAAATAGACCATAACACAATAATACTAGGTGATTTTAACACGCCTCTCTCACTACTGGACAGAACTTCCAGACAAAAATTGAACAAAGAAACCATAGATCTCAATAACACAATCAATAATTTAGACTTAACGGATATTTATAGAATATACCATCCAACCAAGGGCGAATACACTTTCTTCTCAGCAGCACATGGATCCTTCTCTAAAATAGACCATATATTAGGCCACAAAGCTAATGTTAGCAAATACAAGAAGATAGAGACACTAGCATGTATTCTATCAGATCATAATGGATTGAAGTTAGAAATAAATGAAAGAGTAAAACACAGAAACTATTCCAACATCTGGAGATTAAACAATATGCTATTATATGATGAATGGATAATAGAAGATATTAGGAAGGAAATTAAAAAATTCTTAGATGTAAATGAGAACAAAGAAACATCATATCAAAATCTCTGGGACACTATGAAAGCAGTACTTACAGGGAAATTTATTTCATGGAGCGAATTTAATAAAAGAAGTAAAACTCAACAAATAAACGACCTAACACTACAGCTCAAAGCCCTAGAAAAAGAAGAACAGAACAGCACCAAAAGTAGTAGAAGACAGGAAATAGTTAAACTCAGAGCTGAAATCATTGAAATTGAAACAAAAGAAACAATACAAAAAATTGACAAAATAAATAGTTGGTTCTTCGAAAAAATAAACAAAATTGATAAACCTTTAGCCACACTAACAAAGAGAAGACGAGAGAAAACCCAAATCACTAAAATTCGGAATAAACAAGGAAATATCACAACAGACAGGATTGAAATACAAAACGTAATTAGAAGCTATTTTGAAAATCTATACTCCATCAAAACAGAAAACCTCGAAGACATCAACAGATTTCTAGAGACATATGAATTGCCTAAACTGAATGAGGAGGACATACACAATTTAAATAGACCAATTTCAAGTGCTGAAATAGAAGAAGTCATCAAAAGCCTACCAACAAAGAAAAGTCCGGGACCAGATGGGTTCTCAGCCGAGTTCTACAAAACCTTTAAAGAAGAGCTCATTCCAATACTTCTCAAAGTATTCCATAAAATAGAAGAGGAGGGAACCCTCCCAAACTCATTCTATGAAGCCAATATCACACTGATACCTAAACCAGACAGAGACTCATCAAGGAAAGAAAATTTCAGACCAATATCCTTAATGAACATCGATGCAAAAATTCTCAACAAAATTTTAGCAAATCGCATACAAAAACATATTAAAAAGATAGTGCACCATGATCAAGTGGGTTTCATCCCAGGCATGCAAGGTTGGTTCAACATCAGGAAATCAATAAATGTCATTCACCATATCAATAGACTTAAAGTTAAGAATCACATGATTATTTCAATAGATGCAGAAAAAGCATTTGATAAAATACAGCACCCCTTCATGCTCAAAACACTAGAAAAAATAGGGATAGTGGGAACATTCCTTAACATTGTAAAGGCCATCTATGCTAACCCCATGGCTAATATCATTCTAAATGGTGAAAAACTGAAAGCATTCCCCCTAAAAACTGGAACAAGGCAGGGATGCCCTCTTTCACCACTTCTATTCAACATCCTTCTTGAGACTCTGGTCAGAGCAATTAGACAAACCAAAGAAATTAAAGGGATACGAATTGGAAAAGAAGAACTCAAACTATCCCTGTTCGCTGATGACATGATTATATATTTAGAGGAACCTGGAAATTCCACCAGAAAACTCTTAGAACTCATAAGTGAATTCAGTAAAGTAGCAGGTTACAAGATCAATGTCCATAAATCCAACGCATTTTTATACATAAGTGATGAATCTTCAGAAAGAGAAATTAGGAAAACTACCCCATTCACAATAGCATCGAAAAAAATAAAATACTTGGGAATCAATCTCACAAAAGAGGTGAAAGACCTCTACAATGAGAACTACAGAACACTAAAGAAACAAATTAAAGAACACCTTAGAAGATGGAAAGATCTTCCATGTTCTTGGATAGGAAGAATTAATATTGTCAAAATGGCCATACTACCTAAAGTGCTATACAAATTCAATGCAATTCCAATTAAAATCCCAATGACGTACCTTACAGAAATAGAGCAAGCAATTATGAAATTCATCAGGAAGAATAAGAAACCCAGAATAGCTAAAGCAATCCTTAGCAGGAAGAGTGAAACAGGGGGCATTGCAATACCAGATCTTCAACTCTACTACAAAGCAATAGTAACAAAAACGGCATGGTATTGGTACCAAAATAGAAAGGTAGATCAATGGTACAGAATAGAGGATACGGACACAAACCCAAATAAATACAATTTTCTCATACTAGACAAAGGTGCCAAAAATATGCAATGGAGAAAAGATAGCCTCTTCACCAAATGGTGCTGAGAGAATTGGAAATCCACATGCAACAGAATGAAACTGAACCCATATCTCTCACCATGCACGAAACTAAACTCAAAATGGATTAAGGACCTCGGAATCAGACCAGAGACCCTGCAGATTATAGAAGAAAAAATAGGTCCAAATCTTCACCTTGTTGGTCTAGGATCAGACTTCCTTAACAGGACTCCCATAGCACAAGAAATAAAAGCTAGAATCAACCACTGGGATAGATTCAAACTAAAAAGCTTTCTCTCAGCAAAGGAAACTATCAGCAATGCGAAGAAAGAGCCTACAGAGTGGGAGAATATCTTTGCCAATCATACTTCAGATAGAGCACTAATCTCCAGAATCTATAAAGAACTCAAAAAACTCTACTCCAAGAATTCAAATAATCCAGTCGACAAATGGGCTAAGGAAATGAATAGACACTTCACAGAAGAAGATCTACAAGCAATCAACAAACATATGGGAAAATGTTCAACATCTCTAGTAATAAGAGAAATGCAAATCAAAACGACCCTAAGATTCCATCTCACCCCAATTAGAATGGCGATTATCAAGAATATGAGCAACAACAGGTGTTGGCGAGGATGTGGGGAGAAAGGTACAGTCATACATTGCTGGTGGGGCTGCAAATTAGTGCAGCCACTCTGGAAAGCAGTGTGGAGATTCCTTAGAAAACTTGGAATGGACCCTCCATTTGACCCAGCTATCCCACTCCTTGGCCTATACCCAAAGGACTTAAAATCAGCATACTACAGAGATACAGCCACATCAATGTTCATAGCTGCTCAATTCACAATAGGCAGACTGTGGAACCAACCCAGATGCCCTTCAATTGATGAGTGGATAAAGAAACTGTGGTATATATATACAATGGAATATTACTCAGCCATAAAGAATGATAAAATTATGGCATTTGCAGGCAAATGGATGAAATTGGAGAATATCATGCTAAGTGAGATAAGCCAATCTCAAAAAGCCAAAGGACGAATGATATCGCTAATAAGTGGAGGATGACACATAATGGGGGGGAGGGAAGGGTTAGTGTTAGGGTTAGAGTTAGGGTTAGGGAGGGGGGCAAGTATGGAGGAAGGAAGTACTGTATAGAGGGAAAAGAGGGGTGGGAGGGGTGGGGGGAAGGGAAAAATAACAGAATGAATCAAACAACATTACTCTATGTAAATTTATGATTACACAAATGGTATGCCTTTACGCCATGTACAAACAGAGAAACAACATGTATCCCATTTGTTTACAATTAAAAAAAAAAAAAAAAAAAAAAAAAAAAAAAAAAACCTCAAAAGGATGGTGAGCCAGTAGTTTCACCAGGGGAGAAACCTGGGCAGTAAAGTGCAGAGACTGAAATTAGAAAACTTGCACTCAACACCAGTTTTGCCACTGCTCCAGTGGGGAAAAAGAGAGCTAGCAATCCTGGGCAGGGTCACTGGGCCTACTAAAGAGCTCCTGGGGGTCAGATAGACAAATTCTTCAGTCAGGAAACATGGAGGTGCAGGTTCCTGAGGCTGACCCTCTCCCACTCTTGAAATTCCCTACTCTAACTTGTCTAGAGTCCACATCCTGAACGCTACCAATTAGAGAATTGCTGGAGACCCCATGACTTTCTCCACTTGCTATATGAAACTTACCTTTTCTCAAAAGAACCCTTTGTAACTGGTAAGTATAGCCCAATTTGAACAAACGTGTGGGCTTTCTGGTGCTGAGCTCTTCCTGGGAGGTATTTGGGTCTGGAGTCTGGCCAAAAGTTTGGTCAAATGTATGTCTGGATTAGGGGATTTAGGGATCTGGAGTTAGAGTTTGGAGGCCAGTGGAGAAGATAGAAGAGGCAATACCTATGGTTCTGTTTGGATCTGCAACTGTATCTTAGTCTTCCAGAGCTACTTCCTCAAGGAAGCTTCTCTTGGAACTTGCAAACTGCATTGCTGAGAGAGAAGGAAAGAATGACAGTGCTAAGGCCCCAGTGGTGCTCCTGTCACTCAGCAGGTCCTGCGAGAAGGTGGATCATTACCCCTTATGGTGATAACTTCCCACTGAAGGAAGAAGAGACCATTTTCTGTTGGAAGGCAGAATAGAGAGACTGTGCCTGGGCCTGCAGAGCCCCTCAGTGTCCCTATCCTTCCCGTCTGAAGCTCTCCTCCTGACAGAGGTTCCAGGAAGGCTTTCCACGCAGAAGAGGAGGCTCCTGGGTTTCACTTATCTAGTGATTTGTGCTTGCAAAGCCCATGTCAAATGCAGGTGACCAGGCACATGGGAGATAATGTGCCTGTCAGAGGTCACCAACCAGCTGCCCTTGCAACTCTCTTGTTCTTATCCTCACTTTGCTCTCATTTCCGAGTCTCCACTCTGCAGATCTTTCCCCCTTTGTGTGTCTGCATTGGCTTTCTGACATTCCTCTGGAATCCCCTGCCCTAACTCAGATACCTTCTTACCTTACCTTCCCCTAAAACATGCTTTCTGTTGGGGCAGCCTATAACCTTTAATCCTTTGGTTTCTTTCATCAAACACGTGTTTTCAGAAGCATCTGCTTTGTACCAGGCACTGTGGGAGGCACTGGGAACACACAGAAATGAATAATAAGAACACAGCATTGCATGTGATAAGCTTCCTGGACTTGGAAACCACTGAGCTGAATCTAAAAGGACAAATAAGATTCCATACTGGGAAGAGAGGAAAGGAATTTCTGGGTGAAGTCAACAACACTTTTAAAGGCACAGAAATCAATTAATGAAGGCAAGTGGACCTTTTAGGAGACAAATGGCTGCCACTATCCTCAGATTCTCCATTTCTTCTGGATCAGAGGATGAGATCATTTGTCCAGACTGAGCAGCACTTGCCCAATGTCAACCACACTGCCAGGGTCATTTGATTGCACCCCAGACTCTAGTCACAGGTCTGAACAGCTCCCAAATGGCCTAAGGAAATTTTCTCTGGAGTCTCTGAAACACCCTGCTTTCAGGGAGGTCCTCTAGTCTAGGCATTAAGAGCTCATTACAAAATTATTTTCTCTGGCCTTACCCTTTTAATAAGACAGTTCTCAACCAAGCCTTGCTAGACAAACACAAGCCCACAGGCTTTAGCAAGCAGGTAGATTGTTTGGTTACAGTTTCCATTCTATCCCTAACGGGATCCTGTAATCTCCTATACTATTTTTTTTCAACCCCTCAAGCAGCCCTCTGTGCCACACCCTGGCCCTTATGCAGTCATGCATGTCCTGCCAAAGATTTCTGGCTCTTGAAGACCCATCTCAGGTAGTCTCAGCTCTGCCACCTCAGTTCATCCCTGGAACTTAGCATACAACAGATGCTCCTGGGGTGTTATGAAATGAATTTGTATCCCCTGTCTGCTGGAATAATTACACTTTCTTTCTAAGTTCCTGGTGGCTTGCAGACATTATCTGTTGGCACCTATACACCCATTTTCCTACCAGATAATTTTCTGGTCATTGACACACTGAGGCTTTTTTGGTCTTACTATAGAACAACTTATACCATGTTTACACAGTTGTAAGATGTGATGTGATTCATACATTTCATAACAAAACTTAAAGTGAAAAAGGCAACTGGGTCAATTAATGTACATGTGAATTGTCAGATATATACTGATTTTGAAATACTAAACTCTATGAGAGGAGGTGCATCTTTGATGTGCAGTGATAATAGTTTCCTTTGTGTTGGCCACCTACTTTGGGTGAACTTGGATAATATTTTCTATGGGCTGAATTGTGACCTCCAAAAAAGATATGTTGAAGCCCTAATCCCAGTTACCTATGGAGATGACTGTATTGGGTAATAGAGAATTTGTAGATGTAATCAATTTAAGATGAGTTAATTAGAGAGGGCCCTTAATCCAATATGATGATGTCCTTATGGGAAAAGAAAAATTTGTACATAACCACATAGGAAAAACAGTCACATAAATATGAAGGCAGAGATGTGAGTGCTGCTCCCAAAATCCAAGGAATACCTGGGGTTACAAAAAACTGAATAAAGGCAAAGAAGGATTCTCTTCTAGAGTCTCCAAAGAGATCAAAGCCCTTATAACACCTCAATTTTGGATTTCAAATCCCCAGAACTATGAGAGAATAAATTTATATTGTTTTAAGTCAACCAGTTTGTGGTACTTTATTACAGCAGACTCAGGTAACTAATGCAATGTCAAATCAAGACTCTGATGCTTTACTGTTATCCACATTTTACAGATGAGGAAACTGGAAAATCACTAGAGATCAAGCATGGGAAATGTGCAGCCAGGTAAATTAAATTTCTGGATTATTTCCCAAACTAGTGGTAGATTCCAGCTGATTTTAAGCACATAATTGTGTCCTGGGGACCTAACTCATATTTTGGCTATTATCTGGGATGAAATGTTAAAAAAGGAAATTGGAAATATAGACAAAAGAGAGGATTTTCAGTTGACAATTAGGCAACTGTAGGTTTTTCAAACCTTGAAAATTACATGAGCAAGAAAGGTTTATAAGTAACCATATAGAGGACTGTCCTGCAATTCCAAGCTTTCACAACAATTATTTGGAATGTCCCTCTAGCACTCCAGAGAAACATGAACATGGGAGACTGGGAGAAGGGCACTCCCTTGGCATCAAGGGTATTCACAAAGGGGTACTGTCGATCACAGAGGTTTTGGGTATGGTTTGGATGCAGAAAGGTGGAACTCAAACATGCTGGTGAAAGTGCGTAGTGGAGGAAAGCTTTCAGTTTCTGACAGCTGGGAAGCAGAGCAAGTGTGAGGAGCCATACACAAAATTAAATCCCCAAGGGCATGCTCCCAGTGCCACATTTCCTGTAGCCATGCCCTACTTGCCTGTGGTTACCAGTAGCCCATTCAAAATTATTAACCCAGGGCTGGGATTGTGGCTCAGTGGTAGAGCACTTGCCTGGAATATGTGAGGCACTGGGTTCCATCCTCAGCACCACATATAAATAAATAAAGATATTGTATCCATCTATAAGTAGTATACAAGAAATATTAACCCATCAAATGGATTAATCCACTGGTGAGTTTACAGCCCTCATAATCTAATCATCTCACCTCTGAGCATTTCTACATTGGATAGCATGATTCCAACACATCAGCTTTTGCAGGGACCCTTCATATTCAAACCATAACAAATTGATTAAGTTCAAATTCAAAAGCAAAATACCCAGAATAGGCAACATAATATTAAAGAAGAACAAAGTCAGAAAACTGATATTACATGACTTCAAGAATTACTGTAAAATTATATGCATCAAGACTATGTAGTACTGGCAAAGAACAGACAATAGAACAATTGAACCAAATAGAGAACTCAATGAACTGTAATATAGTCAAATGCTCTTTGACAAAGGGGCAAACAAAAAGGCTGTTCAATAGAGCAAAGATAGTCTTTTCAACAAATGGAACAACTGGACATCCATGTGTAAAAAATACTCTAACCTTACACAAAATTAACAGGTTTTAATGACTTTTACAAAAAATTTCACAAAATTAATTACCTTTTACCAAAGTTAACTCAGGATGGATTACAGATCAAAGTGTAAAATACAAAGCTGTAAGACTAGTAGGAGATGACATAGGAGAAAATCTATGTGACCTTGGGTTTGGTGATGACTTTTTAGATAAACACAAACAGCATAATCTACAAAGAAAAAAAATGACAAGTTGGAATTCATTCAAATAAAGAAAATACTCATGGCTGTTAACGGAATGAAAAGACAAGCAACAGACTGGGAGAAAATCTTAGCAAAACACATATATTATAAAGGACTGGCACCCTAAATATATAAAAGTAAAAACCTCTTAAAAACTCAACAATAACATTAACAGCTAAATTTTTAAAATTCACAAAAGATCTGCATGCACACCCCACCAAAGAAGATATACAGATGGCAAGTAAGAGTATGAAAAATTAATCAACACGATATGTTGGCCTTATATTGTCACAAGCTTTTGTGAAATGGAAAAGAGGGTCCTGGAGAAAAACTGGTGCCTAGCACTGAGGGAGTGTGGATAGGGAAGCTTTTGCATTGGAAGCTCCTGATGGGTTATGGTTCAGAAACAACGAAGTGAGGTGTGGCCCCATTAACAGAATCCAAGGGGACAAGAGGTGCATGTATATTGGGTGGGAGTACTTTAAGGATTTGAGTGTGAATAAGACAGGCCCACACTCACTGCTTTCCTGACTCACACTTTCACTCACAGTTCATTCAGAAAGAAGATGTTCATGGGTTACAAAGAAATATGCAATATGACAAGACAAAATACTTTGCACAAAAATAACACAAGGGAAGCCCAGGATAATTAAAAAGTGAGAAGGGTGGAGGGTGGAACCTGCAGTAGCTGTAATATTCCAAATATGAGATGGAAGTTCAACCTCGAGGAAGGACTGTTTTGACCTCGGGGGCTCTCTTGGAGCTCAGAGCCAAATCATGAATGTCCTGGGGAGGCCACAGCTGTCACCTGGACATGGGTATTGGAGTTCTGGCCCATTGGAATCTGCATTAATGTCCAGAGTAGAGGCCCTGCACTATAATATACCTGTCAGCCTCATCCACTATCTCTCCCAACCAATTGGGTGGTGTAACCATCTCCTGTATGCCAATTCACTGGGAACATTAACCATCAATGATATGGTGGGGAGAGAAGACCAGACCATAGTTTCACAGGGCATATTTTGCATTAATTCAGACATCAATGTCTACAGGGCTTTTTTGAATGTACCCTCAATGTAGGTGCCATTCGACTTTGACTTTGCCCCTAATGCTGTCTTGAAGATTTCACTTGGCTGTACACCATGCTTCCTGCTACCAGCTCCTGCAATCCTGAGTCCCAGTTCCATCTCTAGGACAAAGAACAAGGGACACCTGGGACCCCTTCCTTGCTCAGGAGGAGCCTTAATGACACCTGCCAATATTTCTGCCACAGGAAAAGGCTGGAAAAAAAAAAAAAAAAACAAGCAGGGGTCAACCCCTTTCCAAGGAGGCTGGAGCTCAGAGAGGCCTGTAAACATGGCCAGATGGACAGGGGCACTTGTCAGTGGAACAGTATCATGGCTGAGAATCCTCACAGCAGTCCCTTGGGAGGCAGATTCAGGGCATCCAGAGAACCTCAGCATCTTCCCATGGTGGGCACGAGGAGGCTCCCATGTGCTCTGCCCTCCTCAGGTGTTAGCATTAGCCCAGTCCCTGGGTAGTGTTTGTCCATACAAGAGTCTGATGCAACAGACACTGGACACTGGAAGTGTCCCTAGGAAAGGTGATTGACAAGCATTCTCTACACATGTCATCTCCCTCCACAAACTGCCAGGTAGTGCCCTGTTTCCTCCTGGCCTTTCTCAGGATCACTTGACTCATGATGTGGTCCAGGACTCCAGCTCACATGCAGTCCCATTCTGCTCCCGTGTCCCTCCCCTGGCCAGTACACAGAAGTTCACATGGATCCAGTGGGGGCTCCTCCTTCTGCCTCTCCTGGGGCTGCTGATCCTCATCACCACTGTCTCAGAACCCCAAAGCCCTCTCCTGCCCAGCTCCTTTCCAAATCCTAAATTGGGTCTGGGTGTGTTCTGGGGACTGGGGAGTGTCCTAGTGACAGCTGCTTCATCGTATACACACGGCCTTTAGTCTGCACAAACTTCCTGTCTGGGGACACCATGGTCCTAGCTGGCCCTGTGGTGGCTGACAGGAGGACATCCCTGCCTTACCTTTCTGGATCAACCTCATAATCACTCAGGTAGGGCGATCAGTTCATCAAAGCTTGGTCATTATGTGGAGGATCAGCTGAATAATAACTCATAATCATAGTGAGTTGTTACTCATGCTCATTCACAGAATGATCATTATTTACCAACCATTAGGAGACTCATGAAAGGTTGCATCATCCCCTGCTAGTTCTACCTAAATCACAACTCATGTAGAAGGGGATTCTTATCAGTGACTTTCAAATAAAGAAAGTTACTATAAGCATTAGCTCTGTGTCTTTAGCAGTAGTTCAAAGGGAGACAGGAAAGGTGAATTCCCCAAGAAGGCAACTGAGGCCTGGATGGGACAGTGTGGTCAAATGTGAGGACAGTAGCAGTGGTGATAGGGACTTAATGACCATTCCCAGGAAGAGGAAACCCCCAATCCCAATAGATTATTGGGTGCTGTCTGCAACCTCCAACTGGAACACATATCTATATACAGTGTGGTGCTTAAGAGTCCAAAGGGTATAGGTGGAATTCCTGTAATTTTTAGAGTCAGTTTCCTGTGAGGTGCTTAAAGCAGTAGCTCCTGAATCTACTTCTGTAATAATGGCCTTACATAGCTTTGTGGGACCTCATGTTCCTGTTTCCATGGGTATCTTGTCTTTCTGACACAGTCACTGATTTCTGCATGGGCCCAGGGTACCAACATGCACTTCCTTCTTCCCCTTACCAAATCTGTCTCTAAGAAAAATACCAGTCCAGAGAACCAGGACTCCTAAGACAGTGTCATTATCAGGAGTCCTCCAGGTCCTTAGTTTGACAATGAATGAAACTTGCCTGGGCAGAGTTTCCATCAATCATCAAACTCAGACCATCTTCTGCTTCTATGGGAGCCTAGCCCCTTGGGTGAAGTATGGCCTTGTTCACAAATATCTTTCTGCCTATTTCCAGAAGCCATCTCTAGTGGTATCCTATTTTCCCACCAATGTGCTACTAACATTTAAATTGAGTTTGTTTTCATTATTTGGGTTTAAATAGTGATTTTTAAAAACACATAATTTTTAAAATACTTTTAGAACTGGTGATATAGCTCACCAGGGTTGAACACTTGTCTAGTGAGGTCCTGTTTTCAATCTCCACCTCAGCAAAATAAATAAATAAATAAACAAACAAACACTAAAACTACTTTTTGGTTTACATATAAGTTCCCATATTCTCTTTCGCCAGGAAGCTTCTCCTAATGCTAACAATATTATGTAACCTTAGGACATGTACCAATACTAGGGAATTAATACCATTAAATAAAACTGCAAACATTATTCAGGTTTCACTAGTTTTTCCAACAATGTCACTTTTCCATTTAGTATTCCCCATTACATTTAATCATGTCACCTGAAGGTCTCCCAATCTGTGACAGTTTCCCACCTTCTCCTTGTCTACTGTAACTGTATTACTTTTCTATTGCAGATTTAATAAATTACCAAGGATTCAGTGACCTCAAGCAATTTATTCTGGAAGACAGAAATCTGAAATGAGTCTCCATGTCCTAAAATCTAGATGTAAGCAAGGCAGTGATAGTTTTCAAAAATCTCTAAGAGAAACCTGTTCCCACAACTTTTCCAGCCCCTAGAGGCTTCCACATTCCTTGGCTCATGGCCCCTTCTTTCATCTTCAAAACCAGCAGTGGTTAGTGATGAATTTCTAGCACAGCATCATTTCTGTGCCTCCTTTTTCCACATTGAGTTCACTGTATTAACAGTGAGCTCACCTGGTTAATCCAAGATAATATCCACATTTTAACATCAGCTAACCAATTATTTAAATTCTCTGGGTAATGTTAAAACCTTTATGCTATTTAATATAACATATGCACAGTTTCAGGGAACTAAGATATAGAAATCTTCAGGAGATCACTATTCTGCCAACATCGAGGATGTTGACACGTGTGAGAAGTACTCTTATGTATTTTGTAGACTGTCCTTCAGTTTGAGTGTGTGTGATGTCTTCTTACAAATAGAATGGAATGGATGAGTAGATTATGCTTTAGTTGGAAGGATGGCATGGAGTTGAAAAGTGCTTCTCATAGCAGGTACTGTATTCCCAGCATATAAGTCAGTGCCTAAAGGATATTATGAGCTGGATAAATATTTAATAACTGAATGAATGAATGAATGAATGAATGAAAAAAATGAACAAAATAGCATTAAGTTACATCTTGCAGAACAAGTAGGGATTTTTTAGACAACTTTCAGCAGGAGGAAACAAGTTTGTGCAAAGGTATGGAGTCCCCTATGTTCTGATATGGGAAGGAATGATGGTGATTGGAGCATGTTTGCATTGAAAGCAACCTTGAAAACTACTTTGGCCATTCCTACTTTCTATAGGGAACCATCATCAAGGACATTGGTGTATATAAATACTTTCTCTACTGATTTCCCAGGAATCAACCAGCACATGCTACTGGAATCAGGTGTTTTATATAACATTTCATGCCCCAGCTAAAACCCAGAACATGAAAGTCCTTAACAGTGACCACTTGCAGATCCAAGCAGACCATAAAGAGGAATGGGCCATTGGAACAAAGGCCACAGAAGACTTCTGACAGGACAAAGTGTCCAAATAGCAATTGTTGCTTGGAGCTCTGCCATGCTGACCAGGTTTCCAGGAGCACAGACCCCAGGCTGAAACGGTTGGTCTCTGGAGTCCCTGGAATTCAGGTAATTACTGTTTCATGCTCCAGCAATTACAGGATGATGGTAAATATTCAAACTTCAGCTGTACAGTGGTTGGAAAGGTTGAAAATGCTATGGGGACTTAGTGCAGAGAAGTTCCCACCCCCAGGACCTTGTTGCTCATACAACAAATTGGTACTGAAGGAGTATTATATGCCAGGTGCCAGCACCAGCATGGCCAAACTCTTGGTTCTGGCAAGGGGTGAAGGGGGATTGGAAAATAAAGATTCATGAACACAGATTTTTAAGATTAAGCTGGGACCATGTGAAGCTCTGGCCTCTAATGGAGATGCAGATCTGAAGAGTTACGCCAGCAATCTTTATTTATATATGTCTCACTATCAGGTTAAAGACTATGCAAGCACTATTCTTTGTATTCAGGAAAGTTACAGAAACTAGGATATCTATGTAGCTTTTTTGCAGTTGCAATCCACAGTTGCAAAATGTAATGTTAGGAGCTTTATGCATCTTCTCAAGAAAGTCCATTGTTAAAAGTTACTATAAAGCAGGTAGGTGGAGCTGATGAAACATTGTGGTTGTCTGGCATAAGAATTCCTTTCTTCCCAGATCTACGTGCCTGAGATCAAGGTCAGAGCTGATAGGACTCTTGCACAGAGCCTCCTAATGCAGGGCATTGCCACAGCAGCTGGGCATCCTGTGCCCTTGTACAGAAACAATTTTTAAGAGTATACTTACAAAAGTCCTAAGAAGAAAATTTGGGGAAAGAAACCTGAGGGAGTCTGGGAAAGTGTACCTGTAGTAGCACAGGAGCACATGTATAGAAGAGGACAAAAGGATACAGGAACTCATAATCCTGAAATAGAGAGTGAGAAGTGGGCGTCTACAGAGGCCAGTCTGGAGAGCCAGATGAAAAATAGAGCCTGATCCTCTCTTTGAGCTATGAGTTACTGTGGAGTAAGGTCAGCTGCACTATGCCATGAACTGTAGCTAATTTGGACCAAAATTTCTATCCCGAGTTTCTAGCATGATCTGAGGGGTGGGGACAGATATATATCTGGATTTCCATTGACTCTTCTCCTACAACGAAGGGAAGGAAAGAGACTTATTGGGAATGGACAAAGCTATTGGTCTGCTGCTTCAACAGTGCAGCAGCAGCAGGAAAATGGTGTGTACCTTGCAGACTGGGTGCAGAACACAGCAGACGTCTCTCTGGTGATGCCTAGTGCTCTTGTTACAGAGAAGACCTTGTGTTTTTATTGAGGGGCCTGTGACCCAGTGTCAGACCCTTTATCTTTGGGAATTCCTCTAAAGGGGAGGCCAGAAGCAGGTTAACTTCGTTGGGAGGAAATTACTCACAGGTTGTGCTGTGTAACCCCTACTCCACTCCAGAAGGATGCATATAAATTCTGAGTTTCCATTTCTTTTTAGTACTGGGGATCGAACATAGGGGTAGTCTACCACTGAGATATATCCCCAGTTCATTCATTATATTTTTCACTTTGAGACAGGGTCTTGCTCAGTTGCTAAGGCTAGCCTCAAATCTGCAATCCTCCTGCCCCACCTTCCAAGTCGCTGGAATTAGAGGCATGTGCCACCATGCATGACTGGTTTTTCTACTCTTGATCATATTAATTCTGCTCAGTGGTTTAGGGAGGTGATAGCCTCATTCCCTTATTGTAAACCTTTCCCTGAACAGTTTCATTCATTGGTTGTCAGACTGTATCAGTTGTGTTGCTGAGGGTTGCAGATGTTTGTTTCCTTGCACTTCTCTCAGTCAGAATTCTTCAGGTAGGAAGACCTCTCCCCCACCAATTACAGCTATTGTACTGCTGAGAAATACAATTAGCACAGGAAAAACTGGAAAAAAGCTTAGTTCTTCCACTTGCTGGGCCAATTCTCATAGTAAAGTGTGATCACCCTTGTTACTTCCAATGAGTTCCAATGAGTCATTTTTATTAATAATTACTTTTGTTTTAGAAAAGTTTTAGGTTTACACAATTATGACAAGGATAGTAGAGAGAATTTTCTCATAACCTATAACCATTTCCCCCATTATTATTATCTGTATTAGTTTTAACATTTGTCATAATTGACAGGGAACATAAAAACAAGGACACTAGAGGAATATGAAGTCTCTGGCACCTGTAGCTACAAGAAATAAAGCTTAATTACAAGCCAGATTAGCATAAATCCTCACAATGAAGGCCTAAGTACTTCTGTTCCTACACAAAAATGTCTGGCTTTCAAAAACAACAGCAAAATATGCAAGGGACACTGAGAGATAAGAAAAGACATAGTCTGAAGAGACAAGGCAAGCATCAGAACTAGACTCAAATATGACATAGATATTGGAATTATCAGAAAGGGTATTTAAAATAGTTTTTTTCAAATATTAAGAGGCTGTAATGGAATATGTAGACAATATGGAAAAATGGATGGGTAATACAAGAAGGGAAATATAGCATTCAGCAAAATCTAGAGAATAGAAAACTGGGCAGATACAAGACACATTTTTTTTTATATATTTTCAATAAATAAATTGCAAAGAGGAGGTGATATGCAGGGGGACCTATAGATTTAAGAAGATGCGAGAGAGCCAGGCACAGTGGCTCACACCTGTAATCTCAGTGACTTGGAAGTCTGAGGCAGGAGGATCAAAAGTTCAAAGCCAACCTCAGCAACGTCCTGTCTCAAAACAAAACATAAAAAGGGTTAAGGATGTAGCTCAGTGGTAAAGTGCCTCTGAGTTCAATCCTTGGTACCAAAACAAACTAGCAAACAAAACAAAAAAAAACAAACAAAAAAACAAGACACAAGAGATATAAACAATTACAATGTATAGATCACATTTGTAAGCTGATTCAAAGAAACTTCCTTTTATTTGTTGCACTGTCGGAGTCTGCAACACTGGAGGTAGGCCCAATGTGTTGCACTATCCAAGCCTACAACATCAGCAACAATGGAAAAAGGAATCATTCTCTGTGCAAAGATCTGAGGAGAAGAGCTTTATTTGGGGGAGAAGGAGCACTTGTCTCAAAGAAAGCTGCTTCTATCTTTACTGCATATAACACTGTTTTTTATATGCTTATAGTTAAGCTAGCCATACATCTTAAAATTAAGCTTTGTGTAAGCAGTTACTAGCCTATTTCTTGGCAGATTATATGTTGATAACAGAAAGTAAAAAACAACTGTGTGAACACAGAAAGTGAGAGTTTCACAGACCATAGAAGAACTGTTTTACAGATCACAGAAGAACATCCTGTGTTCACAGAACACAGGAAAGGAGTATGGGTCCCTAGTCCCTGAGGATCCTGTTTGGTGCCTCTTTCGACAGAATGCCATGTAGGCCTCCTTCCAGGGAACAGGACCCACATTTACTTATATTTATTTATTGAGCAGTGCTGAGGATGGAACCCAGGGCCTTACACATGCTAGGCAAGTGCCATATCACTGAGCTACATCCCGAATCCCAAAAGAAACTTCCATTTATGAGGAGTATATGGCTACCAGACACATGTAACAAATAACTAGACATTTGATTATATTAAGGACTTAAATATTTAGGAATAATAATGTTGGTTTTATGTTTTATAAAATTGTAGTTATCTTTATAAATCATGATTTCTATTGCTGGACAAAATAGCTTGGAAAATCAACTTAGTAGTAGAAAGATTTATTTTGGCTCTCAGTTTCTGTGGCCAGCTGGCTCCATTGTTTCTGGGTCTGTGTTGAGTCAGAACATCATGTGGAATGAGCATAGTGAAACAAATATACTCACCTCATGGTGCCCAGAGAGCAGAGAGTGAGAGCAAAAGAAGTGAGAATAAGATATAGTCCCCCAAGGTCACACCACCAAGGACCTACTCCCTTCAACTGGGCTCCACCTCCTAGACTTTCTTTGACCTTCCAATAGCCCATTCAAATATGAATGCAACAATGGATTCATCCATTCATGAGTTCAGAACCTTCGTGATCCAATAACTTCCCCAAAAGCTCACCTCTGAACATTTTTTCATTGGGGACCAAGCCTTCAACACATGAACCTTTGAGTGGCATGCCAGATCAAAACCATAATACATAGTAACATAGTTAGAAATGAAATTGTATGGTCTCCTGGATTTGCTTGACATTATACAAGTTGCTGAGAGACAGATTAGGTAGGGGTATAGTTGAAACCACACTGGGAATGTGAAGATTGTTGAAGCCTGAATGCCTAATGTATTGGATTCATTATACTATTTACTTTACATTTCCATATGGTTGAAACATTTTGTAGTACCACTTTTTTCTTATAAATATGATATGATATTTGAAATCCTAAGTGAAATAGTCAATATAAAGAAGAAAGTACATGAAACAATCTGTGCATGAATAAATATAAATATTTAATCAAATAATACAAAATGAAGATATTCTAAGCTCAAGTCACCCTCAAATGTTCTAGCACAAGGCAATTTTGCATACAAGTTCTACAAAATTGTCAGGGAAAGTTCATTTGCCACCTTAAGTAATCTCTTCCAAAGCATACAAAATGTTGGGTAATTATTCAACACATTTTCCCAGGCTAGGACTCCACCACAAAAAGAAAACTTTAGCCATGTTTACACAGATATCTAGAGGCAGATATCTTAATTAAAGTAATGGTATATTCAACATAGCTTTGAATAATATACTATGTCGAAGAGACAAAAATGCAATATAATGTAATAAAATATTTTCAATTGTAATTGTCCAAAATTAGCAAATTAACTGAGGGGAAATATTTGATCACATCCATGGGAATATAAAAAGTTTCTGAAAGAAACTTAATGCAAGTTAATGCTAAAAACATAGTAAAATAAAGTTAGAAGGGAATGTCCTTTCCTCAAGATCAAAAGCCAATATACAAAAATGAATTGTTAGAAGTATTATTGTCAAGGAAATGCACTGTCACCTCTCCTTTTTTTAACTGCATTGAAATACAAGACCAAAGCTATGTATATCAAAATAAATAAGTATAAATATTGAACATAAAAGTTTTTATGTGATAAGATGGTATCTTTTATCTAGAAAATTCCAAGAAATATGCACATTGAATAGTATAATTAATAAGAGATTTCAGAAAAAGTGTGTGGAATATCACAGTATAAAATCCAAAGACTTGAAAAAGGAAGACAATAATTATTTACAATTTTTGATAGAAAACACTCCATTTGCAAAAGGCAAAAGAAAATCCATAAATTAACTAAGGAGAAGATTAACAAAAGCACACAAGAGTTTTATGAAGGCATATAAAGAAGTGCTGATACATTCAGGGCAAAGAGTTACCAAATAAAGAGAGCAATATACCATATCCATTGATAGGGAATGAAACATGGCATTCATTTAAAAAATTTCTTTCTTTGGTGTTCTATAGTTTAAATTGTACAGATTTAATGCAATTCCAATTACAATCCCAATGTCTTTCCTCATAAAAAGCAATCATGAAATTCATTTGGATAAATAAGAGACCCAGAATAGCCAGAGCAATACCTAGCCAGAAGAGTGAGGCAGAAGGCATCACCATACCGGACCATAAACTATACTACAGAGCAATAGTAACAAAAATGGTATGGTGTTGGCACTAAAATAGACCAGTAGAACAATGGTACAGAATAGAAGACACAGAGATAAACCCACATAAATACAGTTCTCATACTAAACAAAGGTGCCAAAAACATACAATGGAGAAAATATAGCCTTTTCAACAGATGGTGCTGGGAAAACTGTAAATTCACATGCAGTAAAATGAAATTACACCCCTACCTCTTACCCTGCACAAAACTCAACTCAAAATGGATCAAGGACCTTGGAATCAGACCAGAGACCCTGCACCAAATAGAAAAAAAGTTAAAAAAAAAAGTGGGCCCAAATCTTCACCATGTTGGCAAATATCTTTACTACACACATTTCAGATAGAGCACTAATCTCCAGGATGCATAAGGAACTCAAAACACTTAAAAAAAAACACCAAAAATACAAAGAACCCAATTAATAAATAGGCTAAGGAACTGAGCAGACATTTCAAAGAAGATGATACACAATCAGTCAACAAATATATGAAAAAATGTTCAACATCTCTAGTTATTAGAGAAATACAAATCAAAACTACTCTAAGATTTCATCTCACTTCAATTAGAATGGCAATTATTAAGAATACAAGTGTTGGCAAATATAGAGACCCAAGATTGGCTCTCTAAATGTTCATGAAGGAGTTAAAATTTAAGTGCCCATAATTAAAGCACAGAATCTGTAGTCTAGCAAATGAACTTAGAAAAAGAAACAAAGAGGGACAGGCCTGAGGCCTGAACATACCTAAACAAGCCTAAAATAAAAGACTGCCAAATCATCAAAAACTAAGTGGCCATGGAGGATAAACAATCTCCACAAGGCCATGGACCATCTGGTGTCACCCACTTTCCCTCTTCTTCCCTTTTCTTTAAGGTTAACTTGACCCCTGCTAACCAAAATAAACTGCCCTACCACATTGCTGGAATGTCAATTTGCACGTACTACTTGCTGATGTAATCAATGTAGTCATGTGCCCGCTTATGTTTGAATCAGCCAATTATGTGTACCTGCGCCAAACTCCCTAACTTTTCCTATATAAACCCCTGATTTCTGAGCCTCATGGTCAACTCCTCTATCTCCTGCGTGAGATACGTGTTGGCCCAGAGCTCTGTTATTAAAGTGCCTCGTGCTTTTGCATCAAGCCGGTCTCTCGTGTTTCCTGGAGCGCGCCATCCTGAGACTCGAGTAAGGGTCTTCCTTTTGGGAGGTCCTACAGGCAAAGATATGGGAAAAAAGGTATACTCATACGTTGCTGGTGGGAATGCAAATTGGTGCAACTACCGTGGAAAGCAGTATGGCGATTCCTTAGAAAACTTGGAAAGGAACCACCATTTGACCCAGCTATCCCAATCCTCGGCCTATACCCAAAGGACTTAAAATCAGTATACTACAGTGACACAGCCACATCAATGTTTATGGAAGCTCAATTCACAATATCTAAATTGTGGAACCAACCTAGGTGTCATTCAATAGATGTATGGATAAAAAAAACTGGTATATATACACAATGGAATATTACTCAGCCATAAAGAAGAATAAAATTATGGCATTTGCAGTAAATGGGTGGAGTTGGAGAATATCATGCTAAGCAAAATAAACCAATCCTCAAAACCAAAGACCAAATACTTTCTCTGATAATTGGATGCTGACACATAACAGGAGGGTTAGGGAAAATTGGAGGAAATTTGGATTGGGCAGAGAGGAATGAGGGCAGAAGAGGGGGCTTGGGGTGGGAAAGATGGTGGAATGAGACAGATATTACCCTATGTACATGTATGATTGCATGAATGGTGTGACTACATCGTTTTCAACCACAGAAATGAAAATTTGTACTCCATTTGTGTACAATGGATCAAAATGCATTCTGATGTCATGTATAACTAAATTGAACAAATAAAAAAGGTCATTTTTATCTTGCCTACATTATTTACAAATTTAATAGCTTACCTGTAGCTGCCAAACTTACAACAGAGCTCAAATTACTGTCCCCTGCTTCAAAATCTACCCAAGGACACTGTAGAAAGAAGAAAGAAAAAAAATCAAATCAAAACATGTGAAAGTACTGGGGGAGACTGAAGACTGTGGAAAACTGGCAATTGTGTTGGAGGATGGGGGTGCAGCAGGAAAGTTGGGGCATGTATGGAGGCAGTGCAGATAGAAGATGGCAGGGTGGGCAGGAAGAAAAATTTTTAACTTCTCCCATCATTTCACAAACTGAGGCAACATTTCATATCACAGACAACAGTAGCCCAGGGGTATTATCAGTACAGTAGGAAAACTGGATTCTTTGAGAGATTATGGACAAAGTCTATGATAATAACCAATCACCTAAGAACAACTTAGTGTGAGACAGCTTTTCAAAACAATTATTATTTCCCAATAAAAAATGCACTGGAAATAAAATAGTGAGTTTAAGAGTGATTTATACATATGAAGAATAAATGTTATTTAATCAAGTAACTATAAATAGCCCACATGCATGAATATTAGGTAACAAATTTTTAAAATACCCACTCACCATACATATGAAATGCATGCATGTTTAAATTGTATGCATGTTTATGTAACTACAAATAAATATAAGTGTAATCTACAAATACATTTTCTGTATATATATATATATATATGTATATATATATATATATATACCTATATGTAAAATTTACACATGCATATGGTAGAGATGAAAAATATATTTCACATGCTAAATGACAGTTTAAAAATGAAAATGACTGCGTGAATTATGAAATGTTAGACAACTTCAAAAAAAGTAAGATTTAGCCAAGCTCTGATACAACCCTATAATCTCTGCTACTCCAGGAAAGAAGATTGAAAGTTCCAGGCCAGCCTGGGCAATTTTGTGAGATTCTATCTCTAAAACAAAAGTAAAAACCATAAAAGAACAGACTGGGACAAGTAGCTCAGTGTGAGATCCAGGATTCAGTCCCTAGCAACTCAGAAAAAAACAGCCTAGGCCAAATCACTTGCTGCTGCTTACAATTACAATTATGGTATTAGTAGATCTCTGTGAAGTCAGGTTTGGGGAGTGCATGGTGGCTGAAGGAGAGACCCCTAGGAAGGAGAGGCTTTCTAGAAATAGGCCATTGCAGACAGGGAACAGGGGCTCCGCTCCTACTCTCAGACCTGGGAAATCCAGGGCAGGCCGAGCTGTCAGTCTGACACTCCCCACTCTCGCTGTCACTATGGGGGACTGTCAGTGGAACAGGACATGCTCCACGCTCTGTCAAGAACCAAGTGAAAAGCCTGAGGAAGGAAGGTGGGCCCCAAAGAATCAGGTTGTGCCCCTGCTGTTCACCTTGGTAGGACCCAGGCAGGTGGTCCTAAGTGACATCCACTGAGTTCCATCATGGGGGTCAGAAGGAGGCGAGGACATTTTTCTGGCACAGAATCAGAAGAGGGGACATGACCCCGACAGTAGGTGAGGGTTGAAGGTGGACTAAGGAGGCCTGATCAGAAAGGAGGATCCCCAAGTCATCCAGACTGACTCTATCACCAGGCCCACCTGGAAACTGGGGGGCAGAAGTCTAGGGTGAAACTGTCTGTCGCAAGGGACCCTGCCAGTTACACCTGATGCCAGAGACATGCGATACATTTCACCTGAGTGCACAGGGCCTGGAGTCTCTTTGGGGTCAATGTGAGAGCTGGGGTGGAGTGAGGAGGCCCCATCATAGAGTGTCACCCAACTTCCTGGTGACTTCTTTTGTCAGCTTTGCACCCTAAGTGTGGGTGGGGGCGGATTTCCTGGTGACACTTTCCGCTGCAGTGCACCCTGAGTGTTATAGCCTTGGCATGAGGTCAACAAGGAACAGAGACAGGGACTGGGGTCCGTTTGTGTCAAGGTGATAGCTGAGGGTGAACGGAAGAAGTCCCATCCCAGAAGGAGGGTCGCCAAACAATCTACACTGCCTCTGTGCCCAGCTTAGAGGTGGGGGAAAGTATTCTAGGGTGACTCCTTCCCCCACAGGAGACCTTCAGGGTTACACTGACCTGAGGCCCATGGGGAGCCCCCTGGGAATAATCAGGATCAAGGTAAGACCTAAGGGTGGCTGAGGAAGCCCCACCCCAGGAGGAGAGTCCCCAAACCATCCTGAAAAGCCCTCTGGAAAGTCCTGCAAAGGAAGTGGCAGGACAGAATTCCAGGGTGCCTCTTGTGCAGCGGAAGATGATGGGAGTTACAGCAATTGCCAGAGACCCACAGAGGGCTACAGGGCCAGGGCACTGTGGGAGCCAAGGTGGAAGCTGAGTGTCGACTGAGGAGGCTGCTCCCTGGGGGGAGGGCTCCCAAACCATGCAAGCTGTCTCTGTGGAGAGCACTGACCAGGGGGTGGCGATGGAAAAATGCCAGAGTAAACACCTTTTGCCTCAGGAGACCATGGGAGGTACCACCTTGATCTGGGGTTAGCAGGAAGTGGAAAGAGCCTGAGCTCTACTGGGGTCATGGTTAAAGCTGAGAGTGGACTGAACAGACCCTACCCAAGGAGATGGTGCCCAAACCATCCTGTCCTGCATGGGGAGTGGGGGTGGGGGAGTGGGGAAAGAATTCCAGGGTGTCCCTTCTGCCACAGGGAACACTGGGAGTTACAGAGGTTGGTGGAGGTCAGCAGTGAGCTTACAGGACCAAAGCAGTGGGTGTTGAGGTGAGCGCTGGGGTGGACTGAGGATGGCCATCCTGGGAGGAGGGCCCTAAACCACCCCCACTACCTCTTGTGGCCAGGCCTTCATGAGGTGGGAGTACAGAATTCCAGGGTGCATCTTCCACCGCAGGGGATGCTGGGAGTTAGAGCCGTTGGCTGAGTCAGCGGACAGGGACAGGGCCTGTGGGTGTCAAGGTGAGCACCTAGGGTGGACTGAGGAGGCCTCATACTAGGGGAGGGTCCTAAACCACCGCACTACCTGTGTGGCCAGCCCTGCGCTGGGTACAGGGACAGAATTCGAGGGTGCCCCCTTCTGCCACAAGGTTGGGGGACAAAATTGGAGGGTGCCCCCTTTTGCCGCAGAGGATGCTGGGAGTTAGAGTCACTGGCTTAGTGAGCAGGTAGGACCAGGGCACTGTGGGTGTCAAGGTGAGGACCTGGGGTGGACTGAGGAGTGACCATCCTGGGGGAGGGTCCTAAACCACCCCCACTACCTCTGTGACCAATCTTTAAGGAGTAGGGGAGCAGAACTCCAGGGTACCCCGTCTGCCACAGGGGATGCTGGGAGTTAGAGCCGTTGGCTGAGTGAGCAGGTAGGACCAGGGCACTGTGGGTGTCAAGGTGAGGACCTGGGGTGGACGGAGGAGGCCCCACCCCTGGGGAGGGTCTTAAACTACCTACACTACCTCTGTGTCCAGCCCTTCACAGGGTGTGAGGGCAGAATTACAGTGTGCGACTTCCACTCAAGTGATGCTGGGAGTTACAGCTTCAGGCTGAGAGAGCAGATATGGCCCTGCACTGTGGGTGTCAAGGTGAGAGGGGGTTGGTCTGATAATGGTCATCCTGGGGGGAGGATCCTAAACCACCCATGGTTCCTTTGTGGCTAGCTCTTAACAGGATGGGGGACAGAATTTCAGGGTGCCCCTTCTGCCCCAGGGGATGCTGGGAATTATATCCTTGACTGAGTGAGCCGACAGGGACAGAGCACTATAGGTGTCAAGGTGAGTGCTGAGGGTGAACTGAGGAGGCCCCATTCGTGAGGAGGGGAGGATCCTAAACCACCCACAGTACCTTTGTGGCCCACCGTTCAGTTTGGGGGGACAATTCCAGGGTGCCCCTTCTGCGCAGGGAATGCTGGGATTTAGAGCTGTTGGCTGAGTGAGCAGACAGGGACAGGGCCTGTGGGTGTCTAGATGAGAGCTAGGTGGACTGGGAGGGCCACCCTGGGGAAGCATCTAAAACCGCCCTCACTACCTCTGGGGCCAGCACTGCAGGAAGTGGTGGGGATAGAATTCCAGGTTGCCTCTTATGCCACGGGGCGGGGGGGGGGGGGGGGGGGGGTTACCATCCTTTGCTGAATGAAAACATGGGGCCAGGGCACTGTGGGTGTCAGAGTGAAAGGTGGGGTGCTCTTTGAAGACCCATCATGGGGGAGGGCCTAAACCACCTACAGTACCTCTGTTACCAGCCTTGATGGCGTGGGGGGCAGAATTCGAGGGTGCCACTTCCGTCGCAGGGGACGCTAGGAGTTAAAGCGGTTGGCTGAATGAGCGGAGAGGGCCGGAGCACTGTGGGTATCAAGGTGAGGACCTGGGGTGGACTGAGGAGGCCCCACCATAGGGAACGGTCCTAAAACAACCACAGTACATCTGAGGCCAGCCTTGATGGGTGGGGGACAGAATTCCATCTGCTTCCACCACAGCAGGTGGTGGGAGTTAGAGCCATTGACTGAGTGAGCGGACAGGGCCAGGGCACTGTGGGTGTCAAGGTGAGGAAATGAGGGAGACTGATGAGGGTCCAACCAGGGGGCAGGTCCTAAAGCACCCCAAATATCTCTATGACCAGCCATTCACGGGGTGGGGGGCATAATTCCAGGATGCCCCCGTCCGCCGCAGAGGATGCTGGGAGTTAGAGTCACTGGCTTAGTGAGCAGGTAGGACCAGGGCACTGTGGGTGTCAAGGTGAGGACCTGGGGTGGACGGAGGAGGGCCACCCTGGGGGAGGGTCCTAAACCACCCCCACTATCTCTGTGGCCAGCCGTTCACGGGGTGGGGGCAGAATTGGAGGGTGCCCCCTTTTGCCGCAGAGGATGCTGGGAGTTAGAGCCGTTGGCTGAGTGAGCAGGTAGGACCAGGGCACTGTGGGTGTCAAGGTGAGGACCTGGGGTGGACGGAGGAGGGCCACCCTGGGGGAGGATCCTAAACCACCCCCACTACCTCTGTGGCCAGCCGTTCACGGGGTGGGGGGCATAATTCTGTCCGCCGCAGGGGATGCTGGGAGTTAGAGTCACTGGCTTAGTGAGCAGACAGGGCCAGGGCTCTGTGGGTGTCCAGGTGAGCACTGAGGGTGGCTGAGGAGGGCCCATCATGGGGGAACAGGGTCATAAACCACCCCCACTACCACTGAGGCCAACCCTTCATGCGGAGTGGGTTTCAGAATTCCAGGGTGTCCCTTCCGCGGCAGGGGTTGCTAGGAGATAAAGCCATTGGCTGAGTGAGTTCCGGCCAGGGCACTGGGGGTGTCCAGGTGAGCACTGAGGATGGACTGAGGAGGCCCCACTCAGGGTGGGGGAGGGTCCTAAGCCACCCACATTATCTTGTGCCCAGCCCTTCACAGTGTGGGGGGACAGAATTCCAGGGACCCTTCATGCTGCAGGGGATGCTGGGAGTTAGAGCCGTTGGCTGAGTGAGCAGACAGGGACAGGGCACTGTGGGTGTCAAGGTGAGCACCTGGGGTGGACTGAGGGGTGACCATCCTACAGGAGGGTCCTAAACCACCCCCACTACCTCTATGACCAGCCCTGCACAGGGTAAGGGGTGCAGAATTCCAGGGTGCACCTTATTCCACAGGGGATGCTGGGAGTTAGAGCCGTTGGCTGAGTGAGCAGGGCACTGTGGGTGTCAAGGTGAGTGCTGAGGGTGAACTGAGGAGGCCTCTTCCTGGGGGAGGGTCCTAAACCACCCGCACTACCTCTGTGGCCAATCTTTAAGGAGTAGGGGAGCAGAATTCCAGGGTGTCCCGTCTGCCACAGGGGATGCTGTGAGTTACAGCCATTGGCTGAGTGAGCAGATAGGGCCAGGGCACTGTGGGTGTCAAGGTGAGGACCTGGGGTGGACTGAGGGGTGACCATCCTGGGGGAGGGTTCTAAACCACCCCCACTACCTCTGTGGCCAGCCGTTCACGGGGTGGGGGGCATAATTCCATCTGCTGCAGGGGATGCTGGGAGTTAGAGTCACTGGCTTAGTGAGCAGACAGGGCCAGGGCACTGTGGGTGTCCAGGTGAGCACTGAGGGTGGCTGAGGAGGGCACATCATGGGGGAACAGGGTCCTTAACCACCCCCACTACCACTGAAGCTAACCCTTCATATATGTGGGTTTCAGAATTCCAGGGTGTCCCTTCCACAGCAGGGGTTGCTGGGAGATAAAGCCATTGGCTGAGTGAGTTCCGGCCAGGGCACTGGGGGTGTCCAGGTGAGCCCTGAGGGTGGACTGAGGAGGCCCCACTTAGGGTTGGGGGAGGGTCCTAAGCCACCCACATTATCTTTGTGCCCAGCCCTTCACAGTGTGGGGGGACAGAATTCCAGGGACCCTTCATGCTGCAGGGGATGCTGGGAGTTAGAGCCGTTGGCTGAGTGAGCAGACAAGGTCAGGGCACTGTGGGTGTCAAGGTCAGCACTGAGGTTGGACTGAGGAGGTCCCATCCTGGGGGAGGGTCCTAAACCACCCCACTACCTCTATGACCAGCCCTGCACAGGGTAAGGGGTGCAGAATTCCAGGGTGCACCTTCTTCCACAGGGGATGCTGGGAGTTAGAGTCGTTGGCTGTGTGAGCAGACAGGGACAGGGCACCGTGGGTGTCAAGGTCAGCTCTGACAGTGGACTGAGGAGGGTCTTCTTGGGGAAGGGTCCTAAACCACCCCAACTGCCTCAGCCTTTCACGGGGTGGGGGTCAGAATTCCAGGGTGCCCCTTCTGTGGCAGCAGTTTCTGGGAGTTAATGCCATTGACTGAGTGAGAAGTTTGGGTCAAGGCACTGTGGGTGTCCAGGTGAGCACTGAGGGTAACTGAGGAGGCCCCACTCAGGTTGGGGGGATGATCCTAAACCACCCACAGTATGTTTGTGCCCAGCCCTTCACAGTGTGTGATTACAGAATTCTAGGAACCCTTCATGCTGCAGGGGATTCTGGGATTTAGAGCCATTGACTGAGTGAGCAGACAGTGTGAGGGCACTGTGGGTGTCAAGGTGAATGGTTGGGTGGACTGAGGAGGGCCATCCTGGGGTAGGGTCCTAAACCACCCCCACTACCTCTGTGGTCAGCCCTTCACATGATGGGCTGACTGAATTGCAGGTTTCCTCTCTGCCACAGGTCATGTTGGGAGTTAGAGTTGTTGGCTTAGTGCACAGACAGGGCCAGGAAACTGTGGGTGTCCAGGTGAGTGGTGGGGGTAGACTGAGGAGGCCCCATCCTGAGGGAGGGTCCTAAACCACCTACACTACCTCTGTGGCCAGCCCTGCATAGGGTGTTGGGGCCAGAATTCCAGGGTGCCCCTCTGCCACAGGGATTCTGGTTGTTAGAGCCATTGTTTAAGTGAGCAGACAGTGCCAGGGCACTGTGGGTGTCAAGGTGAGTGCTGATGGTTGATTGAGGAGGCTCCTACTGTGTTAGAATCCTAAACTACCCACTACCTCTGTGACCAGCCCTCCTGGGATGGGGACACAGAATTCCAGGGTGCCTTTTTCTCTGTAGGTGACGCTGGATGTTCGAGCAGTTTTCTGAGTAAGCAGACAGAGCCATGACATTGTGGGTTTCAAAGTGAGAGCTGAGGGTGGACTGAGACAGCCCCACCCTGGGGGCAGGGTCCTGTAGGACCCACACTACCTGGTGGCCAGCCCTTCACATGGTGTGGAAGGAGAATTCCAGGGTGCCCCTACTACAGTGGAGGAAGCTGGGTGTTAAAGCCATTATCTGAGGCCCACAGGAAGCAAACAGGGCCAAGGCACTCTGGGTGTCAGGATGAGTGGTTCGAATGGGTGAGGATGCCCCACCCCAGGAGGAGGGTTCCCAAACTACCCAGGCTACTTCTGTGGCCAGCCCTGCCCAGGGTGCTGGGGGTGTTGCAGAATGCTGGTGTGATTCTCTTCCACCACAGGAGACCATGGAGGTTACAGGATGGTCCTAAGGACAGCAGGGAGTGGACAGGGGTCAAGGTGAGAACTAAGAGTGGGCTGAATCCCCACCTGAGTAAGTGGGTCCCCAAACCACCCAGGCTTCTTTGATGACCAACCCTGCACACCAGGAAGCAGAATTCTATGGCCACCTGTTCTGCCTCAGTTATGGCTTTTGCCTGAGGTCCTCACTCCAGTTCTGCAGAATGAATAGGATCCATGCTTTGTTGGTGTTAATGTGAGAGGTGAGGGTGAACTGAAGCCATTTCTCAGGAGAAGAGACCCTCACAATATCCAGGCTCATTTTGTGTGCCCTGAACCCCAGAGAACAGAATTCCTTGACAAAATCATTCTATTATAAGGGTTCCTGGGAATTTATAAATGTTGTCTGAGGTCCACAAAGAGTGGACAGGGCCCAGGTTTCTCCTGGATGAGGTGAGAACTGAAGGTGGAATGAGGAGGCTCCATCCCATAAGGAGGGTTTCCAAATATCTTGATGCCTTTGTGGTTAGAGTTCCCAGACTAAGCCCACTCATCCCTGGCTGGTATATAGGCTCCATCAAGGGGCAGTCCCAGGTAAATAAAGCACAGGGTTCCAGGTTTTGCTAGGAAACAGGGCCAGGAACCCAAGGGAAGACACTGGAACCCCCAGAGAATTTCCTTCCATTCCTGTTTTCCATCCTGTGAAATCTTGGGTAGGTGGCTAGATGTGACATCTGTTGAGTTCTGAATTGGAAGGACAGAGAGAGGACCCTTGTTCTGACGCAGGTGCTCCTCAGCACACCCACAGGGCCCAGGCTCTGTTGGGGTTTAAGGGATAAGGTTTGGATTAGAGGTCTCAAGCAGTGGTACAGTACTTACCTGGCCTACTAGAGGCTGAGGATTTGATCCCCAGCATGTATGTGTGTGCATGTGTGTGCACGCGAACACACACACACACACACACACAAACACAACACACACACAAAATAAATCAATAAATAAAAGAAAATGAAAAGACAATGTGAAATGTTAGGGATGAGGTGAAGAAGCCCCATCCATTTTGAAGGTGTCCAAATTATCCAGGTCTAGGTAAATGCAGTGGCACCCACCTTTAATCCCAATTACTTGGGTGGCTCAGGTAGTAGGATGGCAAATTCCAGGCCATCTAGGGCAAAACAATACAAAGGGCTGACAATGTAGCTCCATAGCAGAGGGCCTATGTGTTCAATCCCAAGTACTGCAAAAAAAGAAAAAAACAGTAATAATACAGGTCATCCTCTTTGGACAGATTTGAAGCACAGAGGGTCATATTTTGTGGATGACCCTCTCCCCAAAATCTCAGAGGATACTGAGTACAAGAGCCTTCGTCTGAAGGGCACACTCAGGCTAGCAGAGGATGGGGTCCAGACTATAGCAGAAACCAAGTACCTAGAGTGAAGAATGAGGGGACACACACAATCCAACTCTGCACCTGCTGTTAGACATTGGAAACTATAGGCATGAAAGGTACATGTGTAGTCCCTTAATGGCTAAGATAGGTGAGGTCCTTGGTCAGGGTAGAGAGACCTTAGACTCTAGAACATCCAGGACTCCCTAGAAATCTGCCCTTATGGTCAGCCTGGTGAGGCTCCATGCTGGGTGAAGAGAAAGGTGGTTCCTAAATTTTATCTGTGGGTCTCTGAGAGGTAGGATGTGTTAGAAGAAGCATAGCCTCAGGTGAGCAGAGGCAGGTACCCAGCCCTACTGGGAGTCAAAGTGAGGACTGAATAAGGACTGAAGTGACCTTGAATCAGGCCCAGCCTGCTCTCAACCAGTGGAGGCCTGTGCACGTTTACATGCACTATGATTTCTGACTTTGGTATCTGGGACTAAGGGAGCTTAGTGGCTTGGTACAAGGAGGAGGGCCTGCTGGCAGTCAAGGTTAGAAATGAGGGAGGACTGATTGGCCTAGGACACAGGATAGGTCACACCCAGCCCTACCCCTGCTTTCAGAGTGAGCCTGTCTTTCATTCTGACTCTGGAATCTGAGGAAGGAGGACTCAGCTTAGGAGAGGAGTGGGCTGCTGCCAGGAGTCAAGGGGAGGACTCAGGGAGGAATGAGAGGAGCCTGTACTCCAGACCAGAGGGGGACCTCCACTCTGACATCAACCCTGGGAGACCCTGAGTGGGGTCGCCAGAGGCAATGCATTTTGCTTCTGCCTCCAGACTGCCAGGAATGAGTGAGCATGGTTGAGATGTGTTTTTTCGGGTCAACAGATGGAGGAATCTCAGGGTCTTCTGGAAAGAGTAAATTAAGAGCCCAGATTAAAGACATGGGAATGTTTCCTTTACTGAAAGCCCAGGATAATTCCATGCAGGGGTGTTGGGAATGGATGACACCCCCCCAACACACTTCCTTCTCTGGGCCCTCAGGGAGATAATGGCCTTGACCTCCAAAATGCACCTACAGGTCAGCAGAGGGGAAAGGGCCCAGACCCTGTCAGGAGTGAGTGTGAATACATTGAGAACACTCCAGATAAAGGAGGCCCGTGGAACCTGCTCCTTCTGCCAATCTAGGGAAAACGTATGCAGCCTTGTCCAAATGTGCTGTCCTCACTTCTGTCTCCTCTAAATTAGGGAAGTGAGACCTTGGTGTGAAAGGGTTCATCAGAACAGCAGAGGAGTCACACCTGGCCATCAGAGTGAGGATTCCAGCATCTTCTGGGAACAAGGTGAGGGACTTTGGTGACAAGGACTGAATGTCATACCTCCTAACGAAGAGATTTCACAGAGCCTGGCTTCCCCTGTAACATACCCTGTGGGGACCCATGCAGGGTCACTGAAAGAAACTTCCTCTCATTTCTGCCTGATGGTTTGGCTAAAAGGTTTTATGTAGGTAAGAACCTTGGTCCAACAGGTGATGACAGGTCAGCAGAGAGAGCCCCATGTGGTTAGCAGAAGAAAGAATCCCAGGATTCAAAATGTGGACCCTATTTGAGAGCTGAATCAGTCATTCCCAGCTCTGAAACAAAGAATCCCACATAGTAAGCCTGTCCTATGTGGTCAACCATGGGAGGCCCCAAGTGGCACAGTCACTTCTACCATGGGCAAAAAGGTGGGGAATATTCAGGGAAATGGGCTCTTTGTCTAAAGAGGAGATGTCAGTTTATCTCAGATGGTGTGGATATAAGGAAGATCAGGTGTGTAGGCAACAGTAAGGAGAATAAACTACAGGATGTAGGGAACCCCCAGACAAGAATACATGGGGCCTATGTCCAGCCATTAGCACTGGAGAGCCCAAATAAGGTGATGGAATGTGGCATCTTCTCACTTCTCAGAGTTCTGGGACTTTCAGGGTGCTGTGTGACTTGATGTGACAGAGTAATGTCAGGTCAGCAAGGGAAACCCCACCTGGTCATCAGACACAAGGGTCCTAGGTTATCCCGAGAGTCAAGGTGAGAACCATAATTGGAGTATCAAAGGAAACTGCAGCCCAGAACATGGAGAGGTGTCCCTCAGAAATACGTTCTGTGCCTGTTGTCAGTCCAGGAAGGACCCCTCTCTAATATGTATGTCTTTGGCCCCTGGGAGGTGAGTGCCTTTATAAGGGGAGGCTGGACTCAGTTCAGCAGAGATGGGATCACAGATCCAGCCAGGAGTCAAGTGAGGACATGGGGAACCCCTCACCTGAACACATGGAAACACAGTCCCCAACTGCTACTTCTCTCAGCCCAGAAATCCCAGGGAACATGGTTAGCTTCCCCTCAATTTCTCCTCTGGTGTCTCAGAGATGGGTCCTTTGTTTAAAGATGGCCTCAGGTCATCAGAGAGAGGATCTTAGAACTTGCCTTTCATCTATGTGAAGACACATTCAACCCCAGTGAATTTGGCCACCTTTTACAAACCCTGGGCAGTTGTGACTATATGTAAGGCCATCTCACTGCCTTTTGTTCCATTTCTGGGAGATAAGCACTCATTGAGAGAGTTTACCTCAGGACAGCTGAGGTGTGGTTTTCGGATCTTCCAGGGGTAAGTTGAGGGCCAAGAGTGAGCACAGAGGTGCACCTCCACCCCAGAACAAAGGAGAATCTCGGAGTTTAGCCCACTCGTCCTGTCAGATCTGGGAATTACAGGGTTTTGCTTGCAGTCTGCGGTCTGGGGGCCCCTCAGATCCTCTTACAAGAGCCGTGGGAACCAGGAGATCAAGGTCTTATTTTGAAGCAGCGTCCTCAGATCACAGAGAAAAGGAGGCTCCAGGTGATATGGGAAGTCTTGCGAGGTGCACACCATGAAAGTGTACCAAGGGCCCTTACAAACCCAATACTAAGAGAACCCAGTAGTCTACAACCCCACATGTCTGACCATCAGCCCCACTTCCTCATACTCTGCAGTCTGGTAGGCCCTTGAAGAGCAGTCTCGCTTCTTCAGTTTCTCAAGATACAGTCCTGCTAGGAGAATAGGAGCATCCCTGATCCTAGAGCATTGCCCACTCAGTAGACCTACGAGTGGGCTTTATGTGAACCACCAAGGGTACTGTTTTCAGCTGAGACCACTGACATGCTTCTTTCTCTCCAGGCCTGTGAGTCCCCTCACCAAGATTCTGCCCATCCTCCTGCCTGCTGTCCCCAGAGAAAGTCATGATGTCTCATTTTCAGTGGAATCAGTGCTCCAAGTCAGGAGACCATCAGGCCAAAAGAGAGTCACTAGATCTGAAGGGTTTGCAGGTTCCTGCAGATGAGGAGAAGGAGGCTACTGTCACTTCCTCCTTCTCTACTCTGATCCCCACCACACCAAGAGAGGTGCCTGCTGCTGGACCACTAATTTGTCCACAGAGTCCTCAGAGAGCCTCCTCTCCCCCTATTGCCATGGCTCCCAATTCATGGAGCCAACCCATTGAGGGCTCCAGCAGCCAAAGAGAGGAGGATCCATTCCCCTGGCATCACCTGGAAGAGCGTGAGTCCTTGCTGCGAAATGCACTGGATGAGAAGATGGCTGATTTGGTGCAGTTCCTGCTCCTCAAGTATCGAATGAGGGAGCTGACCACCAAGGCAGAAATGCTAAATAGTGTCATCAAAAATTATGGGGAGCACTTCTCTGTGATCTTTGGTGTAGCCACTGAGTGCATGCAGCTGGTATTTGGCATTGATGTAAAGGAAGTGGACCCCTCTGGCCACACCTATGCCATTGTCAATGCTTTGGACCTCACCTATGATGGGATGCTGGGTGATGACCAGAGCATGCCCAAGACGGGCCTTCTGATAATCATTTTGTTTGTAATCTTCATGGAGGGCAACAGTGCCAATGAGGAGATTGTCTGGGAAGCACTAAGTGTGATGGGGGTATATGCTGGGAGGGAACATTTCATCTATGGGAATCCTAGGAAGCTTGTCATTGAAGATTTGGTGCAGGAACAGTACCTGGAGTATCGCCAGGTGCCTGGCAGTGATCCTGCTTGCTATGAGTTCCTTTGGGGTCCAAGGGCCCATGCTGAAACAAGCAAGATGAAAGTCCTGGAGTATTTGGCCAGAATCAGTGGGAGTGAGCCCAGGTCCTATCCATCCCTGTATGAAGAGGCTTTGAGAGATGAGGAAAATGGTGTCCATGTGTGATTTGTAGTTAGGGCCACTAGGTGGGGGGAGCACATGTCAGGGTACATTCTAGTCTACATCCATAAGCTTCTCTCACCCTGTGCAGTGAGGCCCACTATTCACACTGTGTTTGAATAGAGAAGTCCCCCTCCTTCGTATATACCATCTTGGTTTTTCTATTCTTTTTGTGTTGCTTAGAATATGATCTGTGTTTTCCATTTGAAATTTTTGAAATATTGTTCCTTCAAATGGAATATTTAATTAGTTTCAGCATCTGCTTTGATGAATGATATTGATCACACATATATACATTTTTCTTTTCCATTACAACTAATAAGAGTTTTCTGTTTTGTAAATCAACTGGGGAATCTTCTATTTTATTTCATGATGTGGAATAAGATACCATGGCATCAAATGAAATTTCCATGGAAATGTGTCATAATTTGCATTAAAATAGATGGTCAATAAATAAAAAAAATGAAAGACAATTCTTGATTTCTTTTCTGTTTTCTCATGTTCTGTAAAGTTATAACATATATGTAAGCCTGAATTTGCTTTGGTTCTTCAAGCATGTTGGAGAAATTTATTTTAATAAGTAATATCCATTGCTCCCGGTTGCATTTGAGCCCTAAACTTTCACTGAGCATCCGCTCTTTGGAAGAGCCTGTTAGTGATAGAAATATTACTAGATTAGGATAAGCTATATCCACGCTTTCCAGTAGGATGGTCAAGTCTAGGAATAGCAACGATATCAGGAAGGTGGTGAAACTTAAAAAAAAATGTGAAGGAGGGTGAGGAGTTAGGGCTCCAGGGTACCGAAGTTGAATGTCAATGCCCAAATGCCAAGACAAGTCAGTTTGGGAATTGGGAGACTTGACTTTAATGAAACTGCATGGAGACCGATGTCAGATCTCAGATGGTGTGTCTTAGCAATGAGAGAATGGAAGACTGCTCTGAGCAGTTCCTTTTGGATGGTGGATGAAGCACAGAAGAATCTCCACCTGGGGCACTTAGAAAAGGCATGGTGTGGTTAAACTAGATAATGAGTATGCATCACCTACAAGGATTTCCTGATAAGGTTGAATCTCATGTAGTGAGGCCATGAAGCCCTTGGCCAGGTATTATTCTGTTTTTCTTGAAGAGTGTCACCTTTGGGAGAGTCTTGGTATTGTCCTATTTGACGATCTTCCCTGGGTGATTTCTCCCTGTCAGTTCAACGGGCATCAAAGATGAGTCATACATCCTCTCATGTGCAGGCAGTTGATTCTGTCAGTATCCTTATAAGATGGATACCAGGATCAGGCCAGTGGCATGGGCCAGGTTCACCTGGAAGTCATAGGAATGCCTAACCAAGAAGTCTTTGTCCAAAGACCATTCTCAGAATTTTGGGGAGTCTTCCCCCTGTTTAATACTATACTCAGACTGGGTCAATTACCAATTGTTTCTTTTGTAAAGGGGAATGTAAGCTATTCTTGTAAGAATAAGCTTTTTTAAGTTTATGAATTTACATCTCTGCTGAGGTGGTATTATTTCTAGGGAAACAGGGTTTTTAGTTCCTGTTTTCAAAGAAATCCGATAATTCCCCTGGCTAGACTTTCGGTGGAGAGAGTGTGAATGATATGAATGAAAATAGTGGTTTGAATGGAAGATAAGCTGCATGGAGGAAAGGAATTGTTCTTGACCCAAATCTAGGAGCTTTGTGTTAGTTGCACCTATTGAGAAGATTCCCTAATAACCTAATCAAATAATACATCCTCTTGGAAGGAACATTTACTGAGCAGCATTATTGGCTAATTTCCTATGAAGCTTCTTATTTAGCTTTGACATCCTTAAGATGTCCTGGGAAACAAATTCCCAGAGGAGAACATGGTAGCATCTGGGATCAAAATAACTGAAAATAGTGGCCAATCACTAAATATCAAATATATGCCAGGCACCCTTCCAAGTGTATTAATACATTTCCTATTTTCTACCAGTCATACAAGAAATTTTTTCTATGAAATTCACTTTACAGATGAAGCTCTTGCATATAGGGCTTGGGAATTTCCCCAACTCTCTGACTAGTAAATGACAAGGCCAGGACTACACTCCCTGGTGTGAGTTGATCTAGAGGCCACATTGTTTCTAATCCTTTCAGTCAGAGGCAGACCTCTGTCTCTTAATTTATTTCTCTACTCAGTACTGTATAATGTCTCATGGATGATGGACCCTCAGTCCAAGGTACTAAAAGTTGACTTGAAGTTATAAGGTGAAAATGATAATCTAATGGTTGCCCCCTACTCCCAATAGAACAGCTCAGAATCACCCACCTTCCTCCTGACATAGAACATGGCTAATTCATGGAGAAGTCACTTGGCTGTGATATTGCTCTCCCTGTAACCTCTCTAATAGCACAAGAACTTTTTACATAAATTAACTTTGAATGGTGCTGTTTAAACATTTGGTTATATACCTGAGAGTCAATGCACGCTCATACTTTAACAAATGTGTGACAAGCAGTCTGATTTGGCCCATAATATACTGCTTGTTCTTGAGATGTAAACTAGGATAGTTTTTGGAACCATCCTGACATTTTGGTAGGATTTTAATGGAGTGTGTTACTAGAAACTGTCCACTTTGCACGTACACAGATGACTGAGCTTATGTATGTGGTCAAAAACCAAAGGGTTTTCATAAGCTATAGAAGGACCATGAAAATCACTATAGAGAAAACGTCTAGCAGAGTTGAGTTTCTAAAAAATACCTGGAGTCCTCCAAGGAGACGAAAAATGCTTCCTTTTTGGACATGCTAACACTGATTTTTAAGAAGAAAAAATCATCCTTCCATTGTCACCTGTCTGTATATTTCTCTATAGGCAAATCCCAGTGTGTATATTCCTACTAGTCCTTCTACTTGCTTAGGCAAGTTCAGTCATATGGACTGTAAAATAACTCACAGATTAAGATACTAACCCTTAAACAAATTAGGGGTAAAATTCTCAGCCTATCAAAATTAGATGTTATTGCAAAGAGAAATAGACAAATATATTACTAAGTAAAGAAAATGAATCCTGCTATTTTTAGAATAATTTAAAAATTAGATGTGCTCTTGTGTTTGAAGCATAGTAGTCACTGTCACATAGTAGATCGTCACTTTGAAATTACCTCAGAAAATCCTGTAAGAAAGGAAGGTGTTGTTATCTTAACAAAAAGCCTATTAGTTGCTTATGAGAGACGTTACAAGTCCTTATCCACAACTTGCCTTTCCATCCTACATGGACACATGGGAGCACTATAGTCCTCTTGTAATTAGAAAAGATCATGAGATGACCTTTTGCATATTAAAATATGTATTTTGCAACTTAAATAATTATTTGTCACTGACATTTCAACCCTGGCAATCATGGGGTGACAGATGTTGCAACCAGATCATCCACACATCTATGTTACAGCCATTTCTATAGGACGTGCTACAGGAACCATGGATAAATCCTCAAGCCATAACCACACATAAGAAGACCTTTCTGTTTTCACACTTAAGATATTAAGTTATACATATTTTCTCCCTGGGATGTGAAAAAGCAGATTCTGTGCCTTTAAGGTCCTGAGCAGGAGCCAGCCACAGGTACTAAATGTGGGAATTTCATTATACCACTTGTACGCTTCAGGCTCCTAAGGCACAACTAACAATTCCCTGAGAGCTGGGATGTCCTCTCCAGTACAAATGGGAAGCAGTGTCTAAAATAGCCAAATTCTATGTTTACACGGGAGATTTCCTTCTCCTGTTGCTATGCTCACATTTGCCCACTTTCTCTTGAACCTGGCCTCAGTCTGCCTCCTCAGATTGGAGGACTATCCTATCTCCCCACAAAGATAAAATAAGTACAAAATGGGATGTTGTGTTGATGTTTGCATGTAAATATCTCTTTTTGAAATTCCTTAGTCAAGAAACTCCTTTTGGGGATGGGGATGTATACTCAGTGGTAGAGTTCTTGCCTGGTATGTACAGGACCTTCGATTCAATCCCCAACACCACACAAATAATTCCCTTCTGAGCAAGTTGTGGTTTACGTAGAACTGGCAGGAGATGATACAGATGGTTGGTAAATAATAGTCATTCTGTGAATGAGCATGAGTAACAACTCACTATGATTATGAGTTATTATTCAGCTGATCCTCCACATAATGACCAAGCTTTGATGAACTGATCGCCCTACCTGAGTGATTATGAGGTTGATCCAGAAAGGTAAGGCAGGGATGTCCTCCTGTCAGCCACCACAGGGCCAGCTAGGACCATGGTGTCCCCAGACAGGAAGTTTGTGCAGACTAAAGGCCGTGTGTATACGATGAAGCAGCTGTCACTAGGACACTCCCCAGTCCCCAGAACACACCCAGACCCAATTTAGGATTTGGAAAGGAGCTGGGCAGGAGAGGGCTTTGGGGTTCTGAGACAGTGGTGATGAGGATCAGCAGCCCCAGGAGAGGCAGAAGGAGGAGCCCCCACTGGATCCATGTGAACTTCTGTGTACTGGCCAGGGGAGGGACACGGGAGCAGAATGGGACTGCATGTGAGCTGGAGTCCTGGACCACATCATGAGTCAAGTGATCCTGAGAAAGACCGGGGCAGACCCCTGTGTGGCACTCCAGGATGAAAGCAAGGACACTGCTGTAAACAGGGCACTGCCTGGAAGTTGTTGGAGGGAGATGACATGTGTGGAGAATGCTTGTTCAGGGAGGCCAAGGAATTCCAAGCACTAGCCACAGCCCTTTAAGGAGGTATTTCCAGGCTCTGACATCCTCAGTGCAGCCTTTTGTGCCACCACATAATACCCAGGCTAGAAACTTTTACATATGTTGGAAACTGATTAAAGTTGATCTGATAAAATTATTTGATTTTTGAGGAATATAATATTTAAGAAACATATCATGATCTCTTACTGGGTGCTAAGGCTTATGTTGGGCATCAGGATTTCATAAGATAACATTTAACCCTTGCTCTGATGAGCTGATTATCTAGTAGTGGTGTATGACTACATTAAGAAATTTCTTTCTCTGTGGTTCCAGAAGACCTAAGATGTGTGTCCAACCAAAAATGTATAAATGAAAAGGCATTTGTTTCCATGTTAAAAGAGTTTAACCAGACTCATGTTTAAGAGACGCTAGTGAGAGCAGGTACTCTATAACCAGCCAGCCTGGATAAGAGTCTTAACCACTTCATATGTATTATCATGGGTAAGTTTTCAATCTCCATCTACTTCAGTTCCTTCATCTGTCAAATGCAGACAGCAATATTGGGCACTATAAGGACTAAACCAGGTAATATCTGTAAACTAAGTGTTTGGTTAATAGAGTCAAGTGAGTGTTTATTAAAATGGCAACTCCTGATCTTATTACCACTGGTGTGTGGCTTCAGGATTAAGCAAAATAGCTTAAAACTTCTAGTCCACATGACTGTAATAAACTAGAAGCGCTTATCCCATTGCCTGTTGTGATAAGTGATACATAAATAGTGTATAGTTATCCTCAGGTTAAGGTTGGCCCCAATCCTCTAGTACTCCAGAGGGCTCTGTTGCATCTGTCAAATGTTCTTACTGTTTGTGCCACTTCACACAGGGCTGTCCTTAATGTCCATAGTGCTTCTGTTGTCATTGCGCAGTGCTGTGCAGCCACAGAGAGATCACAGGCTTTTACTCACCAGAGCCATCAAATAAATTACCAAAGGTTTTTTTTTTTTTTTTTTTATTTTATTTCAGAACTCAACACTTATCCATGGCTGTGCTGGCTTACTGTGAGAAGGGTAAATACTGTTATCACAACAGTAACAACAACCCCTTCCTAGGACTTTTTATTTATTTCATGGGTTACAAGGATTATCTCATTTGGAAAAACAAGTAGGGAGATATGGTAGGCTTGATATCCCAGATTTTGACTAAACCCAAGTGAAATTTTCAGGGATCTTTGTTCCTGAAATTTCTGGCAGTGCACAGGGATGGCTCCTGTCTGTGGATTAAATCTCCAATTGTGAAATTTATGGATCTATCTTCTATTTCATTCTGCTATTCACTTCTTATGTCATTTCAGAGCACAGTGGTCACAGTAATCATTTGAAATCTAACAGCAGTCACTCACTGAGATAAAGAAGTAGATCAATATCCTGACATTTGAGACTTACTTCCAAACACTCATTCGCATATTTGCACCACCCTATCATGATGTATGAGCCAGGCAGGACACGGCATGTGTTTTTGCTGCCCATAAAACACATCTTACCGTTACTCAGAGCATTGGCCTTAACTGAAAATTATTGTCAACAGGGTGTTCACAATTGGGACAACTTCAAATTGTTCTAACATTTCTCTACCGTTCTGGGCCCAACTCCTGGTTTCCCATACATCCATTCTGCTGGTACTGGAGGATGTATGCTGCTTTTCAGGCATAGGTTTTTAGTAATCCAAGCCATTTCAGAGCACAGTGGTCACAGTAATTTATGCAAACAAATCAGGTAGAAAGTCCCTGCTGCAATAAATCTAATTGAAGTAAGGGGATCCCATCTTTGTGCTACTGCCATTGAACTCTTGATTAGTCACTGGAAGGGTGTAGCCTCAAAGAGGCAGTTCCCTGCAACTGAGGGCCACGACTGGAGAGATATTTGACTGAGTTATTCTTAACTGTCAGCTTAAAGAATGAATGCCTTGACTGTTAAGAAGAGATTTGGATGGTACCATACCATTTACTATAGTACATCTACTTGTGTCATTTCGGTCTATTACTTTCATGTTGAATGTTTACCTCCTTTAAGAACAACTCCTCAAGTACTCCAGTTGATCTCTTCCTAAAGAGGATCTCATGAGAAAGGATGATGGAAAAATTACAAATCCTCTGTTGCAGTTGACCTTTAAACCACAATTGATGATCCGTTTTTGTCTTCTGTCTGATATAACCACCCCTCAGTCGCAGCCAGAACCTTTGCTATTCTCACTGACTTACATGGTGGAATAACATGGACCTTCATGCCTAAGAGTTCTGAGTCCCTGATCCCATAAAATAAGCCAGGAACTGCCAAGACACATTCACATGGATCACCTGAATTCCAAACATACCCTTCTCTGTTCCTATTATATAAGAGCATCGCTGCCTCCTCTTGATGACAAGGATCAATTGCTCTTGACAGGATGGTGAATCCTTTCTGTGCTTGCTTGACCCTTAGCACAAGAATCTCAAAGTGTCCAGGTAGGGACTGGGAGTGTAGCTTAATGCACAAGACTGTAGTTGTGATTCCCAGCACTGAAAAAAGAAAGAATGAAAGAAAAATTCAAATGGCATCCAAAGCTTAAAGTTCAACAGGGCTCTCATTGCCTCTGTTGGTGGAAATATTTTCACTTTGAGAATGATTTCATTTAACAACACTGCTGATAAGGTGCACAGCACTGTCATATGGCTACTGAGTACTGAAATGTGATTATTGTTACCAAGGACCTGAAGTTTTAATTTAATTATAATTTAATTTAAACTTAAGTGCAAATATCCAGAAGTGGCTAGTGTCTACCTTATTTGACAATACAGGTCTACAACTATAGAAACTAAACTTGTGAAGGAAGAAATAAAGTTCCCATGGAGGTAGCTGGGAGTGGTTCACAGATCATGCCTTTTTCTTATTGGTGATAGATAATGAAAATAGATTAACAGTGTATTCAGTACTCTGGAGGATAGCACCCTACCACCTTCAAATTTTCACCTCATTTGCACTTTAAAATGCAATGTTACAATGTTTCAGAAGAATAGCAGCTTCTGGGTAGCACAGAATGGGAGCAAATTTGGATATCATGGTCTTGTGCTCATTGAGCCCCTCTTCACTATGAGTGACTTCTTTGTTTCTAGGTGATCATATGAAATATCTTGTATCAAGGAATTTAACATTCTTCAAGCCTTCAGTTAATAATGCCAGACAAAGCACTGTAAGCAGGAAATCAAACCCAAACACAAAATGTGTACAAATTCTAGTAAAGAAGAGTCTATTCCCCTTCCAGGATGGAAGTGGCCTGATAAAATCAACTAGCAATCCGTGGATCTGGTTTGTCTCCTTTTGGAATGGGGCCATATTGGGGCTTCAATACAGGGCTCTTTTGCTGGCAGATTAAGCATTTGGCAGTAGCAGTAGTAGTTAGATGTGCCTTGGTGAGTGATCCCATGCTGTTGAACTAATGCATTCCTTCCATTAAGGTTACTCCGCATGTAAAGCCTCTGTGATCAATGACAGATGCTAGCTGATGTCAACTAGTCAGGTCATTCTGTTTAGATTTTTTAGTGCCTGTTCTAGCATGGATGATATTATGGACATTAAAATGCAATATGAATTCATTCACAGTTAGTGTCTTTTCCCATGGGTTCATCAATATACCTCTTGCACAATTCTGTTTGTTACAGTCTTCCAATATTTTAAATTCTAGATCCCTGACTAGCTGGTCAATATATTTTCCATTGTCCATAGTTTTATATTTATTCTTAGCTTGTACAAATTCTTTTTGCATATAAATTGAATCACCATATGTGCCATCTGAAACTTTACCCACTGGGAATATTTCTGCCTGTCATTGTCTTTCATGACAAAACTTGATTGCGAAAGTATTGCAAAAGGAGTCCATTTTCAGCTCAAACCCTAAATTCAGTCGACCCATCTGCTGTGGTTTAGATAAGTATCCTTCAAAGGCCCATGCATTAAAGATTAGGTTCCAGTGTATTGTGCTGTTGGGAGGTGGTGTAATCTTTAAGAAGTGGGACATAGCAAGACATCTTACATTACCAGGCATGTCCTCTTGAAGGGGATTGTAGGATGCTTCTCTCTTTTCTAAGTGGCCATGAAGTGACAGATTCCTCCAACATGTATTTACACAGTGATTTACTGCCTTGCCATAGACCCAAAGCAATGAAGCCAACCAACCATAGACTGAAACTCCAAAACTGAAGGCCAAAGTAAACACTTTCATTTTTAAGTTGATTACCTCAAATATTTTATTAGTCACTGAAAACACAGGAATAAAGGACAGTCTTGTCCATACGTGATGCAGGGAAAATTGGATATCCACATGCAGAAAAATTAAACTGAATTCCTTTCTCACCAGTTACAAAAGTCAGCTCAAAACAGATAAAGTACCAAAATACAAGATGTGAAAAACGACAAAACTCCTAGAAGTTTTTCTTAGGGGAAATGCTTTGGGACATTAGAATGGGCAAGAATTATTTTTGACAAGACTTCCTAAGCACAGGAAACAAAAGCAAAAACCAAAAATAGGCAAGTGGGATTATATGCAAATAAAAAGCTTCTGGAGATCAAAGGGAACAATCAAGAGAATGGAAAAATATTGTAAATTATATACCCAACAAGGAGTTAATATCTAGTCTATATAAAGAATTCTAAAATTTCAATAGCAAAATAAATAAATAAAATAAAATAACAAGATTTAAAATGGGTGTTATGGTTTGTATGTGAGGTATCCCCAAAAACCTTACATGTGAGACAATGCAAGAAGGTTCAGAGGAGAAATGATTGGGTTGTGAGACTCTTGACCCAATCAGTGAATTAATCCCTGATGAGATTAACTGAGTGGTAACTGAAGGTGGGTAGGGTGTGGCTGGAGGAAGTGGGTCCCTGGTGGTCTGCTTTGGGGGTATATGTTTTGTATCTGGAGAGTGGTGATCTCTCTCTCTGCTTTCTGAACATAATGTGAGCTGCTTCCCTCTGCCACAAGCTCTACCATGATATTTAGCCTCACCTTAAGCCCCAAGGAATGGAGCCTGCTGTCTATGGATGGAGACCTCTGAAACCGTGAACTCCTGCATAAATCTTTTGTCCTCTATAATTGTGCTGGTCCTTTAGTCACAGCAGTGAAAAAGCTGACTAAAACAATGGGCAATAGACTTAAATGAGCATTTCTCAAAAGAAGTCATGCAAGTTTCCAATAGGTGTTTGAAAAAATGATCAGCATCAGCAGTCATCAGGGAAGTGCAAATCAAAATCATAATAAGATATGTACCTCACCCCAGCAAGGATGAATATTATCAAGAATATAAAAGACATCGAGTGCTGCATCAAAGGAAACAATTGAGAGCATGAAGAGAGAACCTACAGAATGGGAAAAAAATTTCCAACTACTCTTCCAACATAGGATTTGTATCCAGAATATATAAGGAACAAAAATAAATTGCCACCAGAAAAAAACCCCACTCAATATATGGACAAATTAACTCAACAGACATTTCTCAAAAGAAATACAAATGGCCAAAAAAATATATGAAAAAACATTCAACATCCCCAGTAATCAGGGAAATAAAGATCACAACTACACTGAGATTTCGTCTCACTCTAGTCAGAATGACAGCCAACAAGAATATAAATAATAAATGCTGGAGAGGATGTGGGGGGAAGGAAACACACACTGTTGGTGATATTGCAAATTAGTAAAACTACTATGGAAATCTCTATGGAGGTTCTGGAAAACACTATGAATGGAATCGCTGTATGACACAGCTATACCACTCCATGGTGTTATCCTGAAGAATTAAAGTCAGCATACCATAGTAGTACGTGCATACTCATGCTTATAACAGCATAATTCACAACAGCCAAATTATTGAACCAGCCTAGGTGTCTTGTCAATTGATGAATGGATACAGAAAATGTGGTGTACATACAAAATGGAGTTTTGGTCAATCACAAAGAAGATTGAAATCATGTCATTTGCTGGAAAATGGAGTGAACTTGAAAATATTGTGTTAAGCAAAATAAGCCAAACTAGAAGTCAAGGGTTGTATATTTTCTCTCAAATATGGAAGCTGAAGAGGAAAGGCAGAAATATAAGGAAGAGTAGTTGAGTAGAGGAAGAGAACCCGGGAAAGCAAGAGGGGAGGGAAAGGAAAGGTACTGGGAAATGTTGTTGATCAAATTATGTTGTGTGAGTGAAGGAATATGTAACAACAAATCCGACTATTATGCATAATTATAATAAACCAATGAACAAAGAAAAAGTCAATAATGAGAAAGGAAAAAATAAAAGAGAGAGACATAACAAGTACTTGTGATGATATGGAGAAAAGTGAACCCTTAAGACTGTTGTTGGGAATATAAATTACCACTGCCATTATGAAAAGTGATATGGGGAGTCTTCATAAAAATTAAAAATAGAACTACCATAGGATCCAGCAATTCCATTAAAGGGTATATGTTCAAAGGGAATAAATTTAGTATATTGAAGTGACATCTCTACTCCCATGTTTATTGCAGCACTATTCACCAAAGCCAAGAAATAGAAACAATTTAAGTGTTCACCAACTGATTAATGATAAAGAAAATGTGATACATATATACAGTAGAATACTCTTCAGCCATAAATATCATGAAATCCTGACATTTTGTGACAACATGGATGGAACTGGAGATCATTATGTTAAGGTCAATAAGTTAAGCACAGAAAGACAAACACCACATGATCTCACTCATATGTGGTGTATTAAAAATTATTCTAATAGAAGTTCAGAGTAAAATTGTGGTTATTGGAGGTTGCAGAGTGTAGATGGGAGAGAGGGGGTAAGGAAAAGGTTGGTCAATGGTTTAAGTTACAATTAGGACCAAGAAGTTTTTGTGTGTTATTGTACAGTAGGGTGAGTACAGATAACAATATTGTATTATATATTTCAAAAACTTTAGAAGAATGATTTTGAATGTTTTAACCATAAGAAATGATAACCAGTTGAGGAGATAGATATATTTAACCTGATTTAAGTATTATACTTTGTGTGAATTTATCAAAACATCAAATGTAGACAATTAGTAGGTATCACTTATGATTTTATGTATCAGCTTTAAAAAATTTAATTGAAATAACATATATATTAAATTACTATAAAAATTACACACCATACAATCGGTAATTCCACTGTGTAAGAGAAAAGAAACATATATCCACCCCAAGATTTGTACACTTATATTAATATGAATATATTTTTAATAATTAAAAAAACAACCTAAATGTCCATTGGATGATCAGTAGATAAGCAAACTATGCTTATCATTACAATGGTCTACTGTTAATAAATAAAAATGAAAGGGCTCCAGGTACATGGTTCCTTTTATGTGGACTTTCCAGGAAAGTCAAATCATCAGTAAAAGAAAGATGATTTGTGGTTGCCTGAAAGTGAACTGTGAATACAGATTAACCATAAATAGGCATAAGGGACCTCATTCTGTGATTGAAATGTTCTAAAACTGGGATAGTGATGATGATTGTATGACTCAGTAAATACACTAAAAGTCATTGAACTGGGCATTTTTCATGGAATAATTTTAAGATCTATAAATTTACCTCAATACAGCTAAAAAAGAAGCACAACATTCTTTTTTTTTTTTTGATTGCAAAATCTATTTTTTTTCTATTGTAAACAAATGGGATACATGTTGTTTCTCTGTTAGTACATGGCATAAAGGCATACCATTTGTGTAATCATAAATTTACATAGAGTAATGTTGTTTGATTCATTCTGTTATTTTTCCCTTCCCCCCACCCCTCCCACCCCTCTTTTCCTTCTATACAGAGCTTCCTTCCTTCATACTTGCCCCCCTCCCGAACCCTAACTCTAACCCTAACACTAACCCTTCCCTCCCCCCATTATGTGTCATCATCCACTTAATAGCGATATCATTCTTCCTTTGGCTTTTTGAGATTGGCTTATCTCACTTAGCATGATATTCTCCAATTTCATCCATTTGCCTGCAAATGCCATAATTTTATCATTCTTTATGGCTGAGTAATATTCCATTGTATATATATACCACAGTTTCTTTATCCACTCATCAATTGAAGGGCATCTAGGTTGGTTCCACAGTCTGGCTATTGTGAATTGAGCAGCTATGAACATTGATGTGGCTGTATCTCTGTAGTATGCTGATTTTAAGTCCTTTGGGTATAGGCCAAGGAGTGGGATAGCTGGGTCAAATGGAGGGTCCATTCCAAGTTTTCTAAGGAATCTCCACACTGCTTTCCAGAGTGGCTGCACTAATTTGCAGTCCCACCAGCAATGTATGAGTGTACCTTTCTCCCCACATCCTCGCCAACACCTGTTGTTGCTCGTATTCTTGATAATCGCCATTCTAATTGGGGTGAGATGGAATCTTAGGGTGGTTTTGATTTGCATTTCTCTTATTACTAGAGATGTTGAGCATTTTTCCATATGTTTGTTGATTGCTTGTAGATCTTCTTCTGTGAAGTGTCTATTCATTTCTTCAGCCCATTTGTCGACTGGATTATTTGAATTCTTGGAGTAGAGTTTTTTGAGTTCTTTGTAGATTCTGGAGATTAGCACTCTATCTGAAGTATGATTGGCAAAGATTTTCTCCCACTCTGTAGGCTCTTTCTTCGCATTGCTGATAGTTTCCTTTGCTTAGAGAAAGCTTTTTATTTTGAATCTATCCCAGTTATTGATTCTTGCTTTTATTTCTTGTTCCATGGGAGTCCTGTTAAGGAAGTCTGGTCCTAAGCCGACATTTGAAGATCTGGACCTACTTTTTCTTCTATAATCTGCAGGGTCTCTGGTCTGATTCCAAGGTCCTTAATCCATTTTGAGTTTAGTTTCCTGCATGGTGAGAGATATGGGTTTAGTTTCACTCTGTTGCATATGGATTTCCAATTCTCCCAGCACCATTTGTTGAAGAGGCTATCTTTTCTCCATTGCATATTTTTGGCACCTTTGTCTAGTATGAGAAAATTGTATTTATTTGGGTTTGTGTCCGTGTCTTCTATTCTGTACCATTGATCTACCTTTCTATTTTGGTGCCAATACCATGCTGTTTTTGTTACTATTGCTTTGTAGTAGAGTTGAAGATCTGGTATTGCAATGCCCCCTGTTTCACTCTTCCTGCTAAGGATTGCTTTAGCTATTCTGGGTTTCTTACTCTTCCAGATGAATTTCATAATTGCTTGCTCTATTTCTGTAAGGTACGTCATTGGGATTTTAATTGGAATTGCATTGAATTTGTATAGCACTTTAGGTAGTATGGCCATTTTGACAATATTAATTCTTCCTATCCAAGAACATGGAAGATCTTTCCATCTTCTAAGGTGTTCTTTAATTTCTTTCTTTAGTGTTCTGTAGTTCTCATTGTAGAGGTCTTTCACCTCTTTTGTGAGATTGATTCCCAAGTATTTTATTTTTTTCGATGCTATTGTGAATGGGGTAGTTTTCCTAATTTCTCTTTCTGAAGATTCATCACTTATGTATAAAAATGCATTGGATTTATGAGCATTGATCTTGTAACCTGTTACTTTACTGAATTCACTTATGAGTTCTAAGAGTTTTCTGGTGGAATTTCCAGATTCCTCTAAATATATAATCATGTCATCAGTGAACAGGGATAGTTTGAGTTCTTCTTTTTCAATTCGTATCCCTTTAATTTCTTTGGTTTGTCTAATTGCTCTGGCCAGAGTCTCAAGAACGATGTTGAATAGAAGTGGTGAAAGAGGGCATCCCTGCCTTGTTCCAGTTTTTAGGGGGAATGCTTTCAGTTTTTCACCATTTAGAATGATATTAGCCATGGGGTTAGCATAGATGGCCTTTACAATGTTAAGGAATGTTCCCACTATCCCTATTTTTTCTAGTGTTTTGAGCATGAAGGGGTGCTGTATTTTATCAAATGCTTTTTCTGCATCTATTGAAATAATCATGTGATTCTTAACTTTAAGTCTATTGATATGGTGAATGACATTTATTGATTTCCTGATGTTGAACCAACCTTGCATGCCTGGGATGAAACCCACTTGATCATGGTGCACTATCTTTTTAATATGTTTTTGTATGCGATTTGCTAAAATTTTGTTGAGAATTTTTGCATCGATGTTCATTAAGGATATTGGTCTGAAATTTTCTTTCCTTGATGAGTCTCTGTCTGGTTTAGGTATCAGTGTGATATTGGCTTCATAGAATGAGTTTGGGAGGGTTCCCTCCTCTTCTATTTTATGGAATACTTTGAGAAGTATTGGAATGAGCTCTTCTTTAAAGGTTTTGTAGAACTCGGCTGAGAACCCATCTGGTCCCGGACTTTTCTTTGTTGGTAGGCTTTTGATGACTTCTTCTATTTCAGCACTTGAAATTGGTCTATTTAAATTGTGTATGTCCTCCTCATTCAGTTTAGGCAATTCATATGTCTCTAGAAATCTGTTGATGTCTTCGAGGTTTTCTGTTTTGATGGCGTATAGATTTTCAAAATAGCTTCTAATTATGTTTTGTATTTCAATCCTGTCTGTTGTGATATTTCCTTGTTCATTCCAAATTTTAGTGATTTGGGTTTTCTCTCATCTTCTCTTTGTTAGTGTGGCTAAAGGTTTATCAATTTTGTTTATTTTTTTGAAGAACCAACTATTTATTTTGTCAATTTTTTGTATTGTTTCTTTTGTTTCAATTTCATTGATTTTAGATCTGAGTTTAACTATTTCCTGTCTTCTACTACTTTTGGTGCTGGTCTGTTCTTCTTTTTCTAGGACTTTGAGCTGTAGTGTTAGGTCGTTTATTTGTTGAGTTTTACTTCTTTTATTAAATGCGTTCCATGAAATAAATTTCCCTCTAAGTACTGCTTTCATAGTGTCCCAGAGATTTTGATATGATGTTTCTTTGTTCTCATTTACCTCTAAGAATTTTTTAATTTCCTTCCTAATATCTTTTGTTATCCATTCATCATATAATAGCATATTGTTTAATCTCCAGATGTTGGAATAGTTTCTGTGTTTTACTCTTTCATTTATTTCTAACTTCAATCCATTATGATCTGATAGAATACATGGTAGTGTCTCTATCTTCTTGTATTTGCTAACATTAGCTTTGTGGCATAAAACATGGTCTATTTTAGAGAAGGATCCATGTGCTGCTGAGAAGAAAGTGTATTCACTCTTGGTTGGATGGTATATTCTATAAATGTCCGTTAAGTCTAAATTATTGATAGTGTTATTGAGATCTATGGTTTCTTTGTTCAATTTTTGTCTGGAAGATCTGTCCAGTGGTGAGAGAGGCACGTTAAAATCACCTAGTATTATTTTGTTATGGTCTATTTGGTTTTTGAAATTGAGAAGGGTTTGTTTGACATACATGGATGAGCCACTGTTTGGGGCATAGATGTTTATGATTGCTATATCTTGCTGATTTATGCTTCCCGTAAGCAGTATGAAATGACCTTCTTTATCCCTTTTGACTAGTTTTGACTTGAAGTCCACCTTATCTGTAATGAGGATGGATACCCCAGCTTTTTTGCTGAGTCCATGTGCATGGTATGTTTTTCCCCATCCTTTCACCTTTAGTCTTTGGGTATTGTTTTCTATGAGGTGAGTCTCTTGCAGGCAACATATTGTTGGATCTTTCTTTTTAATCCAGTCTGCCAGTCTATGTCTTTTGATTGATGAATTCAGGCCATTAACATTCAGGGTTATTATTGAGATATGATTTGGTTTCCCGGTCATTTGGTTCATTTTTTAAATTTTATTTATTTATTTGTTTCACACAATTTGGCTCCTCCTTTATTTGACAATTCCTTCAGGATAATTCCTCTCTTTGCTGATTTGCTTCTTTGTTTTTCATCTCTTCCTCATGGAATATTTGGCTGAGAATGTTCTGTAATGCTGGCTTCCTTTTTGTAAATTCTTTTAGCTTTTGTTTATCATGGAAGGATTTTATTTCATCGTCAAATTTGAAGGTAAGTTTTGCTGGGTATAAGATTCTTGGTTGGCATCCATTTTCTTTCACGGCTTGAAAAATGTTGTTCCAGGCCCTTCTAGCTTTTAGGGTCTGGATTGAAAAATCTGCTGATATCCGTATTGGTTTCCCCCTGAATGTAATTTGGTCCTTTTCTCTCACAGCCTTTAAAATTCTGTCTTTATTTTGTATGTTAGGCATTTTCATTATAATGTGCCTTGGTGTGGGTCTGTTGTAATTTTGTGTATTTGGAGTCCTATAAGCCTCTTGAACTTGATTTTCCATTTCATTCTTCAGATTGGGGAAATTTTCTGATAATATTTCATTGAATAGATTGTTCATTCCTTTGGTTTGTTTCTCTAAGCCTTCCTCAATCCCAATAATTCTTAAATTTGGCCTTTTCATGATATCCCATAGTTCTTGTAGATTCTGTTCATGATTTCTTACCATCTTCTCTGTTTGTTCAACTTTGTTTTCAAGGTAAAATATTTTGTCTTCAATGTCTGAGGTTCTGTCTTCCAGATGTTCTATCCTACTGGATATACTTTCTATGGAGTTCTTAATTTGGTTTATTGTTTCCTTCATGTCAAGGATTTCTGTTTGGTTTTTTTTCAATATCTCTAACTCTTTATTGAAATGATCTTTTGCTTCCTGTATTTGCTCTTTTAACTGTCAATTGGTGCGATAATTCAATGCCTGCATTTGCTCTTTCATCTCATCGTTTGCTTCTCTGATCATTTTAATTATGTACATTCTGAACTCCTTTTCTGTCATTTCTTCTGCCATGCTGTCATTGGGTTTTATTGATGTAACATCTAGATTTGTTTGCAGCATTTTCTTTCCTTGTTTTCTCATATTGTTCAGGTATCAGTGGACCGCTGAGATATTGCAGATTTCCTTTATTGACTTACAATGTCCCTGAGGATTTCTTTATATATCCCCTCTTAGCCTTCAGTAGGCTGAAGTCTTGGAGGAAGTTGATAATGCGGTGTTCCACTAGGAATCTGCCTCTCTAGGAGTGGTGGCCTTCAGGTGGGGTATAATCCCTGCTAGTGGGCAGAGGTGTCTCCACTTGTTGACCAATGGTCATCCAAAGGGGACCTAGGCTGTGGGCTGAGGCAAGGCCTGTTTGGGCCTGTGTCTCTGGTTTTACCGTCCTTGTGGGGAAACCTCACCCGGCAGGGAAGACTCACCCGGTGGGGAGGTCTTGCTGGTCAGTTCCCTCCTAGAGGTTCCCCTCAATTTACAGCTACCGCCTGGGCTGGGCTGCCTTCCTCTACAAAGTTCCCAGGGGCCCGGCCCTACCTCCTGGGCCTGGGAGCCTCACCCTTCGCAGATGAATCTCCTTAGGCTGCCCCTCCTCAGAGAATCTGCCCGCAGGCCTGGAACCTTCGCTCCACCCTAAGCCTGTCTCTGTGCGGCTCTTCCACCAAGAAGCCTCCTAGATCCTGGGACCCTGCTCTGCACTTAATCGCCTGGCTATGCGGCCCCTCCTCCGAGCAGCCACCTGGGGCCCCGTACAATCGCTCTGAATCCCAGAGACCCGCCACACGCCTCTTCCTTCAGACAGCCGCCCAGTTCCGGTGTGGTCACTAGGAGTCCAAGCAACTCACTGCGTGCCTCCTCCTCCCACCGACCACTTGTAGCCCAGGGCAATCAATCACTCTGAGTCAAAATGACCCTCCCTGTTCCTCCTCCTCCAGGTAATCCCCCAGGTGTTCAGGAGCGGTCACTCTGAGTGGCTCTGAATTCACGTGAGCCGCTGCATGCGTCCTCTGGGCAGCCGCCCGGAGCTCTGGTGCGGCCACTGGAGACCAAGTGACCCACCACGTTTCCCCTCTAGGCAGGCCCCCTGTGTTCAGGAGCGGTCGCTTTAAGTCCAAACAACTCACCACTCACCTTCTCCTCTGAGCAGCCGCCTGGAGCTCCAATGCAGTCACTGCGAGTCCAAACGACCCGCCGCGCTCCTCCTCCTCCTCCTCCTACTCCTCTGGGCAGGCCCCAGTGTTCAGAAGTGGTCTGAGTCCAAACAGCTCGCCACGCAGCCCCTCCTCTGGCAACTGCCTGTAGCTCTGGTGCAGTCACTCCGAATCGAAGCGGCCCACTCCTCCTCCTCCTCCTCAGGGCAGGCCCCGGTGTCCTGAGTCCACACAGCCCTCCTCGCCACTCCTCCCCTGGGCAGCCGCCGGAGCCCCAGTGGTTTCTCCGAGTCCCAGCGCTGTGCTGAGCGGCCTCCATTACGAAGCTCCCAGTTGTCCGAGTTCACTGCTCCAGCGGGGGGGGGGAGGGGCGTCTTGCCAGCAGCTCTACTTCACAAAGTTCCCTGCGTTCCAGGACTGCCGCCCCATCCGGGACGCCTCCCCAATGGGAGAGACTCACCCGGCTGCTTTGAGTTGGTCCCAAGTCTCTCAATTTCTCCTCTTTTGAATCCTGAGTCCTGGAGCAACATGAAATGCAGCCACCCTCTAGGCTGCCATCTTGAACTAGAAGCACAACATTCTAAGACTAGGTCCTCTTGAAGTTTTTAACTCTCAAGCTTATTCACACTGAGCCTCCAGCCATTTGTCAATTATAGTTTAAATTTTATACCTCATTACTGGCTTCAAAAATAGTTTCTGATCATGAATTTATGTTCTGGTAAACTCTGTATTCTCCTTTCTGTCTCTGGTTTTGGGGACAGTGGTATTATGTATGGTAGAGATAGGGAAATGAACAAAGTGTCATTTCATGATTCATGTGGCTTATTGTGAAACAAATATGTTTCTTTCTTAGGTTCACAATGCTTAAAAAAAGGGAAGCATACTATGTACAAAACTCACAGGAAAGACACTTGTATATTAGGTAGATTAACCAAATAGTGAAAGATAAAAAATGATTAAAGTCCAATTGCTCCAATAGGATAGAAGCAGACCTCTGTGGAAAGTATATTGAAAGTTCAAGGTGCATTTTTATATGAATGGTTCCTGAGAGAAACTAGCTTGACCACCACAGTGGCGGTATACCACAACATGTGAGGTCCTTCAGTCCTGGAGTATGATGCCATTGTTAACAGACAAGATTTCAAATCTCCATGTCTAACTGGTCACAGCCTGAGCTCTTGGTCTTTGGAAAAGCAACCAACAGTGTAATTTACTATGGTTTAAATCTCAAAGTATTAATCAAATGTTTGAGTTCATATGTGTTTTCAAGTCTAGTAGTTGAGGTCAGTAACACACATGGGAGTTGATATGGTTTGTAACATCCCAAATTCTCACATACGGAAATTTGATAAGACTTACACTCTTAAACAAAGCATCAAAATAGAACAAAAACACAATGCCAAACAAAAACATCACATAACAAACTATGTAAGCACATGAAATCATTTCAGAGCTATGTAATAAATAGTTTGCCCTATCACCTCAGTGGATCTGAGAAGAGTTATTGATTTCTACTTGGTTTTGCATTTTTTTCTTGTTGTGAGAGAGGAGTCATAATTTCTAAGTTTCTTCCATGGCATATGAGAAAAGAGAAGTCTCCAATGAAAATATTTTCTGAATGGTAGTATGAAGGACTCAGCCTAGAACAATTTCTCTGGTTCTTCATAAGCTTAGGCCAACCCAGTACCCCAATATACCCATCCCTGAAAATTCTCCAGCCTGAAGGATAAAGCAGAAGAAACCTGGAGCCAGCAGCTTTATAAAGAATTCTGGGCAGCAGATGGGAGGGTTTCTGTAGGCTGTGGCTCAGCATTTCCAGGTGGGAAAAATGAATTGATGCATTCATTTGAAAAATATTGTTGGTTGTAGATAGACACAATACCTTAATTTAATTAATTAATTAATTTTATGTGGTACTGAGGATCAAACCCAGTGCATTCCACATGCTAGGCAAGCGCTCTACCACTGAGCCACAGTCCCAGCCCCTGGTGCATGCATTAGGTCCATCATCACAGAATTCACTTTTGTGCTTCCATAAGCTTTCCTCAAAAACCACCATCCTTACAACAGTGATTTGCTGCCCCAAACCTAATTTACTGTTACAACTGGAGCCCCATGGATTGACAATAGATCAGAATTTTGCTTTGACTCCATCCCTCCTTGCCACAAGCCTTTTATTTTAGTTGAAATGCCTTAGTTATTTAATTGCTTTAAACTGGAAAGAGCCAAGAGGTCTTCAGTAGATTAATGAATTCACAAACTGCAACACTTCCGTACAATGAAATGTTATCAGTAGAAAGAAATTAATCAAGTCATGAAGAGACACTGAAGAACCTAAGTGAAGAAGTCACTCTGAAAAGGCAACATACTTTGTGATTTCAACTACAAAACATTCTCAAAATGGCAAAATGTAGAAACAGAAATGCCAGTGGTTGCCAGACTTTAGAGGCAAAGAGGGATGAACAGGTAAAGCATAGGGAATTTTTAGGGTGACAAAGCTATTCTGTGTGAGATTGAAATGGTGAATGCACAATGTTATGCATTTGTCAAAATTTATAGACCCTTGTAACACAAAAAGGAAACCTTATAAAAATTTGACTATGGACTTTATTTAAAAATAATGTATCAATATTGATATTAACTCATTCATTTTGATAGATGTGGCATACAAATGCAAGCTGATAATGATGGAAGAAAATTTTGCAGGAGAAGGAATGGGTAAATGGGAACTCTATGCAATCTGCTCAATTTTCTTAAACTTGAAATTGTTCTATTAATAACATTCATTATTTAAAATAACACTAAACCTACAACTATTGTAAAACCCAAAAATTTTACCCCTGGGCATTTATCCAAAAGACCAACAACTTATCTTCACAGAGAAACCTGTATAAGCATGTCTATACTGGCTTCATTCATTGGTGTCAATCACTAGAAACAGCCAAGACGTCCTTCAATGGACTAATGGATATAGAAGAAAGGTCAGTGGTGTAGACAAAGGGGAATGAATGAAAGGGAAGATGAATGGGAAAGGGAAAGACAGAAAAATGAATGTGACCTAACTTTCCTATGTACACATATGTATGAATATAACACAGTTAATCCCACCATCATGCACATCCACAAGACACTATGTAAAAAAAAAAAACAATAAAGGCAGAAAGATCAGTACAGTAGAGGGAAGGGAACAGGAGGAGGGAGGAAGGGAGGGAAAGGGAAAGTACTTGGGACTGAATTAGAACAAATTATATTCCATACTTTTATTGGTATGTCAAAATGAATCCTATTGTTATGTATAACTAAAAAAAACCAATAGAAAAGAAAAAAATATTCTGTGGCCATCCATCCCTTGGAATACTGCTCAACAATGAAAGCAAATGAGTTATTCATATATATGATGATCTGGATTCACCAGATAACTATGCCAAATAAAATATGTCAAATACCAAGAGTTTGCACAATTGTGTGATTCCATTCATACAAAATTTTGGAAATGATACAATTATAACAAGGAAAGGATTAATGATTTTCAGGAATTGAGGAGGAGGTGGGTGTTGGAAAGGAAGAGGATGTGTCTCTAAAAGGACAACAGAAGGGATTCCTGTTGTGATGGAAACGTCATGTATCTTGACTATCAATCTTAATAATCTGATTAAGATATTGTACTATAGTTTTTCAAGATTTTATCATGGGAAGGAGACTAAAGGGTACAGTGGATCTATCTGTATTATCTCTCTCTCTCTCTCTCTCTCTCTCTCTCTCTTTCTCTCTCTTTTGTGGTACTGTGGTTTGAACTCCAGGGTACTCAATCACTGAATCACATCCCCAGTCCTTTGTATTTTATTTAGAGACAAGGTCTCACTGAGTTATTTAGGGCCTTGCTAAGTTGGTGAGGCTGGCTTTGAACTTTCAAACTTCCTGCCTCAGTCTCCCAAGCTGCTGGGATTACAGGCATGTGCCACTGTGCCCATTCTGTATAATCTCTTACAACTGGATGTGAATATACAATCATCTCAAAATAGAAAATTGAATTAAAATAATTGTTTGCAAACAATGCCCACCCTTTATTGCCTTATCAGCAATGCTTTTACTGTCCCATCTTTGGTAGCCAACCACTCCATTCCAGGTTTTCTCAGCAAGAAAGTGGCCAAATCAATATAGAATTTGTGATGTCTAAATAGCATTATTTTAGTACTTCAGAGAGCTGCTTCTGATTTTTAACAAAAACATTTCATCTGAGGGCCTTTAGTTGCTTATCTCATAGGGTTGAATGCA